>NW_017306464.1:157932-226346 GCF_000935625.1 Nanorana parkeri
GGGGGGGCAACAATGCTTCACTGCTCCTAAGATGAGAGCTGAGTTGCCACTCTCATATAGGCTGTGCCTGCTTGTACTACAGTGGGAAGGAACATGTTGCAGCGGGTGTGGCTATCAGATCTATGACTACTGATTCATATGCCTGTAGTCTGTCAATCAGCACCTGGCCACACCTATTCTTGCTCATTGGTTTCTGGATTGCCAGCACTGCGTCTGTTGCTTAACCCATCCTTTCTCTTCCCCTACCATGAGCTGCAGTGGCCGGGGCAGGGGAGCACATGAGACAAGGTAGAGAAAATTATGTGTTTACTTTATGAGGCCTTGTTCACACCAAGCGCGGAGCAGGTGCAGAGCAGAGCAGTTGCAGACCAGATCAAAACTGCATCCAATGTATTCCAATGGTATTTTTTGCTCCAGTTCACATCGCAGCGTTCAGTTCCAGAGCAGGTCCAGAGCAGGTGAAAAAACTGCAGCAAGCCCTATTTTACCTGCTCTGGAACACATGCAAACACATCAAAACGCATCAAAAACGCATGCAAATGTCTTCAACGCACTGAAAGCCCATGTTAAACGGATTTTTTTTTTCTTTTTTTACCAAAAACTACCCAGAACGCATCAAAAACGCGGCAAAAACGCGGCACAACCCACTGCACTGCGTGTGCAGAAACCTGAGTGGATCTGCTCTGCATTTGGTGTGAACAAGGCCTGAGGCTTCTACATCAGAGTGATGTACAACTTGGATTGGGACTTGTTTGGACTGTCATATAGTAGCCTTTATTGTACTTTAAAGAGACAAAATATGGGAAAATGTGAATGCATTCAAATGATGTGCAATGTTTTTTTTTTCTTTCCCAGACAGATATGTTAAACGGTTGGTACTATAGTATGATTGGTGATTGTATTGATGTGATAACTTTCATGGTGATAATATTACCAGCGTTAGAATTATGTTTGACATTTAAGGAGGAAAGGAAAGTGGAGTACTGACAGAATTCATAAGATTTTATTGCTTAGTTCATAAAGATTGCAGGTCTGTTAGATAGAAAATAACCGCTGATGACCATTTCATGGTCAAATTATTTTTTTTTCAAGGACCATTTTGATACAGAGCATCGGATGCATGCCATATCTAAGTTAAAGTAGTATTTCATTCTTGAATTTATTTTTCAGTAATGGATCCAGATCTAATAAATATGCATTGCCCAGCAAAGTTTTTATTTCGATTTTTGCCCAAACATTTACAGTCATCATGTTTCCAAACAGCTGAATTCAACTCTCAACTCCACTTCCCTGAACTTCCTGTCTAGTGGAAGACCATCTACTAACTTGGGGAACACTGAGAAGGGAGGAAAGAGAAAGGGGGGGCAGGCATCAGGGAAATGGTTTGCCTCCATGTGCTTGTGTGCTTGTGTGTTTCTGGAGACACACACAGCTTACTAGCACACACAATAGTGGCTCCATTGGACTCTTCAAGGGAGAAAGGAGCCACCCTTAAACATGATATCAGGGCCAGTGCATGGGAGACCATTTGATTGTGAGGGAAACTAAAACATTTAAAAATAAAGGAGCAGCATCCATTGTAAGTGATTAGTTCAGGATGTGATAAGCGTGTGAAAAGCTCAAAAAGCTAAAATTTATTATTACCCAATTTTTTGGTAAAATATAAAATACGGGGTCACATCGGGTAAAAAGACACCAAACGTGTCAAGCCTTAAAATTGCGTGCGCTCGCGAAACCTCAAACAACAATAATACCCAAAATTGGCCATAGGCGACGCTTTAAAAGCTTTTACCGCTCATCAGTTTAGTGTTATCAGTGATTGATGGCCCTAAAATGATTGCTCTCACTGCGACGTTTGCAGCGATATGTAACGTGTGTAGTGCAATTGTCGTTTTTGCGTGCTGGTGCACCGGACGCGTATTTACGTTTATATGTGCGTAAACGTGGGGGTGGGGGACTTAAACATTTTGGGATTTTTAAAACATTTTTTATAAGTGACTTTTATTGTTTTTACTTTTTTTATTTATATATATATTTTTTGCACTTATTGTTATTGCTATTACATATCCCCCTATGTAATAGCACAGGTACACTGACAGGTCTTTATGGAGACATTAGGGGTCTCTAAGACCCCTACTGTCACCTGTGGACCCCAAAAGAAGCTGATGAAGCAGAGATCTGCTTCATCAGCTTCTTTTCTCTGGCTATAGCAGCCAGATGACTGACAGGTGAATGCGGAAGTGATGTAATACACATCACTTCTGCATTCACAGCCCGGATGGAGATCAGCAAGGAGCTGAGCTCCCTCCCTCTTCCTCCTGACGCCCTCCCGAGCTGGTCCCGGGCCGCAGATGGGCTAGCGGATCCTGGGATTGAAGGTGAGGGGATAGGAGGGGGGAGGCGGTGGCGGCAGCAGACGAGGGGGGCACACACCAGCACATATAGACGATCGGCTGGCTATAGAGCCGCCGATCGGGTATATGTTAAACAGCCGGTAACGACTCTATGCATTGCACAGGTTTTTTCTGCCCGTGCCCCCTAGCGAGCGCGACCAGAAAAATGCAGCAGTGCCGTCCGTCCGTTTTTTTTCAACGGGCGGACGAGAACTGGTATAAAGACCAAATAAAATCTCACTCCTTTTTTTTTGTAGTCCTTATGTTATCATGTTTATCCAACTTCTCATGAATCCAACTTTCAAGCACTCTCCGAGAAGACAGTGTTGGCATTGGTCAATATTGGCCGAAGCCCAATTCAGCCAGACCTGTAGTCATGCGGAAGAGAGGGGACATGTTTGACCAGTTCTGTTAGTCAAATTCTGCTGCCTGTGGGACTGCACAGACATATTTATTGACACTGTACAAATACTATAGTTGAAAACCGAAGGTAAAACTTTAATAATGGAGGCTGTTAGCACAAGGTCTAACTCAATATATATTTCTGTGGCCTCAATTGGACTTTAAAAAGGGTGGGCACATAAAATGACCCCCTCCTGCTCAGCCTGTATACACACATTGTCAGGATAACAGAAAATAATATAAAACCCTACATCAGTTTGTCTTGTTACATAACAATAAGACAAATATGTAATTAAAGGCTCATCTCCTGGTATACATTGTAACAAAACAAGACATATCAAAGAACTGAAGTCACTATTGACTACACAGGGTTCTTAAAATGATTTATCTATGAAGAGAGAAAGATGTATAAAACTTTAAAAAACCAGATGAGACAAAATACATCAACATAATTAGCATGTTACTTGTAAATTATGCAGAAAACCTCAAACAACCAAATCCATCATCAAAGACCCAAATTCATTTCGATACAAGTTTAAAAGCTTACCTTCCAACCAACTCGATTTCCACGGTACTGTCCCATGATTTGAAACTTGGGTTCTATGGACCCAACTCATGTTCTAGTGCTGGAATGGTTTTTCCAGCACCTGGTGCTGGTATATAATTCCCTGACTTGATATCCCAACAGTGGCAGGAGTAAGCATTTGGCATTCCTGTCTGCAGGAGAATCCACTCCCATGCACTGTGAACTGCCAATGGTCCATAGTCCAGGACTGTCATCTCTGCCCTGTGTGGAAGGTTTCCGAGGTTATCCGTCTGTTGGGGGTAAAACCTGGGCCCCATGACACTGCAGGGCACTAACAGTGTCATGGGGCCCAGATTACACCCCCATGGCTACATTGTTGGCACCAGGCGGAGGTAATCATGGATCAGTGTGAGTTGTTGTGGTGGTGAGTACCCTCCTGTAACTCTTCTATATGTTTAGAGCTACATTACCAGCATGAATGGGAGATCTGTCCTTTTAGATTGAGCATGTAGGCACTCTAGCTATCCAGAATTATGTGAGCCCCCCTAAGGTGCCTTAATATTGGCTTAATTACTGAGCTTGGGGTCTGAAAAATGAGATTAAAGTGGGTTGATCTGAGGTCTGAATGTTAAGGGGGACTAATATGGGTTCTGAATGTTATGGGGGACCTAATATAGGGTCTGGATGTTAAGAAGGACTGATCTGGGGTCTAACATTTCCTAAATACAAAATCATTTGGGATCACTAGGCGACTACAAACCCAGGGATCCCAAATAATTTTGTATCTAGGAAATTTTACAATGTAGCGTTTGCTTGATCTGCTATTTATTCCTCAATCTGGTAAGATACTAAGCCAGTTCCTGTGAATCTCTTGTTTTATTTTCTGAGGCATTGGAAATCATTGAAATAAGATGAAAACATGATGAGATCCCTCTTTTTGAGTTTAACTTGGACCAAAGTAAATGACTTCTGCTGTAACCAGTTGCTCACTGATATGCCATCTGGATATTGTTTGGCCATTTGGCTGGACTGGAGAAATTTTACTAATCTTTGGAATACCTAAAGAGGAATTACATCAACATGTTCATGGTAGAATCTGGTAGAATGGTAACATATTTTATGGATTTACAGATAGGTATTAAAATGGCATGATTAATACCAGAGGTTACTGTAAACTGCCTCCAGTTTTTTTTATCACATGTCTTTTATTCCCCACGTATCATAGCATCTACTCCAGTCTGTTAGTTCTATATTTGTCTGTGCTACATGAAATGTATTACATTTGATCATACAGCATTATTTAATGGACCTGTACATCTTAGTCCAAGACAGGGTCTTGTTATCGATAGTTACAGCACTGGAACATATCCTTATCCTAGTCCACTGTACATGCAGCATTAGTTCTGTTAACAACATACAAGTCACCCCTGTTAATGAGTGGTCCAAGAGAGTTTAAATCAAACTGCACTAAAAGATATATGTGTTTGATACTCAGCAGCTGGCCATGCTCCCAAAATGTATCTAATTCAGACATAGCATTTGAAGTTGAGTTAGGTGAAGAAACCCCTAAAGCAGTGCATGTAGTAAACACTAGAGTATGTGAATTTCTATGAATGGTATTTACTCTTAAAGGCGGTATGGTTTGTTACAGAGTAATGTGAGTCATCTACTAGAAATCCTTTATTGTTAGCTTTGTTTGTTACTGGTAGTAGTGTTGCATGTTACAAAAAAGTGCTGATAGTTACCGGAGAGAATTCCACATTACCATGTTACCAGGCACTAAGGTGCCATATTATCAGAGAGACTTCTGTTTTCAAGTAGGCCACCATATTTTCAGAGAAACTGAAGAGACTGGTAGGTAAATGAGACTGCTGTGTTAAAGAAAACATCATGTTAAGAAGCCCAGTACTAAATTTTTTGTTGGTACAGCTCTCCTACTGAAGTCTTTGAGAGGCTATGCAGATGACATAATGGGGGTGATTTACTAACCTAAACACACGCACGCACCAGGTGCGTGTGATTTTCACACAGCAAAACGTATTTATCAACCAAAAAGTCTCTAAAAGCATATTTCCACTAATGCCATATATGGAAAAATCATGCACATGATGCATATATAATGCTGCTTCACAGTTTAGACAAAAATGGTGACCTGGTTTAACCACTTTGGAGGTGTGACCTACACAGAACCTTGAACTTAACTATAGTGAACACCTTTTGGATGAATTGGAATGCAGATTGCAAGCAAGGTCTTCTATTTCAACATTGTTACTTGACCTCACAAATGCCTTTTTTTTTTTGTTTGAATGGGCACAAATTCCAAAAGATTTACTCCATAATTTTGTGGAAAACCTTCCCAGGTGAGTAGAGGCCATCATAAGTGCATGGGGGTTAGGTATGGGGGCAACTCCATATTAATACCTATGGTTTTGAAATGGGATGCCCTACAAGCTCATTTAGGTGTGATGGTCAGATGTGAACAAACTTTTGGATATATAGTATATCTTGCAACAGTCCATAAAGAAGCTCCTTTGCAGCAGCCATACCCTGAAGCTATAGAAGGCTAGAGCTGAACAGAGGAGCACAGTTAAGGAAGAGAGGTAACATATAAACACCAAATTATGAAAGCGTTGTCATCCTTTCCTTTATTTATCACAGTGTTCAAGAGGTGATTTGGGAAACCTGTTATTAAACACAAATTAAACAGTTATTTTGCTGTTCTACAATTCAGAACCAAGCTGTTCTTTGATTGCTACCCAAAATTGCAATGCAAGTAGGCAGTTAGCCATCTTACAGCTACGCTCTGTTCCTCTGTAAATCAGATTTTTATGCTAAAAAAAACCCATAAGTTTAAAAGAGAAAACAGGGAAACTAAATGCAGCACAACAAGTAATATATTAAAAATCATGCTGCACCAAGTTCCATTTTGTAGCTGAGCAGCAATTACTATTCAGATAATCAGGAACAGTTTTGCACATGTTGACCTATATAGAGACTGGGCTTTACCGTTTACCTGACTTGCTTCACTCATCGGGTGGAAAGAATGTTTTTACAGATGGTTTTTGCACCTGACCTATTCTTTACTTCAGAAAACTTCCTATGCTTGCTGCAATTAAAAATACAATACTTAAAATACTTCTCAGTATGAACAGTACTGTCTACCAATCTGATCCATCCACTCTTGTCATAGAGGACAATTGTTTTCTATGTGCCCTGTTGTGAAAAATTCAGCTCAACAGACATGGGGGAATAGTTATAAACATTTTGCAGGGCCCTTTACTTTGAGCATATGTGTGAATACAAATATATTAAGAACATTAATTTTTGGCATTATTTTCTATACATAATTATATACTTATTTCCTATGCTTCTTAGCACCATCTTGTGTCCATAATGTAGTATTTAATAACAATACATTCAAGCTGGAAAAAAATATAAGCACATTAATTTTGGCATATTTACTTAAAACGAATGTTTACAGATTTTCACAGGGTGAAGGGCCCTGCAAAGTGTTTATAAATAGACCCCATAGTGTGAATAGACCCTTAGAGTTGTAATGCCTAAGAAAGGTGACAACACTTTTTAAAGTCTGAAATACTACTGGTTCTCTGTCACTGTCCCGCCTTCTGTCCACTCTTCGGACCAATAGTATACATTCCTTCACTGATGCCCGTTCTGATCTCTCTGGTTTCTTAAAATCTAATTCTTTTCACACCCATCAGATTGAATAGCAAGCACTCCTACTGCAAGCCCGATGTTGACATTCAGCTCAGTGTAAATAAAGATTTATATTACCTGAATTAAAAACCTGACCTGACTTTTGAAAGAATACACTATTAAGCTAATTGCCATATAGTTATTTCTGAAAAGCTAGAATAATGTTTGTAAAAAAACATAGGAAAAGTTTTAATGGGAGAGCCTCATCAAGAATTCACTGGTAGTCTTCTCCACATTTGATACCTTGTAATAGATAACCTCCTCAGACACCTGGGGTTTTCTAAAATACAGCATCCCCATTTCCCAGCACTCATTTAGATATGAACATTGCTTTAATAGCAGTAAACAGTTCAAGTAACCTATGGTTAACATAAGTTAACAAAGTTAACAAATTTACAGCACATTGAGGCTCCAGCAGGCTAAAAGCTTCAAAAGGAGCCTGCTACCCAACCAACCTACATGGGCAAAGTACAGGTTCCATTTACGGCTGTTATTATATATTTGCCTGGCATTCTCAAGCCAGTAAGATCTACTGTTTCACACTAATGTCTGTTGTGGTATGCAAATGTCGGGAGAGCATCATTAAACATATACAAGGTCATTACGAGCCGTGTTGGGGAATTGAAATCATTTCGGCTATTTGCGCACTTTCAGCTCCATTAGCGTGCATAGAGATGTTAAATTCATGCAAGCGCTCTCAATGTCATCATTCACACTCAAGGACAGTACTGTGCATCCGGTTACAAGTTCTTCGCTTTGTAAGAATACAAACTCTAAACATATTGTTTAAGAGTGTTTAAGGCCCAGCCCCACGTCTTCGACAGATTTAATATGGTAAACCCGGCAATAACAACACAATTTTTTGCTAGCAAATCTGCAGATTAAAAGATCAGCAATGATACTCTGGCAGCTCAGTGGGTAAAATTGAGATGGAAAATCCTAATAGTGTTTATTGCAGGCTGTTTGCACACTGCAAGTACAGAAAAATAACTGTTGAAATGCCCTAAATATAGTGTGCTCCGAACAACTGTTTGATATAACAATAGTTTTAAATTTCTAAGCATGTGCATGTCAGCGTTGCCTTCATTTCTGATGGATTACAAAGGACCTCTCCCTATCTCCATAACCCCTCCTTTTGTCCATAACACTTCCTCATCTTTGTAACCCCTTCTTCTCTCAATAATCCCTTTGTATCTCCATAACTCTTCTTATCTCCTCCCCTTCCTCATCTCCAAACCCCACCTTATCTCCTCCCCTTCCCCATCTCCATAACCCCTCCTTATTTCCATAACCCTTCCTCATCTTTGTAACTCCTCCTCATCTCCATAACCCCTCCTCATCTCCAAAACCCCTTTCGTATCTCCATAAACCCTCCTTATCTCCTCCCCTTCCTCATCTTTATAACCCCTTCTCATCACTTTCACTTCCTTATCTTCATGACCCCCTCCTTATCTCCATAACCCACCCTTGCCTCTATAACCCCTCCTCATCTCAAAAACCCCTCCTCATCTCCATAATAAGTATAATAAGCACCAGAGATTGTTGATCCAGGTAATATCCAATTGCCTCATGGGATCAGGAAGACATTTTTTGTCCCCTGTAGGAGCAAATTGAATTATGCTTTATAAGGTTTTTTTTTTTTTTACCTTCCTCTGGATAAACGGTGGGTAACTGTGTGTTCTGTTTTAGGTTTTCCTCCTCTTTTTTTTTTCTTATCTTTTAGACATGTGCGATTTGTTTCGTTCCGAATCGAAATTCGGACGAATTTTCGGAAATTCGGACATTCGGATGTATACGAATTCCGAATTACAGAACTTTATAGGTTGAACTCGATAGACTTATGTCTTTTTTCAACCTGACTAACTACGTAACTATGTAACCCCTCCTTATCGCCATAATCACTCCTTATCTCTATTATCCCTCATTGTCTAAATAACCGCTCCTTATCTGCTCCCTTTTCTCATCTTCATAATCGCTCCTTATCTCCATAACCACTACTTATCCCCCCCCCTTCCTTATCTTCATAACCCATTTTGCACAGGAAGTTATCAACAAGATTTCTGGAAAAAAATAAGAAAACACTTTCAATAGTATATTTTACAGACCAAAAGGGAGCAATTAAGAGAAGTTATTTTTAGAACTTACATACACTTTAACTTTGTAACACGGTTTATGTCTACTTTCAACAGAAATACTATCACTAAATACATACAGTTTCTAGAAATTTAAATATTTTAAGTGTTTTTTCTAGTTTTGGATAAATTAGGCAATGATTAAACCCCCTTTTCCTGTCAATGTCTTTACTGGTTAGATTCACCTCCTCTATTTGTCCTAGTGACCATTGTCCCTGAGACAGAAGGTGATTGGAACTCCAAAACTTTACGGATGAGCGTAACTCTTCTAATGGTGACAGATGTTCTAGTAACCGCTTTGTAGAGATTTCCTCCAATTTCCTGTTGCCTAATGATCTTGTTTTCTATCATTAAAATTGACACTAAGGCGTCTATTCACTAAGCTGCCGAGGGCAGCCGAGTGAATGACCGATCTGAAACTCTCCTGGTCGCTCAGAATATAAAAAAAAAGAAATTTTTCCCAATGAAAAGCATTGGTACATTACTATTGGCTATTTCAATGTGCAATAGCCAATAGTAAACTAGTATTGTACCCGCCCTCTACTGATGGACCTGATGGAGAACCGCAGCAGAGGGCGGTTACAATGCTAGTTTACCATTGGCTATTGCAAATTGAAATAGCCAATAGTAATGTCCCAATGCTTTCCAATGGGATTTTTTTTTTTTCTATTCTGACATCGCTCGTGTCAGAATAAAGAAAAAAAAGACACATCAGTGTTTCTCTCCTAAGTGGCCAGAGACAGCCGTAAGATCACGACTGGCTCCGCCCAGCTGTCAGAAGCAGGCTGTCGGCCGGCCGATGGCCGGCCGCTCGGCCAGCTTCGGCTTTCAGCACGGCTCAGCCGAGCTGATGCATATGCGTTCGGCTCGACTGAGCTGCTCGGCCATGATCGGGAGCTGTAGGGACTATTGTGAATAGCCCATATAGCACCCCGTTCGGTTCGACTGAACCGAAGGGGTCCTGGGGCCGAAGCTAGCCGAAGGATCGGCCGAAGCTACGGCCAGATTCTTCGGCAGCTTCGTGAATAGACCCCTAAGTTCAATTTTTACCAGCCAAGCCAGTAAAATACCATTCAGGGGACAATCCTATCTCCAGGACAGAAAGTAAAGCAAATTTCTCCAATTGGACACAGACAGCAATAAATACGTAGATAAATAAACAAATAAAATATATAAATGAATAAACCTTAATGGGTTTAAAGTAGAACTCCAGGGTTTATTTTTCAATTTAAAAAAATGCCAATATTCACAATCTTGTCCATTCTCCTACGCTGTGCCTGACTTCGTCCGTAATTGCCTGGAGTTCCGCACTTCCATATTTCTCGGATGACTGGTGTACTTTTGGATTGCTCCAGCCACCCACTTGACCTGTTATTGTGCCACCTCGTGTTCACAACAGTCTGCTACATTTGCATCCATATCAAAACAGGAGCAAAATTAAAACTGAGCAAAAGTGGAGCTACTGCCCGGAGCAACCAACGAGATGCAAAAAAAAGCTCTAGTTTTGCTGTATTTTTTCTTTGCAGAATTATTATCTTATAAACCATTGCCTATATATCTTATTGTACACAACCCAGAGCACTTGGTGAAGTCTTCCTTTAATAGCAACAGCAATGCGCTATGATAAATGGAACATCCTTTTATTGATTGGAATTATGTTTCTTGCCTTGCATACTATTTCTGCCAGTTGCTGTGTGTGCTGAGTCACACCATATCAGAATCTTCCATTTATTTTTAAAACATTAATTGTTCCTTCCAGGAACAGAGGACACTGGGTCAAAGCATGTTCATTAAAGTGAAACTCAGACCAAGAAACCTCCTCAGCTTAGTTATGTGTTCAATAAAGCGTATCTAACCCAAATACAAAAATGTAATATATAGCAGCTTACCAGACTTTAGATTTCGTGGCTGAATTATATTCTTTTTAGAATTATTTTACTTTAGTTTCACCTGGTGATCCAGCCAGTAACACACTTCCTGTTCTAGGAGGACAACACTGACCTCCATTGTATCTGTGGAACAGCAATGTAGCCACACTTGGACAGCAGCATTGTTCATCAGTGTAGAGAGTAATATTAGATGGACTTAATATAAGTGAATGACATAAGTGACATTGCTTTTTAAGCAGTAACAGCAAAAGTTTTCTTACCTTTGAAGATAAAGGTTTTATCGTACTCGCCCAAATACTCCGATACTTACCTCGGATACCGGAACTTCTGGTCAGAGGGAGGTCTCCTTCTGACTGGCAGTGCCAAGGGAGTATGGAGCCAGTTTCCTTTCCAATCAGGAAGCCGGTCGGTGGGTTATGACATGCCTTCCGGCTTCCTAATTAGCTAGGAAGCAGGCTTCACTTGTTGCTAGGCAGTCTGGCTTCCTAAACAATCAGGAAGTCGGATGGCATGTAATGACCCACTTCCCAGCTTTCTGATTGGTCAGGAAGCCAGGCTGCCTAGGAACAGGTAAAGCTGGCACCCTAGCCAATTAGGAAGCCAGGAGGCAGGTCATGACGTACCACCCGGCTTCTGATTGGCTAGGAAGCTGGCTTCACTTGTTACTAGGCAGCCTGGCTTTCTAATCAATCAGGGGACCCGCCTCCCAGGTTTCTGATTGGTCGGTAACCAGGCAGCCACGGATAGTGAAGCCGGAGTTCTTTCGATAGAACACCGGCTCCCCAGGCAATCAGGAAGCCGGGCAATGAGTCATGATCCACCATCCGACTTCCTGAAATCGGGACACATGGCACCGGTATTGGTACTCAGTATCAGCAAGTCCCAAAAACTAAATATTGGTACTCATATTCGATACCAAAAAAACGGTATCGGTGCATCCCTAGTCTCAACCCTCTCTGGACAGCTTGGTCTGCTAAAGGAAGTTAAAAAAAATAACAGACTTACCTTTTTATCAAAAGGTAATAAACTGTGTTACAGGGGGGCTCAGAAAAACCAAAACCTCTAGGAAGCAAAGAAGAAGGAAGGGAAGTCCAAAGAGAGAAAGAAGCGAGTGCGAAAGAAAGAAAGAAAGAAAGAAAGAAAGAAAGAAAGAAAGAAAGAAAGAAAGAAAAGAAGGGAGCAAGTAGAAATGGAAGGAAGGAAGAGAGGGAGGACCGAAGAAAGGAAGAAGGCAAAGAAGGAAATTTCAACAATTTCCTGGATTCCCAGTGTGCTTTGTGTGCCTTCCCTGCTGGTTAATGTGATCAAATCTCAATTTCTCAAGACTACATATCCCATCATGCACTGCTTCCCGCAAGCAACGATAATGTTACATTGTGTGAAGTTCAGGCGTTGAGTTGTACATCAGACGAGGCTTAATTCGAAAATGTGACACAAGGAAATGCATAATCACAGAGCTGAAATTGTGTCTGTGTATTGAGCAAGTACAGCCTATGGGCATCTTCAATAAGTAAATTCACAAAACTTCTAGATGGATATGGTTATTAGGAGTGGGGTAGAACTTATGGAAATTCCATATAGAAATACAGATTTGTTTTTAGTTTTTGACCATAGATATCCTGTAAGGAAGAAGAGAATTGTACATGGCATGCAGGACACAGGCTTTCACATTGAGTAGTGTGCATAGAAGCAGGATAAATTGTATTATTTACTATCTTTAAAGTGTCATTTTGATAGAATGACAGTCCTAAGTCAAGATAACGCATAGAAGCCGAACTGCCATATCCTCATCGGTTTCACTTATTGTACAAAACAGTACTGCTATAAGGGGCTATTCAGCACAACATAGAGAAGTGAAGACACAGCAGAACACAGATATGAGCTATAGCCAGGTTATCATCGAGATAATGATGAGACTGTGCTTTTTTTTCTAAGAAGGTCTCTTTTTTTATCAACTTCTTCTGCCAGGAATTATGTACCAACAGAAACGTAGAGAAAATCATTATTTTCCCAGTGGAAGGGGCATCGTTGTCAAAAATGTACGTCATACATCATAATCATAGAACTAGCAGTCTGAACACAAGACAGCAAAGATTTCTGAAATGACAATGTCTGTCTTGTCTAGTAACCAATTAGATTCCAACAATATTTTTCCATCATGGGTTAAAAAATTACAGGGATTTCTAATTCAAATCTGCTATGACCCATTGGTGTCAAAATCCAAAAAGTCCACCTCCTCTCGGAGCCCTGTAACAAAACTGATATTCTTATCTTGATGTCAGTTCTAGTAGCCGTGGACTAAAATGTACTCATTCAGTAGAAGAGATCTCATAGAAAACCACTTTATTAGAGGTGGGTACTCACAGAATACCCAACATTCTTGGTGGTTTGGGCAGGATACTAATAAATTGACAGGAAAGCGGGATCACCTGGTAAAAATGCATAAAAAATAAAATGAATGCAGCCACCACTTTGAAGGACTGGTAAGCTGCCATATATTACATTTTAGCTTTTAGATGTAAATAGTATTTAATTTTGAACAGAATGTATAATGCATTTGTCTGGAACACTTTCCCTGCACAGCTCTGCACTCTGAGAGGGGAATTTATCAAAACTGGAGCAGACAAAAACTGGAGCAGCTGTACATGGCAACCAATCAGCTTCTCTTTTTCATTTTCAAATCTTAACTGAACAAACTGAATAGAGAAGCTGATTGGTTGCCATGCACAGCTGCTCCAGTTTTTCTCTGTTCCAGTTATGATAAATTCCCCTCACAGTTCATATTCTCTACCACCAATGTAGGTGTTATAGTTCATTGCATTATGAAGAGTTTTGTAATCCATACACAGGGCCGGATTTACACTCACTGCTGCCCCAAAACCAGGTTCTTCAATGCGCCCCCCTACCTGCCAACCCCAGTCCCCCCTCACATGGAGAATGGCAGACCTGCAGGCTGCATACAAGTGATTCGGCGATATCGGTGAGATCGCTAGTACAAAACAAGCAGCGGCTTCCCCACTGTACATTTAGCTCTGCTTGCCCAAAGCAGGGCTAAATGTGGAAAACAACTACCCGCCCGGCGCCCGGAACTGCGTGTCCCGGGCATCAGGAGATAGGAATTCCACACCCCTGCTGCCCCTCTACTCCCTGCTGCCCCGAGGCCGGGCCTTGGTTGGCCTTGTGGGAAATCCAGCCCTGTCCATACAGCTTTGTTAAAATAAACAGCTAAACAAGTGTCACCCATTTTCCCTTGCCCTGTTCATTGGATGGTTAACTGGCACAATCCAAACACTGATCCATTATCCAGTGAGCAGGCACATGACACAGGAAGCTATAGAGCTGAAATAAGAAACAGCGTTGTCACCTACCAGAGTCAGGAGCCCTTTAGTGGGTAACTATTTACATACCTCCATTTAACAGCATTCATCTCTAAATCACCAAATAGTCCCTTTGAAATTTCAATGGAAACTGTTTTTTTTCCTCCATCTGATTACCCAACAACGTAATGCAGTTATTTATTTTTGCGCTTATGGCAGCCCATAAAAATAAATACTTTCAAAGTGCCACCAAATAAAATTAGCGATGTTCAATGCTTAAATTTTTCTTTATGGATTCAATTTATTGAGTAATTTTGTTTTCACTAGAGACAAAAGATTTATGTAGTTTAATATAAGCTAACGTGCAAACAAATGTAAATTTAATATGCATTATTCTAATGCACTTAGTGTCAGAAGTTGAAAAAAAATTAAAAGTCCTTAACTTTCTAATTTTCCATAGATGCAGATTGATTGGATACATGGTTTCATTATTCTCTTAGGCATGATTTATGAACTGTTAAATAATTCTAAAAGCTTACTTTGAACAAATTAGAGGGTATAATGAAACACAGCGGTAGACGATTCATGTAAAAAAAACCTAAAAAAACCCGAAAATAAAATTTGCTTGAGAGCTATCATTTTCTAAATTTTCAGCTCTGGCTGAACACTCTGCAGGAAGGGATCTGGTTTTGATTTAAAATCAGTACAAGCTCGAATAGCAGAATAGTGTCAGAATAGCTTGTTTTAAAGCTAATCTATTTAAAGATTTTGAGAAGTGGGGGGAGAAACAACAATGCTGCATGGAAGAAAGGAACTGCAGGTGTGATATATTAGCTAAGAGCTCTGAGATTTTGAGTTTACAATGTTTTTATTTTATATGTTTTAATGGCAAATGCCCATATTTTCAGGACTCTTTGTTGGTTGATTCATGATAAGTATGATACATTGGACTAGTTCAATCTTGTAATGAATAAAACATACTGTGTCGCCACCCAACCATCACCTGACCATCATACCTACCTATATGGCCAATAGTATGTTTTCAGTCCTCCAAATTACCACAGAATACAAAGACATTTTAGACAATTGTGCGCTTTCACCCCTGTGGTAACATTTTGATGAAGGCCCTTTTCTGTTTCGACATGGCTGTGTCCCTGTGTATGAAGCCAGAACCATAAATATATGGATTGATGAGTTTGTTGTGGAGGAACGTGAGTGGCCTGCACAGAGCCCTGACCTCAACCCTACTGAACACCTTTGTGATCAATTGGAATGCTGATTGTGAGCCAGATCGTCTTGCCCAACCCCACACATGCTATTTTGGCTGAATAAGCACAAATTCCCACAGAGACACTCTAAAATATAGTGGAAAGCTCAAAACCTTTCCAGAAGGGTGGAGGCTGTCCGAAAGGTGTGATGATCCTTGTCCAGATGTCCACAATTGTTGGGCCATATAGTATATATAGGTTGCCATTATATTGTACTTATGTTAGCTTTCAGCTCCGGGAGGCCTACAGTATTACTTTAGAGCAGTGCCCAACCCAAACAACCTCCGCCCCTCTCGCAGATGAACCCTCTCCCTAACCCAGCATTTACCTTACTTTTCATGAGCCTGAACCCTTCTTTTCTTACTCACCTATCATCACCGGGGATCCCCTACTTCAAAGGCTAAAGCTGCTACTATTTTTATTTATTTTTTGTTCCACCCCCAGCTGAACAAAGAGAAATAGAGCAGATTCCCCCATCAACGTTACAAGCATGTTCTGTGCATGTTGCTGCAGAGATCACTTGTGGATTTAAGGGGAGCTCTGTCACATGACCAGCTTCTCCCATCGCACACCTTTTTTTGTTTATCAGAACTTGCTTGACTTGCTTCAGAATCCTCATTTAGGGAAGAAAAAAAGGCATTTAGATTTTCCTTTAACTCCAGCGATCCGTTAGAGAGAAGTGGGAGAGGGGGTTAGTATTATCCTAAAGAGGAGCTTTAATGTTTACCTCTTTTTTACATTCTATTTTTTTAATTACACATTAACATCTTTGTGTTATTCCTACTTTGGGAGTTCTGTAAGCTTTTCTGAGAGCTGTTATATGCAGCCAAGAAGCACACTTCTGGCTTCTTGCTGAGTCAGAATGGGGTGACAACAGTTTTGGTGTTGTGCCTCCACCCCCCTCACTCTATTGTGCCATTCACTAACCAAAAAGCACATGAAAATGTTCACTTTTCTGTGCTTCATGAATGGCACAGCAGAGTAAGGGGGGTGGAGGCACAACAATAAAACTGGTGCACTTCCAATGCATAGGGTTGCTGGATGAGCAGCTTCCCCTGTATATAACAGGAACTCTCAGCAGAGCTTAGAGAGCTCATTAAGTAGTAAACACATTAGGATATTAATATGTAAATCAAAGAAGTATCACCAAAAGTTGAAAATGCTTGTTAAATCCATCAGGAGACCTAGTGCACATTGAATTTGATCCCGTTCATATCTGTGCAATGGTTTCAAATAAAATGGCAATTGTATTTTGTTAGTGCTGGTTGTAGCTCCATCCCAGGATGAAGTCCAATTCATGGGTGTTCCTACGGGGGGGGGAGTTATAGCCAGCGATGACACCACCTTCCCTTCTACATTCTGCAGCCCCGTGTCTCCTCTGGCACCCTCTTTACAATGAAAAGATTTTGTTATAAAAAAAGGAAAGAAAAGACCATGCTTAGACACAGCCGCCAGCTATTCAGGGACTATAGCAGTAACTGACGACTTGTGTTGTTGTGAACAACACAAGCCGGCTACTAAACTAGTCTCTCAGACAAATGTAGTAGCTGGTTTGTATTGTTGTGGGCTTCTGTTTTTATAAATGGCATCATCGGTTACTACTCTAATCTCTATCCACTGAATAGCTGGCAGCTGATGGGCAGGTCTGGGGTCAGTCATTGTTGTCATTACAAAGAAGCTGGCAGAAGAGATCAGAGAAGGCACAGGGTTACAAATCACAACAGAGTTACAGATGTTCCATCTGGCAGCTTTCAGAGGAGATGTCTCCTTGCTAGTAGTGCTTCTCGGCAACCACTGAGGATATGAACGGGACCAAGTGCAATGTGCGCTCGGTGCCTTGGGGGATTTAAAAAACAATTTGAACTGCTGGTAATACTTCTTCCTTACGATAACAAAAATTAGCTATACCCAGAGTTGGGCTTTAACTGGCACTGTGTATTTTTTTCCTACTCAGTTGCTTTGCATTGTTGTTAGATCTGCAACAAAGTAACAGCCCTTTTCCAAAAGTCCCTCCTTCAGTTTTGTATACGGTTTAAGTTATTATCTGTCAAATTTATGCTTTTCAGCAGCTCTTTATTTCTGTATGTGTTTCTTCTAAAGCTATTCTTACCTGCAATATTTAATGGCTATTTATTCCCTCATTCACACCTTGTTTTATGGTGTGCTATTGTGGATGTCAGGACCCTTGAAAGCTGTGTAATCAATGTGATGGATGACGCTTATTAGTCAAATCAATGTTTATAATAAGCAATACAAAACTCTGAGAGGCTGCTTTCAAAATATGTTATTGGTTTGCACACCAGCGTGCTGAGTTTGCTTATTCAAACCCTGCAACAGTATACTTCAGTAAAGCTGTTTGTATGGTGTGTAGAAGGGTTAGAGCCTCTGTCATGTCTTTATTGCTATTTGCGTCCACACTGGGGAGATACGTTCTCTGGTGACCGCTGTCCACACAGGGACAGAATGTGATGAGAAATACAACATTTTATGGTTGTCAGTGGAACAGAAGGTGGATGAAAATCTTCCAGTGGGAACACATGTGACAGCTGTGCAAGAAGGGATTTTTTTTGTGTGCTCGTACTTCCTGTTGTGTATTTGCTATAGGAAATAAAAGGAAATCTCCCCAAAGGGACAGAGACAATAAAAAAGTGGGTCTTAAACATTCCCTGTTGCATCCAAAACAAACAAAAAAAAAGAAACTTGTTGGAACAGAAATGAAGGGATGTTTCCCTATTTGAACACAGAGATAAAAGAAATCAGACAGGTGCATTGGGCATTCCCTACTCTGTAAAAAAAAACAATATTGCCTATAGATATGCTTTAATGAAGTAAACTCTTATGGTAACACCAGGAACCACTTGATTTCTACTATTCCCACTTTATAACTTCCATGTCCTAGGGGCCTCCAGGATTTCTAGGCCAATCTGAAGTTTTGATGGCAGGTCCTCCTTACATCCCATAATGCAATAATGGTGCCTCTCAATAAGTCACCAAGACATCTGCTTTACTTTGTGGATTGTGGTGCCTAGGCTTCTTACATTTCTTAAAACCCATGCCTGTCTGCATACAAAGGGGGCCTCTAGGACACTCATCTGAGTTGGCTAGTGGGATCTGTAGTATCAAGTAGTTCCTCATATTACCAACTGTGGTTAATCTATTAACTTCTTTAGATTAGTAAGCTGAAGAAGGTTAAGTACTTGTTTTGGTCTAGGGTCTAAAATAAAAAATAAATACTCACCTGAATCTGTGTATCACCTGGCCCCCAGCCTCTTCTCCCCCCGGGCTCCGGCGGTCTAAGAACCGGCGGTCTATGACTGTCAATTGTCTGCATAGACATATTCATGAACACCCCCATCATTAAGAAGCCACAGGGGATAGAAACACCACACAGGTAGGGCATGACCTGCAACCAGATCCCCACAGCACACATATTTCCCCCCCTTCCTTATGGCTTTTTTATGTGACTGCACACGTAATTTTCATAATTTTGAAAACTTGATGCATAATGGGATTTCAGGTTGTGAATTCTGGCACACATGTGGTAGCCATGCTTTTGGGTGTGTACACATGGTATCTCACACAGCTCAGCCCCCCCAGCCACATTGTGATTAGCTGTAGAGTTGTAATGTACAAATCAGTGGCAGAAAGGGGACTGAAGAAATTCTAACTTACTTGCAGCAGGAACATGCCAATTTTGTTGCCAAGGTGCGCCTCTCAAACCTAGTCATGATCACTTCACTGAAATTCAAGGATGGTTTTGTAGCAATAAAAGGTACAGCTTCTTTGAAAATGATACTTTAGCCGTCTGTTGTAACATATCCGGATTTCTTTTCTGTAAACCTGTCAAGTTTCTGACCTGTCTACTTTTTTTATCAACCATTTTGGCTACTCTTATCTAATTTTTGATGTCCTGTCTAAGACCTTTATGATAGACCATGTCCACCAATCTTGGTATGAAATGTAAATATAGTAGGTAAGAAAACCTGTCTAATTACTAATATTCTATTCTGTGATAACCAGTGACGACAGCATCTGTCTGTGCCGCTCTCCCAACTTTCTTCTCCACTGACATAACCAGGATAATTAGGTCAAGGCAAATCTTCCTGTTTAGAAGTGTTTGGATTGGGCATCCCATCCCACAGCTATCATCCCATAGCTATCATAGCTCTATGAGAAAGTTAAGAGATGAGCCAATAATGGAAACCCAATGAAGTGAATCCCATCATTTACTCTAGTGAATCAATATTCAATTTGCATAACAGTGAAAGGCTATTCTCCAATGGGGATCCCACTTTTAACAGCTGAACTTACTGCCAGTTCTGACTCGCAGAAATTGATTCGCTCGCCCTTAGGAATCCTATGGCTTGAGTTTCCATATTTCTTTTCTACAAGCTAGTTTTTGTATGTTTTTTTATCCATCTTTTGCCTTGGTTGTAACATTTTCCAATCCCCACTCCTTAAAACCCCACCAAAAAACCCCCCACAAATACCTAACAGTACTAAAATAAATCAACAATACTAGATAAACAGAACACACTGAAAGAAGTGATATCTTTATTTTTATTTTATTTTTAATCCTACTGCTCCGCTATATGTTACATCAGCAGAACAACGCCTTCCAAATGGCATCGGTTCTTGAGATGAAACACCTTGCATGTATCATTTACCATTAGCAGATAAATAAAATCCCTGATAGCGATCGGACAGTTCCTCCACGACTTATCAGTGGAACAGACTATCCTCCATGTAATCCTGGCTCTGAGCACTTGCCAGGTAAAGCGTACTGCTGCAGTAAGTCTCAGTTTGATGGGCCTAAATAAAAAAGCTCAATAAAAGATTATAGCATCTGTAATTTTGGGAGAATGACACAATTCAGTATCTTCTCGGCGTTCTGGAGCGATGCAATGTCTTCAGTCACTCCGAGTCATTGTGAACACAAATGGCACTGTTGTTCTGTCTTTGTGCAAAGGTGAATGTGAAGTTATTTGATAGATGGGTAGGATGCCTGAAATCCTTTATGTTTAATGCTATATTCTAGTCTCAAATCATATTGCCTGCAGCTCGAAGTAATTGAAGGGGTTTAATCATAATTATAGGTTATACACAGCTACCAGTATCATATTGTGCAGTACATAGCCTGGCTGAGCTCAATACATTAAACTGAACTTGTCTGCTGTTCGGCTATTCTTAAACTGAGTTTAGTGCAAAAAAAAAAAACAGGTTCACTGTTCCTGAAGAAACAGGGCTCTATAATGATTTCTACATCTGCCAATAAAAATGTAACCCCGCCTTTCAAGCAAGCTGGACATGCATTGGTTTGCATGTAAGAGAAGGGAAAAGGGAATTTCAGCTCACAGCAATAGGAATAGGACGTGAAGGGAAATCTACCCAGGGGGCAAATACAACAACAAATACAAATCAATCAATCAATCAATTAATCTTGCAGAGACTTTATCAAGAAACAGAAAGATGAACTAAACTCTGGCAACCCATACTTGCCCATAACAGGTAAATAGATGGCAAAAGACTAGTCACTAGTATCTCCCTGCAACTTATCTTTACCTATTACTGACTCACCAAGCCTTGTTCTGCACTGTGTCTCTGTGTAGAGAGCAGCACCAAATCTCACCCTATCTCTTCTGAGACTAGCAGTCAAAGGAAGCAGTGCCAAAGATCTGACGCTGCATCTATATGGTTATGGGGTTGTAGGCACAGGCCTGCCTATGCACCCTCACATACCAGGTAGCGAACTGATATTTTTCAGGAGGAATTCAAGACAAAAGGGAACTCATTCAGTATATTGCTTAGGCACAACTGACATGTCTAAATGTTCCCTAAAACAACACATCTTTACTTTTTGGGTTCAGGTCTCTTTTGACAACCCACATGTTGGATTACAAATTTTTAGATTTACTCTTACTGATGTTGTCTGTAGAAAGTTTCCTACAGTTGCCTACAGACTGGTCACACAAACACAATTCCCCATGACTAAGAGCATCCAGCTGTCTATTTATCGAAATACAGTAAGAAAAAGTATCTATCTATCTATCTATCTATCTATCTATCTATCTATCGATCTATCGATCTATATATCCTATAACTCTCTTTCTTTTTGTCTATCTACTTATTGGTCATGATAAATATTTTGAAATATCTCATATCTGGCTTGAGGATTGCCTAACATCTGTCTATTCCCCCTGTACATATACTACATACTTGGTTTTTTTTTAGGTATAAAAACTATGCTGATTTACATTTGCATGACCTATTTCCAAATATATTCAAGAAGAAGGATGTTTGATGTTCTCCAAAACTAGAGCAGGCTAGTTCTTCCTACAGTCAAGTTAATAGACAAATTGTCCTGGGAGATTAGCTGCATCCCTTAAGTTTGTTAACATTTCTGGAGTCATATGTAAATTGTCATCAGAAATTTGGTATTGCGGCTCAGCGATTGCCAGAATCGGTTGAACGTTGTCTAATGCACAGTAGTTTGTAATGATATTATTGGTATTCACTTTTTTTTTTGTCTCATTGCGATAACAAATACTATATTATGGAACCCCAAAAGAATTGTGACAACAGCCATTGCTTAATTGTTTTCTTAAGTAAACGCTTCAGGCCTGTCTCCTGATTCTGACTTCATTACTTTGCATATCGCTGATGCAGAAAAAAGTTTGTACATATCAGGAGTTTTTGCACCAGATGTGCTTATGCATGTTCCAAGTCAGTGACTTAACTAAAAAACGAAAGTTAAAGCCCAGATCTGTGCTCCCCTTCCTACCCCCCACACCCAGAGCCCCCTTCTGTGCTTTTTTATATACTTTCCTTTTTCATATATGTTCAGGCCAGTGATGTCATGTGCATAGACCTCTTCCTCTTCCCCTACTCAAATCTTCTCCCAGCAGTGGAAGGTCCTCAGTGAAGCAGAGAGTGAAGTTGATGTGATGATATGTATCATCACACTGTGAGTGCAGGCCACCATAATGGTACTCCCTAAGGCAGTGGGTCCATGACATCCTGCAATCACAGTATGTCCTCAGACATCTGGTTTGCTAGTTGCACAGTGTCAGTACTATCATTAAATGGGGGAATGGATCTACTGCAAAGGTACAGGGCCAGAGAGGAGGTGAGTTTTGTTGCCAGAGCTGTTTTGGTCTGTTTTGGTCTATTTAAAAAATAAAAAATAAAGATCCAGAGATGGGTTTTAGGTATAACAACCCTAAATAATGAACCATAAAATAAATTGTCATCAATGGCAGCTGTGACAGATCAAGCCTAATTAGTGCTACTCCACAAAGTCCAATAGTTAAATAGTGCATATCTAAAAATGTAAGTAAAAAGCAGACTGAAAGACATATAAAGTGAACCTGTCTAGTACTGGACCTTCTGAGATAACTATTCGGCTTTGCGATGCCTCGAAGGACCTGTCATAATCTTCAAATAAATCTCTTTGTTCTGGGCAACCCCTAGATAACAAGCTTTGACCAAGGGCCACTAAATTTTGCTTCCAGCAGTGTTTTCCTCCCCAATGTTCGACAGTCCAACACCTAAGCCTCAATTGAGGTTCTATCATTTGACTTTTTAAGAGGGGCTTAGTGCTGACATGGGCAGAATTCAAAGCCCATGTACATGGATAACAAGGGCTTTATGTTGAAGAGAATCTCTCAGGTAATAAATATTGTAGCATTTGGAAAAAGAGGTCAACAATAATAGCCTACATATTTCTCTCGATTTTCTTTAAGTAATTTCATAATTTCTATGTTAAAGAATAGCAAGTTAATCAGTAGAGATTTTGGTTGACACTGTGAAATGGCTGTGAAATATGCTTTATGAGTTTTTTTATGAATTTTTCTTTTTCTCCATGAATAGTCAGCCTTGAGACCTACAGTATGCCAGGCTAATGGTATAATTAATCATTCTCACCTATACCTTTGCTTTAGAAATAAAAATGGAGACATATCTCAATTCAGCACATTCACACTTGCCAACGGTTCTTAACAATCACCTTTATGTGTATTTTTTAATGTTCTCTTTTTCTGATGCAGAAGAACACAATACCGAAAAGCTTGGATCTTTACATGTGATTTTTTTATTTTTTCCCCCAGCAAGGTTCTTCTAATCTGTGTTCAGCAATTCACCGTCATTTTCCTCAGCCTAAATCTATTTTTATTAGGATTGTTATTACCCAATTATAATGAAAACATTTTTATCTACCTTCAATTAGAGCGATAGTGCAGCTTCCACAGTTACTATTAAGATACTTATGATTCGGATCGGTTGCTTTTATGGGCAATGTCTCAAATGATTCTTTATTCTTGAGAAGGTTTTAGAGAAATTGGAAAGGTCTTGTGATTATAGAAAGACCTGTGTGATATGTACCACCCTTATCCAACTTCAGGGGCAATTATATCGCAGAGCCGTAGGTCTAGCAGCTGTGGTTTGGAACATAAAGCCCTGAGCTGAAAAGGGAAGTTCTCCCCAAGCATGAGAAGACATGAGGATTTAAAAAATCTGAGGGTTTAATGTCACTTTAATTTGAGTTTGAAATGGAACGGAGAAGGTATAAGGGTGGTTCAAGTTCCTCTTAAATGCACAATGCTATAGGTCAGTTGGCTGTAAAGGGAAACTATATTCTTCTCAGATGGCTGGCAATTTAAAAGAGACACTGTCACCTTGCAACAGCAAAGCAACAGTGGTGGGCAAACTCCACCCCCCCCCCCCCCATCACTTTATACTGACCTCTTCAGTACTCCCCCAATGCGTCTACGCTTATTGCAGTCACAACCAAAATATCCAGCTTGAATTTGTGTCTGAGATCAGAGGGAGCAGTGTGTTACCCACTCCATCATGCTTAGATCTACTGATTACTGGGCCTGACATTTACATTATAGGAGGAGGGCACATGCTCCCCCATGCCTAGGTACTTTGTAGTCCTGGCCACAGAAGAAGGAGAAACAAGGGAGTTCTGGAGAGGTGTGTATAAGGTGGTCAGA
Organism: Nanorana parkeri; assembly: GCF_000935625.1. NCBI lineage: Eukaryota > Metazoa > Chordata > Amphibia > Anura > Dicroglossidae > Nanorana > Nanorana parkeri. The sequence continues at coordinate 182,570 of NW_017306464.1, forward strand.
GGGTGGGCTTGTTAAACAGACAGTGTCACTTTGCCCTTAATGGGGAAGGTTACAGGTTCTCTTGAAAGTAAGTAAGCCCACTTCCCAACCTTTCCCAACCACCCTGTCACTAGTATGCACCTCTAATAACAGCATAATTATTCAAAACAATATATAAATACATTGGGCATAATACCCAACCCTCCAATGTTTAGAGCCAAACAAAATTTGTCTTAAAAGCAGCCAAAATCTTTGTCTAATGTAGCCCCCCAAAAAAGCAAAATCAGTCTATACCCATTCATTACGGTCTAGAATAGTATCCTCTGATATTATTGCTTTTACAGAATAAGATTCTCCAAGGAGTCAAAGCCTTGGAGGCTGGAGCGATCACAGGAAATATTATACCAAAGGTCTTTGGGAGAAACCCCAGGCAGAAGCTTTGATCATCTTGTACCCGCATGTAATGGGAGTAATAACAAAGGATGCTGCAAAAAAGAAAGAGATTGAAAATTATACACAGAAATATCCTTACACCAAAGGGAAGCTCTGAGAAACATAGGGGGCTCCTGCCAACTTTTTGAAGTTGCTTACAGTTCCAATATATCTGGAAAAACTCTGAAAGAGCCTGCCTATCATCACGGTAGAAAGTTAGGCTTCGTCCTTAGAAAATACAGCACGTCTTAAGGTGGAACTATGAGCAAAATACAAATATGACATAGAAGATGCATAACATAGTATTATTACCTGTTGAATATGAAGTCAGATCTCTTATTTTTCTACTTCCTGTAAAAGAGCCAAGCTGCCCAGCATAAGTGTCAGGAATTGGGAAAAACATATAACACTGCCAGTGGTGCTTACAATGGTCAGCTTTAATTTATATGGTTTGAACTTTTCTCCCCCCAAAAAACTGCATGTACATCTTAGATTTGTTTTTAATGCTGTTTAGGACTAATGGGGCCCGATTGGGCTATAAAGTGGACTTTTTTGTGTAGTTCAGAAAGGCAAAGGAACTGTTCTCAAAGATCCCAGCCATCTGACTAGTTTTCCACCTGCCTTCTCCAAGTTTTTGTGGTTGCCACAGCTTCTTTAGTGGGTTTTACCTTGCCAGCTTTTATGTTGGTGTTTACAGTTTATTCCCTAAAGGTTTTTTCGGGATAGGTGAATGTCTGTCCAGGAAAGACAGGTGTTCAGGTTTATGTTCATATGGTAGTTCAAGAAAATACAGCACGTCTTAAGGTGGAACTATGAGCAAAATACAAATATGACATAGAAGATGCATAACATAGTATTATTACCTGTTGAATATGAAGTCAGATCTCTTATTTTTCTACTTCCTGTAAAAGAGCCAAGCTGCCCAGCATAAGTGTCAGGAATTGGGAAAAACATATAACACTGCCAGTGGTGCTTAGGTGAATGTCTGTCCAGTAAAGACAGGTGTTCAGGTTTATGTTCATATGGTAGTTCAAGAAAATACAGCACGTCTTAAGGTGGAACTATGAGCAAAATACAAATATGACATAGAAGATGCATAACATAGTATTATTACCTGTTGAATATGAAGTCAGATCTCTTATTTTTCTACTTCCTGTAAAAGAGCCAAGCTGCCCAGCATAAGTGTCAGGAATTGGGAAAAACATATAACACTGCCAGTGGTGCTTACAATGGTCAGCTTTAATTTATGTGTGATCAAAGTCTACCCATGACATGCTCATGATACATTTGCAATGTGTTACAAGCTACCCTTGCTGAAAAAAGATGTGTCCTTGCCCTTTCCAAACTAATTTTCTTCTAATTCATCATTGGGCAAAGCTTTCTTTGTTTGTGGTGTTATATTTATATGCTTCTCAACACTTATGTGTGTGGCCATATAAGCCAAGCAGAGGACTGCTGAAAAACCCACATACGTAGATGCCTAAGAACCCTGCTGCTAGCAATGTAACCTTTTCTTTGGAGTTTGTCCATTGTCCATGAGTTGCCAGATTATTGGGTTACCTACCTGAATTGGTTTTAAACTGGTGCTACATGCTTTGGGCTGGTAAGCACACCTAGAGTGAAAGTTAAACCTACACTAGGAGTGGTTTACAGAGCAGGCCCCAAAAACCTATGCCATGCAACCCCACCCCTTACCTGACAATGATAAGCATCAGATGAACCTTATCTAAAAGCAAAAAGAACATTTGGTTACACCTGAACTCTAGACAAGCAGCAAAATATTCATATATGGGAACTTTATTTACCATACAAAAGATTTCTGATTGTGGGCAACCACTTTTGTGATACAGGCACCCTTGCTTGATCCTTGACCTCTTCTGCAAGAGAAGCAATGCAGCTTGGTCAAAAACACACTTCCAGCATCCCGATTGGAAAACAATGGAACAGCAGCACAGTGATGCCATCATCCCTGTGTTTCCAGTGCTCGCTTCTATTGTTAGAATGTTGGGTTGCCTGTCAGCACATTGTCAGCTTCACAACATTACGCAACAGGCCTCTCCCCTGCTTCCATCCATCCTTGTGTTAATTTGGCCAAGTTGAACATAACATTTATGGATCTAAGTCCAGCATGGCACTGGCTGTAAGCAGCTGAACTGTACAGCAAACAACAAATACCAAAAGAACATGTAACCCTTGACTGGAGAAAGTTTGTTGTAGATAATTTTAGCTTCAGGGAAGTGCTCATTGGTGGCACACCAGTATCCATTCTATGGAAACATGGCTGTAATGCAAACCAACACAGACATGAAAGATAGATAAAATGTAGCACATGGAAGCTGCTTGTGAAGTCTTACACAAACGGTGTCCAGTTTAATGTAATGGAAAAGTTTAATGGTAATGTGAATTGAATATTATTGTATTATAATAAAAGGCTTTCTGAGCCTTAATTGGTTCTTTTAAAATAAAAAATAAGAACCCTCTGACAAGATAATGCTTCTGGCGTATTGAATACACGAACAAGTGGTGTAATTTATTTTCTCATGTTTATCATTTGTGGGCTTCTTTTAGATATCTTACTGAGTGATAAAAGTACAAAAATAGATGTCAGCAGGTAGGAGTCGCCATTTATCACAACCTGCTCCATACAATAGAAGATACAATGTGATTTTTGTGTTTCTTGTCAATAAAATAAGTTCTTTCTTTTGCGTCTGTTGTATTTAGAGGTCAGCCAAGTTGCTGAGACTCTGTATAGAACAAAAATGTACCTTCAAAGCATTTGCTAGGGTCTTGCTGAGACTGGAAGCAATAACCAGCGATGTGATGTCATTGTATTTAGAATAACAATGTCACATCTTTGTACATTCTGTAACAATGTTACAAACTTTAAAGCGTCTCTGTTGCTAAAATAAAACTTTATAACAGATCTGCCTCTGCGAAGACTATGCTGAATTCTCACCTCTCCTACTGTCTGCACCTCCGATTCCCCGCTGTAGTGAGAAGAAACTGCCGGCTAAAGATGCGTGTCTTCTGGGAGTGTTCATTTGTTGGGTTGTTCTATGGTTACTCCTGCTTGCCCCACCGTCTTAACAGGACTTTGTAGTAATAAAGAGGCTGGTGGATCAAACCACTGAATGTAGCAGGGGGGGGGGGTCAATAATCTAAAACTCCCAGAAATAACAAAGATGCTTTAAAGCCAGACCATTCATTTTAACAAATACTTTCCCATACGATTATATTTGCATTTAACTTATGATATGCATACAGTACATCCAAAAGCCCTGAGGTTGCTACTGTATGCTGCCATCTGCAATGTCAGCAGCCCAACTCAGTAGTATTCCCCTTCACTCCTCTCCCATCAGCTCCATAAAAGGTTATGTAGGGAGGTAAGGGGAGGGGCGGAGGAGCTAGTGCAGCATAGACAGTAATTGCACACTTCGAGAACAGGAAAGGGCTATGATGTGCAAGTGTCAGGGTTCCACCCTGACGTTACTGATTAGCAGCATTATGGCTTGGCTGCCATTTTACTCACCTGTGTTTCCTTCTTTGCCTAAGCAGACTCTGGAACGTTGCTCACTTCTCCCAGGCTCCCTCTTATGGCCAGACAGGAGAGCATCATCTGAGAGAGTCAGATGGGAGTTTCCTGCCTCTGAGTGATGATGTCACCCCACTCACTATATATAAACCACTCAGTCAGGTCTGACCTTGCCCTCGTGTGGTCTTCCTGCTAGTGCATTCCTGCTACTCTGAGTATCCTGATCCTGTGTATGGCCCGATCCTGGCTGACGTTCTCCTCTGGCTCCTGCTCCTTGCTTGTTCCTGACAACGCTGATTTCCTGGCTCTTGCTCCTGGCTTGTTCCTGTCAACGCTGATCTATGTGTTCCTGACCTGGCTTGGACAACTAGCCACTCCGGCTCCTGACTCTGGCTTGTTCCGGTTTATGATTCTGCTTGCTCCTGTGGACACTGTTCTTAATAAATATTTTAACTAGCACCTTTTGCTTGTCTGGTTTTCATTGTGCTCTGATAGCAAGGAGGGGTCGGTGTTGGAGAATTGACTGGTCAATTTCTCTAGCATGTTCAAAGCCACATTGCAAAAATAATGGAAGAGAAAAATACTTCAAGTAAACATTTAAAATGCTTGATTTTAAATTAAAATACTTGATTTTTCTGTGCCTTTACCTGAATTTTATTTAACTTGGCGACAAGGTCTCTTAAAAGCAGACCTTGATCATAATTTGAAGAATAAAATAAATAGGACGATCAATCAAAAGGAGAGTCAAGGAAAGAAAAATCAAGATAACGTTTGGGGGAAAAACACATGTGCTAATCAACTCCCTATAGTTTGTACGTTGTGGCATTGAGTTATACCAATGCTTTGCATTTTTTATGTTTAAATCAACATATTAATGCGCAAGGGTAAACAAAAGAGCATGCGGGTCTCACTGCATTAGCCGCGTAATGATAACATCTTTGTTATTTCAAGTTAAATTAAAAGCATTGTTGTATTTGACATTTTGAAAGATATAATCAATTCCATTGACTGATCTTTTTCAGCTGGATGCCACCAATTCCTCTCACAGTCCATTTTCCTTGCAAAGACATAGAGATCAATAATAGGAAGTTTTATACCATCAGGTATTGCGTGGCATTACAAATGTTTCAGGCTACGTACTACAGAAGTTCATTTGTAAATTCTCTTTTTCACCCTTGTAACGTTACTGGGAGGTGTTCTCTGTAATGAATGCATTTCGGATGGATATAAATGACTTCATTAAATATATTTTTCTACATGGTAAAAAGTCAATGGTGAAATAATTAACGTAGATCATTTTGCTATTTGAGAGAGTGCACGCTGTTAAATAAAACATAGCCTTCAGTGTGCTGCAAATTACTATCTGGAACGGTAAAGCGCTGGCCATGGAGACTGCTGCCCATAGGTTGGAGGAAAAAAAGAAGATACTTTTTTTTTCCCTGTGATCCCAGTGCAGGGTTTATTGAATAATATTTTTAAAAGAAAAAATATACTCATTTCAGGTCAATTTAATTTACGTGTATTTTATTATTTTCACTTTTGCAGTCAAATTTAAGAAAATCCCACTTTATGTTTGTTATGTGCTTCCATTCACACAGCATACCGAAACATTATTTACATTTTTTTTATTTCCTTTCAGATGTGTTTGTGTAGCAGGCCTTTGCAAGCTTCTCTCTCAATTTCCAAGTGACAGGAAACTCTGTCTGTCCCCAAGCTTAGGGACAGACTGAGTTCACCCATATTAACATACATTGCTTCTAGAACACAACCCTTTTTAGGACTGATATTGTTTAAATCCATTTTGCTGATAACTGACAATGAGATTTGCCAACACAGTAAGGACAGGGTTAATTATGTTATTAACATGCCGAGCCCCCCTAGAACTCCAGAGCAAAAATATGCAAGCAGCAATTAAAAACAAAATTACATTTTGTGAAAGAGAATCATGTAACAAATATAAAATATGTGTTATCCCTATTTTGACAACAAAAGGGAAAATATACTTTAAGTATGTGCATTTAACTCTTTTGTATTTTTTTATCATTCATAAAAAATCTTTATTTTGCAAATAAGCAATCAATTCACCTATGACCCTAGTTTTGCAGAGCATTATGGGTGTTTTTATAAGAGTGTGCACCAGTAGCTTTTTGCTTTCAGACTGTCTCTCGAAAATTTAAACTGTGTACAGAGTCATACACAGCAGAGAAAGCAGGACGAGTCATTTATCAGACTTATTTAGCTTTGTAGCTTCACTTAGGCCTGGTTCACATCTAGCAGAATTTATAACTCAACCTTTCGGAAGAATTCTGGGAAACGTAGTGATCCAATCGCTTGAGCAGTGAATAAATCTAAAATAGTTTGGCAGTCCTTTTAGCTCCTGTGTTATGTATTTTATATATTTATTTTTTTAACTACAGAAGAGTTTTTCTCTAAAAAGTTGAGTTCCATGTGCTCTCTTCTCCTATTGGCATGTTTCTAGTTAGCACATTAACAATATATTACACCTGATTGGCTCCTTGTGCTGCTGTACAGAGGATTGCAAGAGACTGATTCCAGGTTAAATTTTGGTACTTACACTGCTTGCACTAAATAAAATAGAAAATAATAATAATTTAACACTGCATTATTGATTTCTTCATGAATATAAGACTGGGGTTTACCTTTACAGCCTATTTTAGTGCACACTGTGGTCATTCTGGCACTGTTGTGTCACTTGCCACCAACCATGTAAAAAGCTGAAATTCCACTTTAAGCAATTTACATGAAATAAAGATGTGATTTTGTACCAGATAAACTCAGCAGTCCATCATTGCGTGTCGTAATGTACTCTGCAGTTTTCTTTTGGCTCTTTAAGCCTTGTTTCCAGATGAGGCGAGCTCCCAAGCTATCCATTTGAGTCATCACCTGGTAATCAGGCAAAGAGATCTTGGTAGGAAGGACGCTGTCAGGAGGCAGCACACGGAATACCCAGCCTGTACAGAATTGATTTTAGAACAGTGTTCTCCTATGAGAATCTCCGCCGAGAGAACCATTGATTGATGGCCCGGCTGTAAGTACATATGATATGCCCAGAGAATAGTGTGACTTTAATACATCTTAAAGTGAAATTTCTCCCCCTTAATAATTGTCATGACATTGATTTATTGTCTTTAGCTGTAATCCCCATATTCCTGAACCTTGAGGGATCCAAGATTCGCTTCTCCTCTGCTTTAATAAAGTGCGTTCCTTCTGTGGACAGGTAGACAGAAATACACAGGCTCATTTATTACTATCATAAACAAGTTGAACACATGAATGTGATATATTTGTTTGCTGGATTTTTATCAGAGTAAATCATGACAAATGCGACACATGGAATAAACATTTGGTTATGGACTAGCTGTGTGTTATCTAGGGGAAGGTGACCTGGCACGCGCCTGGGTGCTCAAAGACTTTCAAATTCAGATTTTGCCAAATAGTATCAGATACCTGTAGTATTTTCTGATATATATATATACAGGGCTCAAAATTTCAGGTCCTGAGCTACTAGCCAAGCCTTAAAAGTTACTTGTCACCAGTTGCCCCACCTAAACCCTATCCTGGACTCAACTCCACAATGTCAGTGGTGTGACGCAGAGTACAGAGGTCAGTTGCGTAATGCCGAATACAGAGGCCAGCAGTGTGACGCACAGTACAGAGATCAGTAACAACGCACAGTGCAGAGGTCAAGCGGTTTAAGGCAGAAATAACAGGGACGTACAGTGCACATGGCTGACCTGATTCAGGTGCCCTCTTCTCCTGGTGGTGTCCTCCATGTCCATAGGGAAGAACAGCCTGCTGTGTGCAATCAAACGCAGCACTTATCCCTCTGGGAACGGCCCGATACGGCCTTGCACGCCACACGGATGTATATGGCCCGAATAAACGCTGTGTGAATGAGGCCTAAAGCACACATGTACAGGTGAAACTCGAAAAATTCGAATATCATGCAAAAGTTCACTTATTTCACTAATGCAACTTAAAAGGTGAAACTAATATATGAGATAGACTCATTACATGCAAAGCAAGATAGTTCAAGCCGTGATTTGTCATAATTGTGATGATTATGGCTTACAGCTCATGAAAACCCAGATCCACAATCTCTGAAAATGTTTGGTAGTGTGGGCAGGTGCCAAGTCCTGCTGGAAAATGAAGTCAGCATCCCCATATAGCTCATCTACGGAAGAAAGCATGAAGTGCTCCAAAATCTCCTGGTAGACGGCTAAGTTGCATTAGTGAAATAAATGAACTTTTGCACGATATTCTAATTTTTCGAGTTTCACCTGTATGTGATTGTGGGAAAGGAGAAGGCCTACTAAAAGGAGTGCACTCACTGAGCCAGGAATGACTGATACGGTTCATCAGATAGTTGCGTGTGTGTGTGTCTACATGTCGGCAAAACTCCTTTACTGATCACGCTTGTGTATGAATGAATGATGTAACCTGATTGGTTGCTCTCGGCAACAGATCCTGCGCTCCATCCTCTTTGCTCCAATTAAATGCAGCAGCTGGCGTACACACACACTTAATGGGATTGGATACTTCGCTCCTCTGGGATAACTGCATCCTTGCCAGCTCTTGGCATGCTGGGAGTTGTAGTGCTCCAGCAATTCAGCTACACATAAGATGGTCATGTGGAAGATGAGGATGCAGGACAGAGTGATCCCAGAGATTGCCCTGCACCTTAGTGGAAGCAGGCAGTGTATTTGCCCTCATACACCACTGTCAGTGTGTAGAGCCCAAAAGCCGTCCTATGAAATACCCCTGGGCTCTGGAGAGAAGGGCCCTGCTCGGACTCTCCCTCTTTCTGGATGGAGCGTGTCAGGCCTGATGGCAGCAGTGAGATGAGGAGGGGGGTCTGTACTGCACGACGGGTATTTACAGTATCTACTCCGGCGCTGCTACTTTCACAACGCACGATCAGTACAGCAGGGGCCGGGAAGGAGTGATAAGAAAGCTGCCGGGAGCTATCGCTCACGCACCTGAGGTGACTCCATGGACAGCCCGGAATTTGGGGAATGTATAACCTTAAGGCGACTCTGCAACAAATGATAGATCACCCTGAATGGTAACATGTCTGATTGAGAACATGAATATTATATATATCCTGAATATTGCTTCTATAGTCTCTATACTTTTATTCATAATTTTGGTTGAGTGTTGTTTTACCTTTCATAGGATTTGTAGCCAGGTTTGCATTTAGCCAGAGTTGTAAGTAAATGGACCAGGAGTAGGCAACCTCGACCCTCCAGCTGTAGTGGAACTCCAAGTCCCATGAAGCATTGCAAGACTAACGACCACAGGAATGACTCCCAGAGGCATGAGGGGATTTGTAATTGCACCACAGCTGGAGTGCCAATGTTGCCTATCCCTGGAATAAACTGTAATCCATATGTTGGTACTCTGCGCCAAAGGCAGTTAATAGGTGAGTGAACTGAGTGCATACTTTTGTGGGTTCAAAGCCAGCTGTCAGTTGGGTGTCTGGTTTCTATGTCTAATAATCCCTATTTTTTGGGAAGTGTCACAAGCAGTTCATTGGCTTAGTGAATAAAACGGGTGATGTGCAAATAAAAGGTCATGCGTTTGAAACCCAGGAACAGCAAGAGGCTTGAGATGCCAGCTGCCAAGCATGACACTTGGGAAAGGATGATACTGTTTGTGCTGAACATATGAGTTTATAAAGTAGTAGTGGTGCAAGTGGAAAGGGAGATTCCTGAGGCAACTGCTACAGGAAGTGGCCTGACAGTATGAGAGATGGAGAAGGGTCACAGGAGTACTGATGAAGGGAAGGATGATATAATACAGAGGTGTTGATGGAGAGGGGGGTCAAGGAATGTTGAACTATGTTGGAGAGAAAGGAGTATGGGGCAGTGAAATCTAGCAGCATGAAGGAAGGGAGGGAACGGTTCATTGGAGTACAGGTGGGAAGCCCGTCAAGGAATGATAGCTTACCAACATTGCAGAATAGAAAGGTTTATGGGAGAACAAATTGGAATTAGAAGATGGAGAAGAGTCATGGTATGGTAGTACTGAAGAGGGGGGTGCTGCATCTCAAGGGCTATTAGTGTTAGATGTATGTGTTTTTTCTTTACTGATATCTATTTTGTTATTTCAGAAGGACCCTCTAAGAACATATGTCATGTGTCTTTGTGTCAAGGTTGGCCTTGTACATTATTTTGAGGGTCTTAGGGTTCTGAACAAATAGAAAGCTGGAGGGAGTTTGGTCTTTTCCATCCGTCTACCTACAAAATTAAAAAACCCATTCCCTATTATGGAGCTCTGAAGAAAGAGAACAGAAGATAACTGCTAATCAAGTCTCAACTCCAGACTGATAGACAGGGGACATGTGGGGAGCCCTTCTTACTGAAAATGTAAGAATGTTCATTACTGATCTTGCCTAATCATACTGGCATTTCTTATTCTTTCTAGGGTTGCAGGCTCTAACTACGTCATTATTAATTGCTCAGCTACCCTCACTGAAAACCACGGCTACCAGCATTCTAAGCTTCTCAAGAAAACCTTTGGAAGTTGATTAGGGCAGAGACAGTGTGGCTTGACACTATGACAGACAGTTGAGCCTGTGGCAAAAAATGAATAATGGATGTGCTGACACATAATTGGGCTCTTTCTGATAGCGCTGATGGACTCTGTAGGGTGGAGTTTAGACTCCCTGGCCTGCTATACCACAGGCTTTGAAAGTAGGAGTCTTAAGGGTCAAGATTAATAGAAACTGCCCAGATTTACACAGCAGGATGGTATCAAGTACAAAACCAATGCAAACATAAATAGAATACATTTTGCAGGCTATTTTTTCTACCAGTATAAATTCTAAATATTCAATTTTGCCTTGACTAAACATTAAAACTTCACTCACTGATATAAAGGCACAATACGAATAAGCTGAGCAAACCACCACTAATGAAAAGGAAGTAATTCTTCTGCTTTATATAGGATGTGGCAATAAACATATAAAAAGTCATTTTCTTCGGTTTAATTTCTAAAAATAATAAAAACATACTTTTTGCTTCCTTTAGCTGTTATACCTAAATTCTACAGAAATCTCAAGCCACAACATGGCTGCTTCTTGATAGATCTGATTCCTTGACCTGCAAAATGGCAGACAATCATGCATAGCTTTATGAACGCATAGTAAAGATCAAATGGCGATTCACAAGCTTACTTTAAGAAAAATTTGCCATAGGGTTAATATTAACTCTAAGCTGTCATAACAAGCACAGAACTGTAGAGAAAATAAACAAATGTAAGTGAGGGGTCTGTTGAAGGTCTGAAATCTGGGCCAGACTGATCTGTCTTTATTTTCCTCACTCAAGAAGCTGTCAGCCTTCCCTGCTGGCATGTATACATTTCTCCTGGTGTTACACAAAGCTGAAAGGTTCTTTTTAATGGTGCCAGCTGATGCCAGAGCCATTACTTGTAATGACTTGTCAAGAAAAGGTACTGAAAATGTGACTGAGGACCCAAACCCAGAAAATGTTCAATAAGTGCTATTTTTTAACATGGCCGCCTTTTTGTCCACACTCCTTTCCAATAATAAACAGTTTTTTAAACCTTTTTAACACATATATAAAATTTTTGTTTTACAAATAGACATATAGTTTTTGGAGCACCCATAACAAATTACTTACAGTGCATTGCAAGTTTTCTAAAGCGGTAACACAACAGTGGCTGTTTGCTTTCAGACTCTTTCTCTGTAACTGAAACCTTGTACAGGAGCCCTGTAAAGTCCAACTCCAGGCTTACCCACCCCCACCCCAGTGTTCCCAGGAGAACCCCATATATATTTTTTAATAACTAATTTTCAGATGGCTTCAGGCCAGTCACGTGAGCATCATTGGCAAATGATTGTTTATGGGATATGTAATTTGCATGTATGTGTCTATTTCACGAGTCTGAGACATATGGCTGCCTTATAGAGACCCTACACTCAGGTGTTGAAACTAAGAAATGCATTCAAGTTCCTTAACTAACAAAAATGTATCTTATTAGTGTATCACACGGCTGTAGATCCTCAAATCATCTCTGAATTGGTGCTGACACTGTCCTTCCTTCTGGAGGGGGGCTACTTTTGTTCCCCATGGTCCCTGGTGTCCATGGTGTGTGTTTTAAAGTAGCCACCGCTCCATGCTCATGCCTGTGATGGACTACAGTTTCACGTTTAGTTTACTAATTTGTATTGAGATTGCAGTCCATCACAAGAGTGATCTTGGAGCAGTGACTACTTTACAACACACAGGGACCATGGGGAACAAAAGTAGCCCCCCTACAGAAGGAAGGACAGTGTTGGCACCAATTCAGAGATGGTTTGAGGATCTACAGCTGAGTGACACACACATTTTTCTTAATACTTAAGGTACTTGAATGCATTTTTTATATTTAACTTCTGAGTTTAGTGTCACTTTAATGACTCTTCCTTTGTGTATCATTAAAGTAAGGAGAGGACAGCTAATAATGCCAAAAAGGAAAAAGGAAGGAAAAAATAAGCCCTTAAAAAGTTTTTTCTTTTTTTTAAAGTTAATGCTACTAATCCAAATGTAAGTAACTTTGTAAACAACCAGCTTGTTTCAGCAAAGCAGAAAAGGATAGATGGTTATACGTGAAAATGGTGCTTGGATAGCCACCTGCTCGCTGGATGTAAAACTAAAAGAATATAAAAGATATTTATATTTTTGTTGTAAGATGTTATTTTTTTTTTTACTACTGGCCATAATAAATAAAATATTTGCGAATAATTATATACATTTCCTTTAAAGTAGACCTGAGCAAAAGGTAAACATTTGTCATCTAGAACATGTAGAAATGTTAATTGTGCAAAATGTACCGTTTGCCTTGAATTAATTGTAAAAAATAGCAGTACACTTTACAACAAGTGACTATAATATGACTGCCTAGGCACTCCTGTTCTGCAGTCTCATAGCTATATATCTGCAGTGTGTGATCAAAGCCACTGCTGCCTCTGACTACTAGGGGTTGATTTACTAACCTTATAAACACACCACGAACATGTATACACCTCTGTAGTGTGTTCCCTCCCAGCATGATCTATGGGTGGAATCTAAACACCTTTGTAGTGTGTACACACCCAGCAGGTGTGTTGTGCAAAGCCCTGCGTGAATTGCAAGGTGATGTTGTGTAAATTAGCTCTATGTTGTGTTGCTTGCGTTGATGAATCCAGGAATCTAAATGCATGAGCTAACCATTTTTGTCTAAACTGTGAAGCAGCATTATATATGCATCATGTGCATGATTTTTCCATATATGGCATTAGTGGAAATATGCTTTTAGAGACATTTTTGGTTGATAAATAAGTTTTGCTGTGTGAAAATCACACGCACCTGGTGCGTGCGTGTGTTTAGGTTAGTAAATCACCCCTAGTCTTACAAGATTTGGAGTGAGATTTGGTGATGTCTCTACTGTGCTGCTCACTGTTCTCCATAGTGAAGAGAAAGCTGTACTTGAGGCAGAAAGCTGACCTACAGTGCAAGGACCTCCCTGGTTCTTCTTCATTTATTCTTCCTAAACCACCCCTGCAGATTTTGGATCATTAACCCACCAGTCATTAGATCACCAGTTATCAGGGGGGAAGCTGGCAAACTCCACTCCAGTTCACAATGTTGGATAAATTGTGGCTGTGTTAGACAACCTAAGCTTGTCTCAGCCTCCAAAGCTTGCATAAAGAGAAGTTTGTAGGCCGTACTCCAAGGCACGTTTCCACATAAAGTTTATTGACTCTGAGTCAATCCACACTCTGCTTGCTCAGGATCTTCCCTCTGGCACATTTCGCTCTGTCTCTATGACTAAGCTATATCACGTGTCAGAGGGAATATCCTGAACAGAGTGTGGATTTACTTACAGTCACACGGCCTACAAACTTCAATTTATGCATACATTGGCGGCTGAGACCAAGCTTAGGCTCAGATAAGGTGGAGCAATTATTACAGGAACCTGTCAGAAGGGAGGAAAAAATAAGCTGTTGGTAACCTACAGGCAATACTGGTCCTTTGTCCTTATTGCTTGCCTTTTTGTGGGCGCAGCATCCACAAGATAGGTCTTCTTTGAAGGTAAATAAACATTTCTGTTACAAGAATAGATGTAAATGGCAGTACAACATTTTTTCTTTGGCCAATAAAAGGTATCACTAGCAACACACATACACACACCAGTATGGCAGAAATAAATACGATTTCATTTTAGCTTTTCCTGAGACTCTCTGATAGACTACCGTGTCTTCTCCTTGTCTAGAGAGGTTTCATCAACCTTTTCCTCCATGCCTGGCCCATGGGAAGCCAATGGCATTATAATGAATTAGGGCATTAAGTATGCAGCCTTCATTTGTGTGCGTTTCACATCTTGCATGAAAGTATTGAAATAAATTATATTCCTGGTAGAGTAAGCTGATAAAATGATACCCTCTAAGAACACAGATATTAAAAAATTCACTTCAGTGCTGTTGGCCACTTATTAATCAGAAGGCAGGAAAAAAGTAAAAGGAAGGAAGACATCCGTTACTGAAGGAAAGACTGATTTTCTCTGTGCTGCAAATTTAAAAATTGATCTTAATTAACACAGTGTTGCTGGACTAGAAAAAATAAAGCTTTCAAACTTGAAACAACAGTTGATGGACGTTCAAAGCTGCACAATACCTGACAATTCGCATAATAGGAGTTCTTTAAAGGAACCGGTTACGATTTGGAGTTGCCATTATGACTTGTTTTCAAAGCCCAACACCGTGCCTATTCCCCTGCTCTTCAGTGCTGTCCCCTCCTCTCCTTGAGGACCCCCACACCCATTTCTTTTTTGCTTTTTTTTGTATACTTACCTTTTCCTAAAGTCTTCAGGCTGATCACTTGATGTGTAGGGTCCTCTTTGTCTCCCGATCTTCACCCTGCGGTGGCTTTCCAGGAAGATGAAGAAAATGCTGCTAACATGATGGTGTCAGTACCGCCGTCTACATCATGCAGTGGTGATGCCCTCTCTGGGGGCCTATGGTCCCCTGAACAATATCTCCTCATTCTTCTGCTGAAATCCACTGTCACAAGGGCATTTTATGGCAATGAGACAGTACTGCGGGGTCAGCTCCGGAACTGAAGGTGAGTATCCTAAGCTGCTTTTAAAATTTTAACACTAGCTAGCTGTCTATTTTAATTTTAAAAAATAGACTTGGTCTTTAAAATTGCAGGCTTTAGGGGTAAGTTAGGGTAAACGTTAGGGGTTAAATATGAAGATTAATATAAAGTAGACCCTAACCTAATCACTAATTTCTCATATAATCTATAAAATGGCAATCTATTTTTAAAATGTTTTCAATCTTTTTAAAACCTTAATGCTGTGTGTTCAGTATTAATGCCAAGGGAAGAGACAGGGTTAAGTGTTTGGGTGAGAATCAAGATTAGGTCCTGGGCAACCTTGCAGGGCATTGTTGCTTACTGTAAAATGCCCAAATATACACCTATCCACCTAATATTGAGTAGGTCCCCCTTTTGCCACCAAAACAGCCCTGACCCACTGAGGCATAGACTCCACTAGACCTCTGAAGGTATGCTGTGGTATCTGGCACCAAGCTGTCAGAACCTTTACGTCTTGCTGCGAGGTGGGGCCTCCATAGATGTGACTTGTTTTTCCCGCATATCCCACTGATGCTTCATTGGATTGCGATCTGGAGAATTTTGAGGCCAAGTTAACACCTCAAACTCGTTGTTGTGTTCCTCAAACCATTGTTGAACCATTTTGAAGTGCAGTAAGTTGCATTATCCGGATGAAAGAGGCCACTGCCATCAGGGGATACTGTCTCCATGAAGGGGTGTACTTGGTCAGCAACAATGTTTAGATAGGGGTATTTATCAAAGTAACATCCACATGAATGGCCGGACCCCAGGTTTCCCAGCAGAACATTGCCCAAACCATCACACTGCCTTCACCTACTTGCCGCCTTCACCTAAATGGTTGGCATAACTGAAGACCTGGCAGGGTTATGTCCATTGCCTAAATACATTGCACTGCAAGGTGTCCCTCTTTCTCATCTCAGAAAGTTGGGAGCTATGGGTATGATATGGATTTTTATTATATGTAAGATTTTTTATTAAAGTCTGTGTCCCTGTTGCAGATTTTCCTTCACTTACTCTATTGTGAAACTGTTGTCAGCAGGACAGGAAGTGAGAGGAAATCTCTCTAACGGAGACAGAAATACTAGAAGATTTAATCCTACACTATTCAAAGGCTGGGGCGGGGGTGGGGGCAGGCGGGGGGAATGCCTCACCTAGCATGGACCTTACTGCAGGTCACTGACATTCACTTTATCCTACCATTGTGGATTTTAAGTCTCTGCAAAGCAGAGCACTCCACACATAGGACCCATTCACACCTGAGTGTTTTGTTGCACGATTCCTGAAGCACAATATTGCTAAAGATGAAGAATCCCATTATTCTCAATGGGCACGTTCAGACTAGAGCATTGTGTTGCTTCTCACCTGTTTGCTTGAAACTTGAAAAAGTAAGCTTCTTTTAGGGCAGACTTGTGAATGTTTGTTACCATATACTTCATTGGGAGTGCCTTAAAGTGACACTAAACTCAGGAAATAAATCTTAAAAATGCATTCAAGTACCCTAACTATTAACAAAAATGTAGTTTATTTGTGTATCACTCAGCTGTAGATCCTCAAATGAAGTGCACTCCCCTGATGGACTATAAATTCTTGTTTAGTTAGCTAATTTGTATTGAAGTTATAGTCTATCATGGGGAACAATTTTAGAGTGGTGGCTACTTTACAACACACACAGGGACCATGGGGAACAAAAGTAGTCACCCTCCAGAAGGAAGGACAGTGTCAGCACCATTTTACAGATGATTTGAGGATCTACAGCCCAGTGATACACAAATAAGATGCATTTTTGTTAATCGTTGGGGTACTTAAATGCATTTTTAAGATTTACAGTAACTCCTGAGTTTTGTGTCACTTTAAATTCAATTGAAAAAAGTTTGTTCCAATTTTAAAGTTTATGGGGCTGTAGACTTCAATGAAAGTTCCTTAAATAGGCTTGAAAAGTACATGTTCCTATTTAAAAGTCTATCGGGCCAAAAACACATGATGCTGCCCATGTGCTACTTGTTGCACATAAAAATGCCTCTTAATTGTCTGGCTACACTTAGAACTTTGGTGCAAATGTAAAATTGAACCACCATTATACTACCAATGAGGGTAGGTGTCAGGGGAAGGACCCTTGTGATCCGAAGCAGGTGACAAATTCAGTTAAAACATTCGCATTGGTCAATTTTGCTCCTACACATAGGAAATCTAATTTATAGCTGTAACAAAGTGCAGCAAGGTGCCATAGAAAAATCTGGGTATTTTATTGCTCTCATTTCTCTGGGCCAGGAGCGGTATACTTTCAATAGAATCCCCCAGATAAATTTGCCACGAGCTAGAAAATAATGATGCGCCCCTGTTACATTTAGAGCGATGGTGGGCACACAGCTCAGTGTCGCATTCTACATATTTTTTTCCCAGTTTACTGTCGTTTAAACTTTGCGTCCAGCAAGAAGCCGGGGACGTGGCTTCCGGTAACATAAATTGGTTTGTGAAAAATTTATGTACGCTTTACCAGCAATGACAGAATGTAATCTTCTTTGTATTGAATCTTCATAAGGTAAAACACAATGTTAATGAGATTTTTTAAGGGCGCTTTGAATTCATCTTGGTAAAAGACAAATAGCGTTGCCTTCTTTTTAATTCCTGTAAACCTTGCGGCGCAAAAATAAAATAAATCTCCAGCGGGTGAAGCTCGTATTGGTTTCAAGGACAAGACAAAGTATTGGTTTGAAATTCGACGGCCTTTCTTCTTCCGAATCGTCTGTGTAAACAGACGAGTTCAATAATATATCTTCAGGTGGTTTAAGCCTCGCTGCGGGATGACTTATGAATATTTAGTGTTAAATATGTTGCAGATTTGAAATGGTAACAAATTTAATTCGCCAGCAGTGCTGTGTGGAACTTATTGTTTTAGGGCCCTTTCCCACTATGGCATTGTGGTAATGCGTGGGTTACATTGCAATTTACCACACTGTGCACTGTTGGTGCGAAATGGGGACATTCATTTTTAATGGCACCCCAACGCACTTTGCCAATGAATGTGAGTTGCGCTTCGTGCAGACAACACACATCAGTATGTCACCACATGCAAGATACAAGGCATTTGATATTTGCATATATCCTCCCAAGAGCTAGTCCACTGCTTACACCCCGAGGGCTCTTGAGAGGGGGCAGGGTGCTCTGATGTTTTCAGAAAGCTATGTACAGCCCCCTTGCCGGCCTCTCCCACAAGCCATGATCTGTCTGCATTGCACATGGAAGTACAGAGACTCAGTGGTGATATCACTGGGTCTAAATAAAGTACATAATGGAATTTCCTATGCTTCTCAACTCCAGCTAGTGGCAGTAATAGAAACGTATATATGGCCATAGCATGAGTGCCACTAGATGGAAAATTCCATTACACACATTATTTAGACCAAGTGACGTCACCACTGGGTCTAAAAAAGGTATGCAAAGGAATTTCCTATACTCCTCAACTCCATCTAGTGGTGGTAATGGCATGTAAATAGCATGCATCCAGCTTTATGCTGGGTGGAAGATTTTTACATCAGCCCCTAAATCTCTGCTTGCATATTAGAAAACCCAGGTTTTTGAGACATTCTGTAATATAATTAACAGTAAGCGTAGGTATCTAAAGCTGCCTGCCTTTGTTCCATGCTGTCGAGGGCTGTCCCTATTATGAGGCAGCCTGGGGCGGCATCTAATTATTGGCTACCGTGGGGGAACACCTGCCGCCCAGTTTCCCGCCAGAGAATGCCAGGTTGCTAAGAGCTCTTAGCAATCTGTGATGTTCTGGGCGGCGTCCCACCCAGCTCGTGGAAACCATGAGATCAGTGAGATGGGCGGGATGCTGCCTTCTCCCCCCCCCAGTAACGTTCACCACTAGCAATTCTCCAATAGCGTGCACCATTAGCACAGGACCCCACCCATGACGTGTATCGACAGCACCCAACCCCCCTAGTCTAGGGACACACCTGCTGCTGTAAGGTTACTTGGTTTAACTTGACTACATCTTCTCTTCAAACATCACTTTTTCCTTGCAGTGCAGCAAAGTTTGATTTTGCAGATTCAGCTTTATCCTGATTGATGTGTTCTAAATTAGAAGAGCTAACAGACAGGTCAAGAAGCCTATTCTGGATGGATGAAAACTCTGCCAATATCTAGACGATGTTATTACGACAAACAAGTGTTGCATTGATATTTAATTAATATTTGCATTGCCGTCATCACTGGCTATCCATTCAATTATCGATTTAAATAAGACACTGAGAACATGATGATAATTATCCATTGGTTAGCGATGAGAACATCACTTGCAATAGACGGTGAATTTGTTTTTTCGTCTGACACTGCGCTTATTAAAAAGACTTTAGAATGTTATATCTCAACTTGAGTTATTTGACTTTACTTTGTATTCTAAGTACAAATGTTACCAAAGTTCAAGATAAATCTCTATAGATTTTTTTCTACATTTGGAGAATTGCTTTAAAAGTTTCCAGCTTTAGAGAACTTATTATAGCACCTTCTTTTGTTGAATATCATGTTATTTTTGACACCGTGAACTTTACTCCTGATTACCTATGGCTTGTTAGGACTTTTGGTGTATGTGGATCCTGATTAACCAGGGTAAGAAGAACTACTGGAGCAATATTATGAAGATAGGTCTTTTACCATCGACTTCACAAGAGAAAAAAGTGTTTGCACAAGAACACAAGATGGAGAATTAACTCTCACTGGAAACTTGGAAACTCACAGCAGGATTGTTACATTTAATGACCAAGGCACTTCTAGCCTTGGTCTAGTCTTGAAGTGTACCTTTTAGTAAGATAGGAGGAAGTATTTCTTCAGTCTCTTTGTAGCAAGTCACAAGGTAATCTGCAGTATCCTATTGAGTTTTCTCTGTGAAATACAGCAACGGGTGAATTCCATGTTTGGACTAGAGCTGGTCATCGGTCACATAACTGTGGCAGTTCACGTGACTGTGCTCTCCTCACAGCTTTTTTTTATGCTCCATTGCTTCAGGGTGCTGAAGCCAATGGAGCACTAAGCACCTTTGTAAAGCACATGGCTGTTTTGGGTCTTTTTTAAAGTAGTATGGCCATGTTCAAGAAGTTCTAAAGTCCCAGCCTTTACTATCCTGTTATAATATCCGCATTGTAATAGGAATACATACTATGGTTGTTTTGATAATGCGATCAAAGCTTACTTGAAAAAATCCCTTTTATGTAGTGAGTGCTGCCTTTCGCCTGCCCATCACTTTTAGCAATTTCTTAGATTCCCAGTGTGATATGGTTGTTAGGAGTGGGATAGAACTGGCAATTCAGTATACAAATACATATTTTTTTTTTTTTTTAGCAATAAGTATATTTTTAGTTTTTGGCCATAGATAACTTTTAAAGGAGAACTATGGGGTTAAGGCTTTTCCCCATAGTTCTCATTAGGGTAACGAGAGGGCACAAACTAGCGTCCTCCCATCACCCTAGGCTCAGTATTTTGCGAGCTGTAGCTCGCGGTATACTGAGACGCCCCAGTATATCGCGAGCTACTGCTCGCGGTATACTAAGACGCCGCAGCTGAAGCGGATCCCGACAATTATGTCTGGATCCGCCCAGCTGCGTGACTGACAGCTGGCTCTGCCTACGTAGAGGCAGAGCCAGCTGTACCCGCCCCCTCCCCGTCCTTTACGCCAGTCAGCGCTGGCGGATCGGAGCAGGGAGGGGGGAATCCAGCCCCTGTCTCTCTGCAGTGACAGGATCGAGAGGTGAGCGAACGCCGGTATGTGTTCGCTCACCTCCCGATCAACTGAGCCGACCTGTGACAGTCTCATTGTCACAGGTCGGCTAGAACTATGAGGTGAGTGAAAAGCACTCACCTCATAGTTCTCCTTTAATGCCATAGTTATGCGTTATTAATGCCCCCTAAATAATTCTGAAATTCAGCAACCTCTTCATCTGAATTTTACTTGATATCTGTCTCTTGCAATTGCCTGTAAAGCAGCACTCAAACTTGCAGAATGAGAGTCAGTGGTTGGCATCCTGCATGGACATGTGCTGACACAGAACATGCTGACAGGTGGAGAAACCATGGAGATGAGCAGGATATCAGCCTGATTCTGCTCCTTCACTGTTCAGTCATAGGGTGGTGACAGGCAGGTGGCCTAACTGTGTTGCCTAACTGCAGTAGAGTAAACTCAGGCATGAACCAGGTCTGTCTGTGTAAACCTCTAGACTGGAAACTCCCGGCAGTTAAAACAGTTCCTGTATGTGTATTTCAATTGCACATTTAGCTGTTAGCTTTAAGTAAGAAGTGCTTGGTCTCACCTCCACACTAATCCATGCATTACCTTTCAATAATCAATGGAATAGGCAGCTTTATCGTACCACCCAACTGTCCCTCATTTGGAGGGAATGCCTCTCTTTTGGGGGCATTCATCCCTATGTTCCTCCTTACTCCTCAGTTGTCCCTCTTTTCGTTCTCATGTTAAGACTTCTATAAAGTAAAATACCAATTAACAAAAATCTTATTCTACACTAGAACTTTCATCCAACATCTAAACTGTTGCACAATATTTGGAAAAGTCAGTATAAAGGAAAAGTAGTGATGAAAAAAACATACTTATGCATGTAACCAATCATTTTTCCATATTAATTCTTTGTACTAAAGTGTGTCCCTCTTCTCATCTTGGACAGTTGAGAGTTATGGCTTTATTGACCTATTTCGAGAGGCAGTGGAGCAAAGTTGCTCAAGTAGGTATTTGTATATTACAGGTTTTGGGGATCTAGAGAAGATAACTGAGGTCACATGTAGGACCCTAGGGCTGTCTGCTTTTTCATCACATGGGCAGTTCACTGCTCTCCTAGTGACTACAGGTGTATGAACCTTTCACTTGATTATTTTTTTTCTCTAGTGCCATTTATTTAAACAACTTTTAGATAAAGTGTCACTTCTGCACCAGAGCATGTTTCGGCTCGTCGTTATATGCCATAAAATCAAGAGCTCTCTGCAATACAATCAACAATATGCAATTAGCAGTAAACTCGGTAAATGGGCCCTTAAATGTGATCTGTTCCTCAGAGAGTCATTGTGAAACTGATATCACCTGAGCTGTGTTTTTAATGCAGTTCAATCATGAATAATTGTTTCATCTTCCAGCAAAAGCCCATGTAGCACCCTAATTTAAAGGGCATGTACACCACGTTCAAATGTGAAACATCATGAGCAGAGATATTGTATATATACATACTTGTTGAGAAACTGAGATTGATATCATTTATTTACATTTCTGAGTTTTTGCTTGATGGGTTTTGAGGAGAACACGCAAAAGAAGCACCGCTCCTTCACGGCTCAGGAAAGGAATGAGCCAGGTGCTTGCCACTCAGAGCATATCCTCACTCCCGCTCAAGGTCTACCCCTTTGATGCATTTCATCTAATCACGTGCTTAGTCGTAGAGATAGGTTGATGGGTTTTACATTAAAATCAAATAAAAGGTATCAAAATACATCTCAGCAGGCTTGAAACACACCGCAGCGTGTACAATATAGATATGTCCCTCGGCACTCCTGTCTGGAATGTGCCCATAGCCAATGGGTGGGTGCTGCAGTGACCGCAGATGGTGATCACTTTGTGTGCCTGATAAAGGGACCGACATGGTTTCCGAAACGTTCCCATTGTGAGATGAACTTTGTATGTCAATAAAGAGGAATTAGCAGCAGGAACCCTGGAGTGCCATAGACTACTTCATTTTTTAACACCTTGTCGTATGTTGTGATGCATGTTAATGCATTTCAGACATAGGGTCCTAGGGTGACACTACAAATGTAGATTCAGTAGGGTGGGTAAGTGCTGTAAGTGCTGTCATCCAAGAAAAGGGAGTATGTTACTGGCATTAACCAGGTAATAATAAAGTGAAAAAAACATTAAAAACGGTTAACTGTAATAGCAAAACCAGAATGTTTCCCCATAAGGGGATCCCACCATTATTTCAAAATATCCAGCAAAATTCAGTAAAAAGTATATTTAATAATAATAATATACTTTTTACTGAATTTTGCTGGATATTTTGAAATAATGGTGGGATCCCCTCATGGGGAAACATTCTGGTTTTGTTATAACTAATAATAGGGGACCGACCATTATATATATTTATTTCGTTACATATCATATACTTTATAAATCTTCCTTCCCCGTTTGTATGTCCGTAAACTGTAATAGATTACATTTCTGTTCCCTGTTTAAGATATACTTTAAGGACAGGTTTTGTTTTAAATGATGTCATGAGAAGGACTTACAGTGAGAAGGACTTGCAAAAATGAGATCGGTGTTGTGGCTCTAGTTAATTATCGAAATAATCTCTACATAATCTCTTCTCTTTGGATGGAGCAAAGCAGTTGCTCCATCCAATAGGTGGTGAATGTGATTGGTCTAACAGGGTCTAAGCAGTACATGGGGAACTGATAAAAGCTTCTGTTCATTATTGTTGAAGGTTGCCATGAACCTTCTTTAGCCTGTAACTTTCTGTCTTCAGTGTGTGTCCTTCATGGCGTACAAACTGTATGATTGTTAGACAGGGAATCATTTGTATTCTACAACTCACTGCAAAACACTTGAGATGAAGGAGGGGGTTTTAATTTTGTTTTACGATTAGGTGGCCTGGATTCTTTTCATGGGTCAGTAATTGACCAGAATGTAATGAAAATCTATGATTGAAGCCATTATAACCCATACATACAGCATCATCACCTTCCTACGGGGGTGTATATAGTGGCACTTCAGCTCTTTGGGAATTATAGGTTAGCAGAGTCTGACTTTTTGCCATATGCAGTTTCTTATGCAACTTGGTGACCAGCGTCATTATCCAATAAAGATTGCAAAGAGGAAATCATACAGTTTGAGTTCACGGTTGAGATCAGAATTCATTTTGTACTAGTTTGACATCCTTAGAATAAATTCTGATTGGTTGGCTCTGGGGTGTTGCACCTAAAAGACAAATGTGGCTTGAATTGAAGAAAAAAGAAAATGTCCCCTACCACCGACCTTCTGCTTTTTTTCATTTAAGTATTTAGAAAAAAAAAACAGGCAGTGACTTTTCATTGTCCTGGACACACACTGTCCTTTTAATCATACCAGTGGGAATCGCAGCTGCGAATCATTTCGCTTTTGCGCTAGTGCTCATGGCTTCCGCAGAGCATAGCGACATGCTTGTCAAAATGCAGGCAGGCATGAAATAATGGAGAGGACATTGAATGCATTGCCATTACTGTGGTTTGATAGGTTAACCACCTTACTTAATGGGAGCCATTGGCACATGAGCAGTGGTGAAGTGGATGTTGGCTGTGTTGCCTGCTATAATGGTTACCAGAATTCTGTGCACATCTGAGATCTGCTTTTTTTTTTGTTAGGCCCCTTTCATCAAAGCACAATATTCAGATATGTTTTTATGCACACAAAATATACACAGAGAGCTAAGACTTTGTCTCATCCTACTTTAAGGCTAGATTTACACCATGTACACTGAGTTTAGCTCCTGTTGATGCACATTAGATGCGCTTGTGCTGACATGCATTGTCAAGTAGTTTGTAAATGCGTTTCTGTGCATTTTTCTACATTGGTAGTCAGTGCTCAGTGTGGCCCCTTAAACTGGTGGTCAGTGTGTTTCTTTACATTGGTGGTCATTGTGCTCTCTTACATTGGTAGTCAGTGTGCTCCTTTACATTGGTGGTCAGTGTGCCCCCTTAAATTGGTGATCAGTGTGTCCCCTTACATTGGGGGTAAGTGTGTCCCCTTACATTAATGGCCAGTTTGCCCCCTTACATTGATGGTTATTGTGCCCCCTTACATTGTTGGTCGGTGTGCCCCTTACATTAATGGTCAGTGTGTTCCCCTTGCATTGGTGGTGGTCAGTGTGCCCACTTACATTGGTGGTAAGCGTGTCCCCTTACATTATTGGTCAGTGTGCCCCCTTACATTGGTGGTCATTGTGCCCCCTTACATTGGTGGTTGGTGTGCCCCCTTACATTAATGGTCAGTGTGTTCCCCTTGCATTGGTGGTGGTCAGTGTGCCCACTTACATTGGTGGTCAATGTCCCCTTTTACATTGGTGGTCAGTGTGCCTTCTTACATCCATAGTTAGTGTGTTTCCCGTACATTGGTGGTCAGTGTGCCAGACTTACATTAGTGGTTAGTGTGCCCTCTTACATTGGTGGTAAGTGTGCCCCTACATTTGTGGTCAGAATTCCCCCCTTACATTGACGAGCATTGTGCCCCTTCATGGATGTTGTGCCCCCTTACATTACAAGGCCGGGGTCTAAGAAGAACCTCTTGACTTTTTCCTCTGCCAGGTCTGTACTTACATATACATTGCCGAGCACAATGCAGCCTAGCTCGGTTTGAACAAATCACAATCACATCGTAGAAGAAAAGAAAAACTGTTTATTACAAGGGATAAACACATTTCTTTCATTTACACAGGATGATATGATGGCAGGTTTACTTCAAGGTACAATATAACTCCAATATCTTTGCAGCGATACACTTTAAAGTAACTTACTAGTCACTGAAAGTGACGGAAACCGCAACAGTGTACAAAGTCTCACAAAGCTTTGAAAGCCGAGCTTAGCTTGGGAATCCACATATAGAACGACTCAATATTCTAACACAAAGTACTTTTTGCTGAAGAATAAATTGAATTGTCAATCAATAGAGGGTATTAGCAAAAGTTCAAGCGATGCTTTTTCTACGCTAGACAGACAAGTCAGGCCTTTATTTTCTTCACTTTTTTTTCTCTTTCAAACTACATTTTAAGTGTTTTCAGCATACCTGTTGGCTTTTAATTTTGGGATCAATTGTTTGTTTTACTTTCTAATACTTGCAGGAGTTACATATCAATGAAGAGGAGTCTTTGTTTGAAATACCCGTCCTTATTATGCTTGCTTTGGAGGATACATTTGATTTTATCTGTTTTACCTGTAGAAGTTATCTCTGGTATATCCTACAAATGACTCTACTCAGTTTCTCACATTTGTAAGTCAAAGTCTACATTTCACTGAAATGCTTCCCATGCCCTTACAAGTTCAGTTTTCTTTTTCAAATAAATAGGCCACTAATTGTACTAACGTCTGCTTAATTATTTTAATAAATAGGCCACTAATTGTACTAACGTCTGCTACTTTATTTTTTTCATAAATAAGGCTCTAATTGTAAAAATTAAAAAAAATGCTGCTTGTGCTACAATATTCACCTGCTCTCTGGCCCCATTCTCCACAGACCCACATGCTCTGCAAGCCAGCATTGCTGGTTGCTTTTCTGGGTTAAATGAAAACTAGCATCCTATAATCCACTTCCTGAAGTGGACGATATCATGGACTGGCCTTCTGGGGGGTAGGAGTTGGTGGATATCACCAGAGAATCCTAAATTCACAGTACAAAGTTACAAAGAATGGCGCTGAACTCATCACATCAGTGTTGCTCTCTTTGTCATCAAAGACAACCCAGAGAAGGAAATGGACCCTGTACACCATGCAAATGGTGTGAAGGCTTCAGATAAAAATTATTTATATATTTAGAAAATAAATAAATTGAGGCGGTTGGTTCAAGGAGGTTGGAGTTGGGCTATACGCTGTCTGTTTCTGGTATGGTGTGTAAGAAGCTTATGATTTCGTAGACTATGGGCCTGTTTGAACAGGTAAGACAAGGTTTTGATCATGAACGGGATCATTTGGTAGCCTAACAGGATGACAGGCAATGCCCAGATGATGCTTAGACCGGTAGCTTGTCATAGGTTTGCTTGGAAGTAAATTTCAGTTTAAAAAGAGAAACGTATAAAAAAAACCAAACACTGTGGGTAACAGAGTGGCTCAGTGCTTAGTACTTCTACATTACAGCAATTAGGTCCCTGGTTGGAATCCGTGTTCAGTCAGGATGCTATCCACGTGAAGTTTGCATGCTCTCCCTATACCTTTTGAGTTTCCTATGTGCACTCTGGTTTCCTCCTACACTCTAAAGACTTAGAAAAGGTTAATTGCCTCCCACCTAAAATTGGCCCTATTATGCATGTGTACGTGATAGGGATCATAGATTGTAAAATCTTGAGGGCAGGGATTGATGCGAATGAATAATATGTAAGGTTCTCCATAAATTGATGGTGCTATATAAGTACCTGTAATAAATATGCAAATCAACTAGATTTTGTCTGGTATAATACTTAATGCATATCATCTGATAGAAAGTGGACCTTTGTGTCTTTTCTCTTTACTGCTACCTTATGTTTTATCGGGGTTAGGAACTTTCGGAAGTTTGTCAGTGTCACAAGATGAATTAAATTTTCTCATCAGACTATAAATTGGGTCCTGGGTCTATCCGGAGCTGGAATTATTAATGTGGCCACTGGCTATTCAGGGTTACAAGACAGGATTATAACGGTAGAGCTGGGATGAAGAATACCAGGCCTAATTATATATGGAAGCAGAACTTCTTATGACTTTACTAGGAGCTTTTTTAATGTATATATTGTTTATGACAACTAAGATGGCTATACTCCATCAGGATAGGGATTCATGTAATTCACAGCTTCTTCAATGCAGAACAAAGCTAATAGAGAATGCTTGTCCCATCAGCTTGCATTTCACAGCATTTGGAAGAACTATGTGCCCACCGCATATTGGATTCATTTAATGCCAGCTCAGCAGAGCCAACTAGGTCCACTCCATCGGGAGCTGTTTATATACTCAAAAAGTACAAGGTATACTAACCCTTATGGCATGGATGGCTAGTGGTCAAATAGGCCATGATAACATAACCAAAACTTTTTTTTTTTTAATTGTAAGTTGTATGTAGAATATTTAGAATCTCGGCTCAGTGCTAATTATGTTAGCATTAACCCATCCAGCCTTGCATTCCAGAGGAAAATTCAGTTTAGAGAAATACTTTTCATTCAGAATAGATTCATATGTAAGCAGCATTTTGTATTCATGTATTTAAAAAAAAAAAAATAGGTGTTATCTCAATATGTCTGCAAAAGTGGAAATACATTTTTACTACTACTGGTTCTGGGCTCTCTATATTCCATAAATTATCTGAGACACAAGCCTGCATATGACTCCTATTTTTAGGAGAACAAGTTAAGAATTATTCGAACAAACATTGGACCTATAATGTAACCATTAACAGTGACCTAAGTGATCCAGTGCTCCACATTTTCTCTGCATCAGCAAACACCCCCCCCCCCCCAAAAAAAAAAAAACCTGACAGATTTCCCTTCCCCCTATTCCAAAACAAAATAAATTTTGCTGGATATGAGCTATTATTGGCTATTAAATTGACATGATCTTTAATAGATTAGACCCATGCTTTGTATATACTTCATTCAGCATATACATTATGTAAGACAGATTTATTTTTAAAGGAGAACTATGACATGAGTGATTTCCACTCATCACAAACACACCCCCCCCCCCAAAAAAAAAAAAACCTGACAGATTACCCTTCCCCCAATTCCAAAACAAAATAAATTTTGCTGGATATGAGCTATTATTGGCTATTAAATTGACATGATCTTTAATAGATTAGACCCATGCTTTGTATATACTTCATTCAGCATATACATTATGTAAGACAGATTTATTTTTAAAGGAGAACTATGACATGAGTGATTTCCACTCATCTCATAGTTCTAAGCCGACCTGTGACAATGAGACTGTCACAGGTCGGCTCAGTAGATCGGGAGGTGAGGGAACACATACCGGGTTCCCTCACCTCTCGATCCTGTCACGGCTCTCTGCCGTGACAGGGGGAGGGGCTGGATTACCCTCTCCCCGCTCCGATCTGCCAGCGCTGACTGGCGGAACGGACGGGGGAGGGGGCGGGTACAGCTGGCTCTGCCTCTAGATAGGCAGAGCCAGCTGTCACTCACGCAGCTGGGCGGATCCCGTCATCTAAGTCGGGATCCGCTCCAGGTGCGGCTTCTCAGTATACCTCAAGCTGTAGCTCGCGGTATACTGAGCTTAGGGTAACGGGAGGACGCTAGTTTGTGTCCTCCCGTTACCCCAAGGAGAACTATGGGGAAAAACACTGACCCCATAGTTCTCCTTTAAGCAGGTAAAATAATATGCAAATACAATATGCATATACTTTTTTCATATTTAATAATTCCACCCAGTGGGTGGAGCTCTGGAATCCACTGAACACAGGCCTTCTGCAGTGGTTTAGTAAGTTGTGGAGAGTATAATTTGATCCCCAGCTATTCTGTTTTATTAAGAACTCACAAATGGCTGAATGTGTCAGAGAGAGGGGCACCCCTTCATCTTCTTCTGTCTATTTATACAGCTTTGTATGATGTTTCAACTGAAAATAAGCTCTTAACAAGTGAGCAGCTCCTTCTGGGCTTTCTTACTGGAAAGCCTAGAACAGGCTGGGGGAAAAAAAACAATAACAAACTGTTATTTTACAAATGTATTTTGCAAAAAAAATTAATCTATACTAAGTAATGGGAAAAAAATATAATATCTTATAAAATATAATAAGAATAATATTAAGAATAATATTAATACCTTATAAACTTTAAATAATTTTTCAAATTCAAACAAAGTTAAGCAAGAACCATTACAGTTTTTCTTTAAAGGATGCCCTAATATACTTTTTTAGTCACTGTCTAAACTCCTTCATTGAAGTCTTGGCAAACAGTGATACCTAAAGTTTCTAAGTCCTAATAGCATACCTCCCAATGCTTCTTAATTTGGAGGGACTGTCCCTCATTTGGAACCACATCCCTCTGTCCTTCTTTCGTCCTCTGTGGTCCTTCTTTTTGGTCTGATGTACAGATATCTATGAAAATGTTTTATGCAACTACTAAAAGTGCACTAAAACCCTTATCTTATCTCTTAATTATATTGTTTGCTATTTTGAAAAACCATTATAAACAAAAAGTAATGGTGCAAAAAAAAAACAACAATTCTGCATTTAACCAATCATTTTTGTTAAAGTGACTCAACTCAGAAGTTAAATCTTAAAAAATGCATTCAAGTACCTTAATTATTTAAAAAAATGAAGCTTACTTGTATATCACTCTCTCTCCCTGTGTGTGTTGTAAAATAGCCACCACTCCAAGCTCACTCCCATGATGGACTACAATCTCAATACAAATTAGTGAACTAAATGTGAGATTGTAGTCCATCACAGGAACGAGATTGGAGCGGTGACTACTTTACAACGCACACGGGGACCATGGGGAACAAAAGTAGCCACCCTCCAGAAGGAAGGACAATCTCAGCACCAATTCAGAGATGATTTGATGATCTACAGCTCAGTGAAACACAAATAGGATTCATTTTTATTAATAGTTAAGGTACTTGAATGTACTTTTTGAGATATAGGTCCTGAGTTTAGTGTCACTTTAAAGCGGACCTTTACACTCAAAAAACAAATTCTACCAATGCATCCCTCTATGATGATATGTATGTATGATGATTAATAATAACATAGACATGTCAGGTGTAATATTCTGTGATTTTGAAATACTTAGACTTGGAGAGCAATCACTTCCTGCTTTGAAAGGGCTCACAAGATCTCAAGGAAATGCATTTTCCTGCCCTGAGGAGATTTGCATGGTCACATGTCTAGTCACATGTGCCAGAAATCCAGGAAGTAATAGGAGAAATAGTAATCTGCCCTTAGTAAACATGGCAATTTTCTAGAAGTATGTGTTTGTAGATTGTCAGTACTAAACATTTGTAAATTTGTGTTTGTTTTTATTTTAAAGATATGTGTAAAGGTCCACTTTAATAGCTATGGTACTGTAATAATCGTAGCTGTGCATTTCATAATTTTTACCGTTTGGTTATTATATATGATGACTTTCCAATGGTATTTTGTGCTGTGGCATACCAGTACAACCTTAACGGCAGCTAAAATAATTAAATTTTGCAAGTGTATTTTCCAGCAAACTGGAAAAAATTGCCAAGGTGCTCTGCTTCCGGACCTGTGCTTCTTTTCCAAATATATTAATTAATGTGACTATGCTATGATATGCAATAAAAATAGCAAACAAGCATTCTTAATTAGACCAGAGAAAACATATTTTATGCAAGTAGGACACACAGTGCTTTTGTAGTGCCTGTATATTTTAGCCAATTCATCAACAGTAAACTCTCCTATGAACTATTTTGCGCGCAGTAACTGGTAGGTCAGCACAAACGCAGCAAACTTTGAAATGGCTAGACGCTTTACATCATTAGTACACAAAGCTTGGAAAGATTTTGGCCTCTATCAGATGGCGTATATGAAAATGGTTGTTTGTATATGGTGGGTAGAACAGATGGCTGCTCATTATATCTTTTCACTGGCTTTAATTGTGTTATTTTTGTAATCACATGATCACAAAAGGTCATGGGCTCTTTTTTAAAGTGTATTTAGCCCAAAAATTCCTATATCTTATAAGCACCTGTGTTTTCATGTTGTGCATAAATGTAGCCTGCTCTTTATTGTGATCTTCATTTGCACTGAAAAACCTGGTGGTTCCTCTTCTTGCCTGTTTCAATCTTGTCATTCCAAGCCTGGACGCAGATCCATGTTGATGTGGTCAGTTTAGGTACCTGTTCTTTCTGCATGAAGATAACAGATGCTATGCGTATGCATGGCATGCCTGTATTTCCCTTAGTCTGTCAAGCTGCCATTCCCCACTGGCTCACCTTCCACTTATTCATGCTGAAAAATCTGGTGGTTCCTCTTTTTGCCGGTTTCATTCTGATTACACCAACCATGGAAGCAGATCCATGCTGGCATGGTCCGTTTGCATACCCGTTCTTCCTGCAAGAAGATACAGGATGTCATGCGGACGCATTGCATGTCTCTATTTCCAGTAGTCTGTCAAGCTGTGACATTTTAGCCCTAATTGCTCCACAATGCCCACAGCAAGAGAGGGAGTGCTTGTTGTAAAGGTCATGTAAGTCAGATGTGAACAACTGACTGCCCATAGCCTAGCCATAGGTTTGCATTAAAGCAAAAACCAGTTTGCCCGTTGTGGGCAAAGTAACAGGTTATATTCAGAGCAGGAAGGGTTCAGGAACACCTGCATACTTTTCATTTTCTACCCAACCACCCTGTTTGGCCACTGAAGCTTCCTGCAATATTGCTGTGTAAGCTATGATCCAACACTAGGTCATATTTTACACGGGGCAAAGAACCCCCCTCGCCGTGGTCCACACATGGCAGTGCTCAGGGAATGTAGATTGCACAGTTAGAATGACTGCTCCACAAAGTAGAGGGTTATTTGTGCCTCCATACCTGGAATTATTGAGTTCTCCTATAGCTTGGGTGCGCTACCTGGGAGGAATGAGTGTAGAGTAAATATTAAAGAAGAGACATCCTTCAATGGTTTAAAATATCAGCAATATGCTTGGACATTAACTAAGTTCAAAAAAAGGACAGAATCCAAATATATATATCTATAGATATCTATAGATATCTATATTTATATATATTATTTTATTTTTTTATAAAAGTTGTGCACCTGCTTATCCACGTCTGACCTAAATCACTAATTTTGTCATTAATAACTGAAACTATTGCAGCGCTTGCAATAATTTTTCTTCTTTAAAAACTATGCAGCTGCCAATCAGAATCATTTTCACTATATCTGTCTTTCATTGCTTCATTTTGTTTGCTTTCATGTTTATTTCCCTGAATACTTTTATCTTGCTTCCATCATTATCCTTTTCATTACCTCTAATGCTGTCGTTGTGATTTTTTTAGCATTCTAAGTATGTTGTTATTTGTATGCTGCTGGAACGAGCGATCCGAGGGAAGCTGCTTGGGTTTCAGATCACGCCTAGGGAATGGTGGTCTTCAATAATAAAATATTTTGTTGAATGTATAATTTATAGGAGAATGACAGTCCTGGAATTGATATATTTTTTGCCGCAGCACAGAAACGTCCGTAAATAAATCCTGTCAGGGCACAAAGAAGAGAGCCGATCGTTCAGCTCACAATGACACCTGCTACATTGTTACGCTTTTTTCAATCAATATGTCAGCGATGCGCTTCATCATATTTAAAAGCAGCGTCTAAATGTCTTTCGCTCTTTAAAATGTCAGAATACCCAAGATCACCTTTTTTATTTGTTCCCCATGAGCCGCGCATTCTGTTTTGTCCATCAAGTACGTGCACTAGACCAAAAGGTTAATGACTGATAATTTGACTTCATTAAGCAATGATAGAGCAACCTGAGTTACTAATTACACCCATGTATTGAAGAGCAATGTCATAACATTACTGAATAAGCTGGACTGTATGCATAATTCTCCAGCTTTAATTTGTATGCTACTGAGATTTCCATTTAGAAAGGGTGTAAAGAGAAGCAGTGATGCACAAACATACATTAAAGGGTCAACCCACCCAAAAGGGATAGTTTGTTTATAAGTAGAGATTGGTGGGTAGAACATCCTTGTTTCTTATATTTACTGGCAATTCCTGCAGCTAGACCTCTGGGCCATGGTTTTGGGATTTGTTATTGCCCATCTTGGAGTTTAGGGTGTTCTCATCCACCTCGGGGTATTCCCAATCTACCTACTCCCTCATCCAAGACATATTATGGATTCCACATTTAGCGTAATTAGTGAGAGGTCACAATGATGATCACAGGAGAGTGAAGCACAGGGATCTTGACACCACATAACCAGACACCTGTTAGGAGGAGTTTTAGGGAAAAAACCTGGTGAATTAAAGGCAAAGTATTGGAAGAGTAAATATGTACTCTTCTCAATACTTAGAATCGGTGTGTGACACTGCAGGTTGAGAACTTAGTGATCACAAACCACTGATTGCTCAGCTCACAGTCTTCTCCCTGCGGAGGGCGGTAACTCTTAGTCAGCCCCACAGGGATTCCGCTCTCCCCTCTCCGTTCCTCCAGCACTCATTGGAGAGACAGACTGGGGAGGGGGTGGGTACACCTGGCCAGTGAGGCAGAGCCAGCTGTCAATCAGGCAGCAAGGTGAATTCCGACAATATCACGCTTTGCGCTATCAGCATAAAGCTGCCAGTGGTACATGTACTGCTTTGACCCAAAAGAGAATTAAAACCAAAATAAAGGTTTGGCTTTAGTTCTCTTTTAAGCTAAGAGTGGCCTGGATCAGGATTTTTAAATGAAATTGGATTATAAACATTCTAAACTAGCAAATACTGACATCTGAAGAGCAAATGGAGAACTGTGAGCTTCCATGACAACGCTGTTTATGTGGTGCCTATCTGTCAATTTCATTTGTATGCCACATACTTACTTTGTCCTATTTGGAGCTACAAATGCAATAATTTAGAGGTTGGGCGAAAGGTCTCATGTAGTATACAACTTTTAGTAATTAATAGATAATTTTTGGCATAGATATCTGTACATCAGACTAAAAAGACGGATAACTAAAGCGGAAAGAGGGACAGAGAGATTTGGTTCCAAAAGATGGGCCGTCCATCCAAATGAAGACTAGCTGGGGGCTATGGACTTAGGACGGCCATGAATGACCCAATCCTATCCCAAACTGATGTTCCATTAGAGGGAGAGTTGCATTCACAACTTTAGTCACAAATGAGGGTCTCGACAAAAAAGAGAATAGACAGTTGTTTCTCCACCATCAAGTAACAACTAGACTGAATTATAGAAATTAATACATTATATTTTTGTTATCTGGTCCCTGCAAAATAACACTCTAATTAATGTGCTGAGCCCTGAGAAATGTGATGGAAATAATCAGCAGGCAACAACCAATAATATATGCATGGCATATCAAAGTTAGTTTTGTTCAATGGAGTTCTGTCTTGGCTGAAAGATTAATGACAGTTGTAGGGCTCATTCAAACTAGATGCGTGTGGGCTGTGATGGGTGTTGTTTTTCACTGCTGCCCCAACGCTAGACAAGGCAATTTGCCTTGTCACGGGTGGACACCTTTTAACCACTGCTTTGTGGTGGAACATGGTGGTGTGCCCTGAAAAAGAGTACAATATGCAGGACTTTTTTTGTTAAGTGTGGCAGGATGAGATGTGGTACAACCACCTAGCACCCTGCTGTGCCTGTAGAACTGAATGCAATGTTACTTGTGGCATTTCAGATAGACACCCACAGTAACAATACACATTACAGGAAATGTAGTTAGATTTCCCAGCAACGATAGCTATTGTTGTAAGAGTGTACTGCACCGATTTTAGCTTGGCGGTGTAATTAAAAACAAACTTAATAGGGTAATGTCAGTGTTCTATGGGAAGCAAAATGATACCAATAAAATTTGAAAACCTTAGCCTCAATCATGCAAAATCAGTGTTTAACTGGTTTGTCATTTTTTTTTCCTGCAGAACAAAGCTCTGGTCTAATTAAAGTCTAATTAAACCTAAACTTAAAAAATGAAATGTGTATATAAATATTTAACCTTCCGACTGTAATTAAATGTTAATGGCAGAGCAAAAATGTTTACCTTTTCTGTCATTAGGAAAATTCCACATCCCACATGGATGTGATATCAAGAGACCATTTAGGCAGAGCAGCTGACCAACTAACTCGGAAATCAGTCCCCCAAAACTCTCTGCGAGATGCCGCATGGAAGGCAAAATTAAGATGGTTTTGGTGCGTTTTACAGCACCTGGCTTTAAAAAGCTATATAGAAAGCTTCTTAAAACTATCCCAGACCTATTGTTATCATAAAATGGCCTATCATTATTTTACTATTTTTATTACAGAAAGGAAACACAAAAAAGCTCCAAAATTTTTTTTAAAGTGACAGCACACAAATACGATCAAAACACTTTAAAATAAAATGAAAAACAAATACTCATAACATTTGAAGACTGATTTAGAAAACTTCCAGCCAGTAATATGCTGGGTGAATGCTGTTCGCACGGCATTCCCAAATTCCTATGCGCCACAGCTCCATCTAGTGGCAAGAATGTCATGCAAACGGCAATCGCCAAGCATATGGCTGGGTGGAAGATGTATAAATCCCACAGGGTTCCATTTATAGATATTTTCACAACTTTTATCCAGGATTTGCAGTTTTCTATTTTATTCCAATTAGAAAAATGCGGGCACGTTGTGTGACTAGTAGTGGAAAAAAATTATTAATTAATATGCATAGTGGATGAAAATATAAATATAAAGTAAAGTAAACTAAAGTCACTAAATATACAAGGATATGGTAAGTGTTAAATACACATAAATACAAACACACACACACATAGGTTGAACTGGATGGACCTTGGTCTTTATTCAACCTCACCTACTATGTTACTATATTACTAAATTAGCCAAAATATATAAAAAAAACACGTCTGGATTAGACATGATGGATCCCTAGGGTTCCTCCTAAGGTTGTTAGGGGTTCTTTGAGCAATGACAAATGTCTGTCTCTCAGAAATGTAACCACTGACACTAATTATTTTTTCAGTTATTTGTGATAGAGGCATTTTTACCAATGACTGCCAAAGTAAAGGGCATTCTTCACCCTGATCACCGGTGTAATGCAGCCCTTCTCCAACTGACCACCAGTGTAAGGGGGCCCTTCTCCAACTGACCACCAGTGTAAGAGGGCCCTTCTTCAACTGACCACCAGTGTAAGGGGGCCATTCTCCAACTGACCACCAGTGTAAGGGGGCCATTCTCCAACTGACCACCAGTGTAAGGCAGTCTCTCTCTTCCTGACCACCAGTGTAAGAGAACCAGTGCAAGTTAGTGCGAGTGACGTCACTACACACTTGCATGCGTGATGACGTTGCGCATGCATGATGAACCAGTGTAAGGGGGCCATTCTCCAACTGACCACCAGTGTAAGGCAGTCTCTCTCTTCCTGACCACCAGTGTAAGAGAACCAGTGCAAGTTAGTGCGAGTGACGTCACTACACACTTGCATGCGTGATGACGTTGCGCATGCATGATGATGTCGCATATGTGTGATGATGTCCCAGCGAGGTATCACCCGGCAGCTGCTCCAGTTGACACCAAGGCTGGGGACACCCCTGTCGCCAATGTGAGGAACTACATTTTGGTGTCATCCCCTCTGAAAAAGTCAGGCACTCGGTCATGCATACCTTATCCCGCCGGGTGAACATATCCTCCTCTCTTTTCCAATGTCCATCACCAAAATGGCTGGTTAGGTTAGTGCAAGTTAGTGCGAGTGACGTCATTACACACGTGCATGCGTGATGACGTTGCGCATGCATGATGATGTCCCATATGTGTGATGATGTCCCAGCGAGGTGTCACCCGGCAGCCGCTCCAGTTGACACCAAAGCTGGGGACACCCCTGTCACCAATGTGAGGAACTACATTTTCACTTTCTGCCTTTCTTTTATGGTCATCATTATAATTTCTTTCATTTGATTATCATTTGATTCAAAATTAATTATCATTTGATTCAAAATAATGTAAGTTAGAGCAGCCCTTGGTGTCAAATATACTATCCTTATTCTTTTATTTTAGCTTACTGTTTACCCTAATATACTGTGAGCTCTACATATACTACTTATTATGAGTGGTTGCATGAGTGCTAACATTTATTTCAAGGGTTCTTCCATGTTAAAAGGAAGAATCCTTCCTTTTTAAAGCTCTATTGCAGTGAGTGAAATTAACAGGGTTATTCACAAAAGGGTGAAGAGTTTGGAGAAGGCAGGAGTAGTGAACAATCTAGGCAAAAATAGCTGATTTGGAAAAATTCTCCAGTTCAGCTCACTTTCCAGTTCAGATATGTTGGCCTAGATTGTTCACTTCCCCTGCCTTCTCCAAACTCTTCAACCTTTGGTGAATAGCCCTGTAAAAGTTTCCGCCTTGCCAAAATTTAGTATTTTCAATGTTTATTAGATATTAATATAAACATCCATGGTAATTCCGTAATACAAAACAACTGTAAATTACCTTTATAAACATGATAGACCAAAACAAAATCTTTCTCTGAAGGCCATCCTTCTATGCCTGTGTCTACATGGCATCTAGTTTTACTGTTTTGGCCCACTTCATTGGTGGCAAGCTTTCCATCTCTACTCCTAGTTGGATCTGAGTAGACTTTTCTTGACTGGTAGTAGCTCACTGAAACATTTCAGTGGTCATGGGGTCAAGTGAGGTATGTTGTCTTGACTTGTATTTACTTTTTTTCATCCATTGTTGCATCTTGCAGCTCCTGATCTCTTGTAGGGATGAGCCGAACACCCCCTGTTCGGTTCGTATTCGAACATTGGAATGGCCGAAATGTTTGAACTCTAACTCAATGCAAGTGTATGGGGGTCGAATGTTCGACCCCCATACAGTTACCGATACATGTAATAAATACAGTGTACTGGCCCCCTTACCTCCGCTGCTGTCCCGACCTCTGGTGGTCAGGTGCAAGGCTTTAACAAATCAGAGCTTCAGTGGGCATTTTGTATTATGGAATGTACGCGATCGAACAGACCGCGAACATCCCATAAAGTTCAGCGCTCGGCGAGCACTCCAACTGCCGATGTTCGATTCAAACTCATGTTCGAATCGAACACTCGGCCCATCCTTAATCTCCTGCAGTCACTGTCTGAATTATGCATGCACTCCAGCTGTGGCATGTCTTGGGTGAGTTTCTTTATGGTGGATAGCAGTGGAATATACCAAACCACTACATGATATTTGTTGAGTTTGTAGTCTCCATTGGGTGGCCATGTGACAGGATGACAACTCAGGAGCACAATAGGGACAGAGGGAGAGAACGTTGTCATCCTTTAGCAGGAAGAGCTTTAAAAAAAGGATCTTTAAAGAAGGATCTCCAAGTATGAACTTAACTAACGCTAGATTAATTTTAAAATCACATAACAGACTGTAGGTGTTTAAAGTTACATACACTTTAATGATATTTTTTTTAAATGCTTGAGCACAGGTCTTTGGTTTGCATAAGAAATGCTTTTTTTCCCATAGTAGTCAATGGGAACATTAAAGCAGCTTATAAAGAAGTCAGGTGCAGGTCAGAAGGAGGCCAGAAGTTCCACTGAAGGAACTCAGATGGAAATGAGTCTTCACCTGATGTCAAACCCAAGCTGAAGGCAACTGAAAGCAACCTCTATTGACTCATCTACACAAGCCCCAAGGGGAGTTAAGACTCCTAGAAAAATAATTTCAGTCTTCGAAAATAGTCACAATCTTCAGTGTAAAGGGGCAGCATATAACATGGAGAATACGGAGAGACTTCCTGTATAGAATAAGATATTGTATGGTAGGTAGGCATTAATAACATCTCAAAAAGGAAGTTTTCCTTTTTTTTTTTTCCATTGCCATTCCTTTGTGAACCCTGAACACAATTTTAGGCCTATGACAGACACATATATCCTCCAACAATGTATTTGCTGAGTCTATATCTATAGTGTTATGTTGAGCCATAGAAACAGCTCCGTATGTAACTGCACATTGATAGAAGAAAGCATACAGAGGCAAGAGGCAGACACCAACCGCTGTCACTGGAGTACTGATTGGCGGCTCACTGAAGGGAACATTGAATCTATGGCACGTACAAGCGCCACTGGCAAAATATCTGGCAGCCGTCGGAAACTGAGCAAATCAGTCTTGGTAATAAGAAATGCAGCGAAAGATACAAGGCATGGTCAGCTGAGATTTATTTCAAAAGAAGAGTTTAAAGAAAAGTCCATCTCAGCATATGTACAATGATTGCGAGATCAGACTATACATTTTTTACATTAAAATTACTGTTATTGTTATTATTATTTTGGTATATTACTGTGACGTATTCCTATTGTTGTTGTTGCATTACTGGATTAACAAAAAATTGCATTAGTATGTGTAAAATTTGTAACAATTATTTTTATTTTAGTTCATACTTAAGTACATACCACTAGTATTTTTGGTACATGGTATTTTAGAACATACCATTTGTATTTCTTTTTATAAACTGTATAACTCTTCAAAGGGTTGTGGATATAACATCATGAATTGGTATCTTTTCACTCTCAATACAAATTTGTTAATTAAACATGAGATTGTATTCCATCATGGGACTGAGCTTGGAGCGGTGGCTACTTTACAACACACACAGGGACCATGGAGAACAAAAGTAGCCACCCTCCAGAAGGAAGGACGGTGTCAGAACCAATTCAGAGATGACTTGCGGCTCTACAGCTGAGTGATACACAAATAAGATATATTTGTTGTTAATAGTTAAAGGAGAATTATGAGGCGAGTGAAAATCACTCAGCCTCACACAGGTCGGCTCAATAGGTCAGGAAGTGAGCGAACACATACCGTCGCTAGCTCACTTCTCGATCTATCCCTGCAGAGAGCGGTGACTGTCACTCACGGCTCCCTGCAGGGATTCCCTCTCCTGTCCGATCCTCCAGCGCTGACTGGCGGAACGGACAGGGGAGGGGTCGGGCACAGCTGGCTCTGCCTCTAGATAGACAGTCAATCCTGCAGCTGGGTGGATCTCGACAGTAATGTCGGGATCCGTCCCGGCTGCGCCGCCTCAGTATACCGTGCGCTGTAGCTCGCGGTATACTGAGCATAGGGTGACGGGAGGACGCTAGTTTGTGTCCTCCCGTTACCCTTAGGAGAACTATGAGGAAAAGCCCTGACCCCATAGTTCTCCTTTAAGGTACTTGAATGTATTTTTAAGATTTAGTGTTTAGTTTAGTGTCACTTTAAGTCTGCTTAGACTGCATGTTTTGGGGAAAGAAAGAATACATTAGAAATATCTTATGGAGTGGGTTATGAAGGTAATGCAATAATTATAAGATCGGGGTATGAAAAGGTTAACGTTAACGAAGTTCTTGAACTTCTCTAGCTTTTCTCATGAATGTGAACTGTTAAGGTGAAATAAATGTAACAAAA
This sequence comes from Nanorana parkeri, assembly GCF_000935625.1. NCBI lineage: Eukaryota > Metazoa > Chordata > Amphibia > Anura > Dicroglossidae > Nanorana > Nanorana parkeri. Next base: position 223,457 of record NW_017306464.1, read on the forward strand.
TGTTTCCAGCAAGACAGAATGAAATAATTAACTTAATAAATAAGTGAAGGAATACATAAAAAGTGCAGTATATATAATAGGAACAATTTACAACTTTTCAAAGCCAGAAATTAATTGTTTTGTTCTTTTGTTTACAACCAGATGCACAAGTGATTTACATAATGTATAATTCAACTACAGGGAGAGACCAGATTCTAAATAACGGTGGTAGTTTTCCTTTTGGTTTATTTTATTTTATTACATTTACTACAGACACTAAAATTGTCATAGATTTCCCCCCCGGGGGAGTAAAGAATGGCTCCCTTTTATAGTGGAAGTTCAGCTCATTTGTGTTTTTCATAAGAAGCCTGAGAGCTGCATGCTTACTGAATTATTGTCACTGTTGGGATTTTGACATTTTTCCAATGCTGTTTCTAACAAGACTGAACTGGTAAAGGGAGTTCTCAATCTAACATACTAACATTCTAGATGTGAAAGCTTCAAACCTGTATTTTGCCCATTTAGTAAAAAAATAACAGGTTCTCTTTAGAGTAGGGAGGATAAGAAGAACATACTTTGCCTTGGCTCCCTGTTCTCTCACTGGACCCCCCAGGAAAAACTGGGCTATGGAACCCTTCACCTGCTCCCATGTGATAGTGTTTTACCCTGGCAATTGGCTTCTCAGAAACCAAGGGCTGTTCTGTAGGGAGGCAGGACCTCCATACTTATAAGTGTTCAGATTTCTACAGCACAGTCTACTGTGATTGCAAAGCCTTGGTGGGAAAAGCTTCCTCTGTGCCTTGATGCTGTCAAAGGGGATAGCACGAGTGAGACTGGGCAATATCATGAGTTACATGGCGTCACTGATGCATGGCCATCAGTTATCAGTGCTAATTGCAGGACAACCAGAGTGCAGATAGAAGTCAAACATAGTGCTATACATTTATTAAGGTACACGTGTTATATGGCTGTTTAATGTTCTTATAATAATTCTATGGTGAACTTAAACTTTAGGATACACTTTAAGTATTAAGTATGGAGTCCCTTTAAAGTAAATCTGGAATGGCTCTACATAGTAAAAAAATTGCATTAAAAGGAGGCACTGAGAAATATCTGCAGTTATTTTCCTTATCCTCCTGAATGGCTTGGAACCTCTGGGCCTGGGGCTCCTTGGTATGCAAACCAACCTTCAAGTTCTAAAATCGGTAGTCTGCCATCGGTAATTCCATGTCCAGCTTTTAAATAGCCCACCACAAGATCCCTGCATTTCAGTATAGTTCTGTAAGGGGTTCAGTTTGTCTCTAGTGGGGTGGGTAAAGTACATTACAACCCTAACAAAGAGGTCCTTTAGACCCCTTGCAAACTTATGAAAACCTAAATCAAACCAATGCTTTGGCCATTTAGGGCAAATCAACATGTTTGATCACCAGAACTAGTGTCCCCATTGAGTGATTTCTCCCCTATTTCTGTTCTGGCGTGAACCCCAAATTTGGGATTTTCTTGCACTTTCAGTGATAATGGTCACCAGGGCAAATAGATAGGGGGCATCATCTTAGACAGACTGCAATAAAAACCTGACAGAGGTTCTAATCGCTCTCCACTCCCACAGTTTTAGCATCAGTTTCATTTTAGAGGAACATATGCAACATATTTGGGTTTAGCTTTATTTAAAAAAATAAATTCAAGCCACAAACAAGATAAAATGAAAAGCCCATAAAAGATACAAGAAAAAAATGCTGCAATAATCACCTCCAATCCAGAGATGCCCCCCGTAGTTCCTTTTCTGCTATTAGGTGTCTTCAGTAGCCAGTATCATTCAACCCACTTCCTCTAAACCCAGGTCATCGTGTACCTGCCCCAATCTGTGACTGGACAGTAAAAGGAGAAGCAGCACAGTGAGGAGCTCATCTTTTGCCACTCTGCTCTCTCTCTCATGTCAGCTTGTTGTGCTGCTTCTTCCTCTCTCAGTCTGAACTCTGCTCCACAGGGACTGCAAGAAGCTGATACCAGATTTCGATACTTACACTGCTTGCATTTAAATGTATTTTTTTTTAATGCAAGCAATGTAAGCACCTGACTATGACCTGCTATCAGCCTCTTGCAGTCCATATACAGCAGGGCTGGAGTGAGAGAGGAAGCAGCAGCAGCACAACAAGCCATTTAATGATGTGTTAATAACTACAGAGCTGCAAACATTTCCTGCTCAGAGTTCATCTTTAAGCCCTTAGTGCATCCGGCTATTGTAACATTAACATACCATACACACGACCGCCTTACGTAGCATCTGTATTTGGTTGTTACAGTGATCCTTATGTTGCAAGGTCCTAATCAGTGTTGTGGGGCCCATAGCTGATTAAAAACTGTTTTGCTAACTTTCTGCAGCCCATCTCAAGGGCTTTCAAGTACAAATCCTCATGGATGATGAATCACTCGTTCGACAGAGCAAAAAAAAAAGTATAAAAGCGAGCACGGAGTAGACATTATTAGACAGATCTGTTAAAAGTTGGCAGAATGTTCTTGGAGAATGATGAAATGAGACAGAAATATCTGCTGGTCAGGAGGTGACATAGACAGTGGAGGAAAAGACGTGGATAACGGCAGATTAGTCTATGCAGCGAGACGACAATGCGATTATACACTATGGATGAGCCGAGATAAAAATCAACGCTATCTGCATAGATAAGAGGGGAGAAAGGAGATGAGTAGAAGCTACAGACAATAAAGACATGTTTCAATTGATCGTTACAGGTCTATTTCAGATGAGATAAAATGAAAAAACTGATAAAATAATAACCATTGGAGGATAATATCTATATTCAATCCATTATTATGCAAAACCTTTTAATAATAACTCAAAGGGATGTTCTTTATTAATATTAATGCTGTTGTGGTAGGATTTCAAAAAGGTGGG
>NW_017306464.1:226749-231473 GCF_000935625.1 Nanorana parkeri
TAAATGTGGTGTGTGTTTGTGGGTATAAAGAAGGGGGGGGGGGGGGGGGGGGGATGTGCTGGTGGATTCGTAATATTTCCATGTAGAACTGCGGCTACAATAAAAACATATGTATTTGAGTATATTCTTCAACAGCATTTATTATACAAATTATATCTTGATATTGCTGAGATACTTTCAAACAAAAGGGTATAAATCCACTCTGTGTGCACCAAATGCCTTTGCAAATTCAAATTACTTTGTAGACGCAGAGGTGACATCATCACTGTCCTTCTCATAACTTGTGCAGAGTCCCTAGTGTGGGAGGGGCCCAGCAGCTCCACCCACTACAGGATGCCTGTGTTCTATCAAAGTTTGTGACTACGTTGGAATGTGTGACCTTTGACGCGGTCACACGTTCCAATGTAATCCCGCCCAGTTGGACATCGGTAGAATGTGTGACCGCCCATTAGGTCAAGCATTCCAACGCTTTGTCAGCTTTTCCAGGGCAGATTGGCTCACTGCGCATGTGCAGGAGAACCAATCTGCATTACCTCATCTGCCTGGAACAGTTGATCGGTTCTCAAATGTCACTATCCGACTTTGTGAGTGCCGTGGAGGGGGGGTCATTCACAAACAGTAACTGCAGGAGTGTTAAAATATATTTATTTATTGCAGATATTTATATAGCACCGACAATTTACGCAGCACTTTACATAGTTGCACATTCACATCAGTCCCTACCCTCAAGGAGCTTACAATCTATGGTCCTTATGTCACATGCATACATCGAGGGCCAATTTAGAGTGGAGCCAATTAACCTACCAGCATGTCTTTGGAGTGTGGGAGGAAACCCGGAGTACCCGTAGGAAACCCACAATCAAAATATATTTTTTATATATCTGCGGCACTCCCTGATTTGAACACTCCTGCAGTTACTATTTGTGAATGACCCCCTCCTCTGCGGCACTCACAAAGTCAGATAGAAGTGACATTTCAGGACCGATCAGCTGTTCCAGGCAGATGAAGTAAAGCAGATCGGTTCTCCTGCACATGCGCAATGAGCCAATGTGCCCTGGAACAGCTGACAAAGTGTTGTAATGCTTGACCTAATGGGTGTTCACACCTTCCGCCGCTGTCCATCTGGGCGGGATCACTTTGGAATGTGTGACCGTGTCAGCGGTCACACATTCCAATGTAGTCACAAACTTTGATAGAACACCAGCAGAAAACTACAGGAGGGGGAGGGGGCAAGACCAGTCACCCTACACAAGGACAGAGAGCAGTGCTGTGGGAGGGTCCTAGCAGGTCTAACCACTACAGCAGGGGAGGGCAACTCTGGCCCTCCGGCTGTTGTGGAACGACAAGTCCCATGAGGTATTGCAAGGCTGACAGGCACAGGCATGACTCCCAGAGGCAGAGGCATGATGGGATTTGTAGGTAAAACACAGCTGGCGGGCCAGAGTTGCCCACCCCTGAACTACAGGCTGCCTGCAGAAAACTACAGGAGGGGTAGGGGGTGTGCTGGAACTGGGTGGGACGCCAGTTACAGTGCTGCAGGTTGATAAGAGCCAGGGGGAAATGCAGAGCCTGCAGAGGGCAGCATCACTCCTGTGTTTGGCGTCATTGGCTCCTCTACCCACCTAACACTGCTCTGATTGTGTGCACCCCCCCCCTTTACCTCGCCCCAATAGCTCTATAGCTTGGATTTCAGCTTTTGAAGGCCAACTCTACAAGTTTAATTTTTAATGGGTGGAGTCAGGTGCTGTCTTCTAATATCTTTCAAAGTATTTCAAGCCATATGTGTACACTGAAAAAAAGAATAAAGTCTAATACAAGAAGTTTTGAATGTAGTAGGAATGACTGAAATCCTTTTTTCTTTGCTGTTTGTGTCCCATTGGGGCGAATTTCCTTTACTTCTTTGCCCTGCAGACACAACGGGAAGGTAGAGAAGATCTCTCCAAAATGAGGGGAGATCTGCCTTAAGTGGCCACACATTAATCTATCTCTGGGGGCTGAACAAAATAAATTATTAGATTACCTACGGCTTCTGAATACCCAAACAGTGCCTATATCTGACTGAATGCAGGCACTGTTCGGCCATTCATTTTCCACAGATGGCCTTCCACAAAAGTCCATTGAATTTTGGTAAGTTCAACAGGAATGGGCCAAAGTTCAAGCTGTGGGTGGTCAGCTTTAGGCAAACCAACAACAACTGGGGAAGGGAAACTCTTCCGGGTTAATATTGCTGTTTGTATTCTATTTGATGTGCTATACCCTCACTTCCTGTTCTGTCTAACGCCCACGGAGTCAGAGGACATCTCAGCCGGGACAAAGGAAGCATCGAAAACCCGAGATTCTAACATTTACAAACTCTATTAGAAGAATAGTTTTTATCATCGATTGTTCCCTGGCTTCCTGCTCTGTCTGACATCCTTGAAATATTAAAAAGTTGATGGAGGTACAAGCTCTTGCCCACTCAAAACGCAAAACAAGAAAGAAAAAAAAAATTGTTGTGGGCTTCAATCCGGCTTCAATCCGATCGCTTTCTCACGTAGAGCTGAAAAGAAATAAATATTAGAGCTTCTTTTTAAGCACTCATCATTTTTCTTTAGCAGACAATCTGTTCTATACCTCCGCCGTTCTCCTTTCATATTTCTTCCTCTGTAGCGTTTAAATGCGAGAAACGCCATTAAAGTGGTTTTCAATGTTTCCACTTTAAACCCTTTTAAACTTTTGTTATTTTTTTGTCTTTTTTAACTGTCAAAATATTTTACGGAGGATTTAGAAAGTTTTTTTGCATCGCTGGGGAAATAATAAGGTCAGGTATTTTATTTTGAGTAAAAGAAGGATGCTTAAGAAACTCGCAACTGCAGACAAATAATCAATGTATAGTTTGGTTTTATGGATGCAAGCTCCGTGGGGTCAGTTAATTCACTCGGTTAGATGTTTTATGATGCTCTGTGGGGGGATGATGAATGGAGACAGCGCTCAGCCTTTGTATCCAAACACTTTACTATGTTTCATGGCAAGGTGATTATTTTCTCTCACTCACTGGTAACATTATTGCTGGCTTACACTCTCTTTAGGTGCCCTGGCTGAAAAGGGGATCTACGCTTAAATGGCTGAGGGAGTGGTTATTATGTATATATCAGTTTAATATTGTTTTAGCATCAGTTTTTTTTTTTTTACTTTTAAACAGAAACTTGAATTTTACTTTAAAATGGACCTTCTAGTTGTGTTACAATGTCCCTTACAATGTCCCTTACATGTCATCAAATTTATAGCAATAGTATTGTTTTTCAAAAGTAACTCCTTTTATCTTCAAAAGGCAACCTTTGAACTCAAATTCAGTGGCTGTCTAGGTTGAGATAACACCAGTCTTCTGCACACAGGTGTAGGTCTGAGTCTCCTCTCCCCCAGTGATCAGTCAGACTGTATATTATACAACAGCAAAAAATTTCCCAGCACACTCACCAGCCAGCATGCACAAAAAACTAACCTCTAAGGTTAAAACCAGAGGTTTTAGATACAAGTCTTCTGCAGAATATGTGAAAGCCGCACCGCCTCGTCAAGGCACCTCTGTGTAGTGCGGTCCAAACTCTAACCTATGAGAGTCTCCATCTTGGAGCACATGTAGGAAAATATAAAATTTGGTGCAGGTTCGCCAGGAGGCAGCCTAACCTCCTTAAAGGAACCTAACCCCCTTAAAGGCACAGGGTCACACAAGGGACCCCGCACATCACAAAGGCAGCTAAGGCCCCCAGTGTGTCACTGCACCAAATCAGTCAAGCAAAACGAATGGCAAACACACTGATCAACTCATAACCAGCTTTCAAGCAAGGTGCACATGGAAGGGCTTTATACAGTACAACAGCAAAAGGTTTCCCAGCACACTCACCAGCCAGCATACAAAAAACCTGTCTAAGCGCTTAGGCTAAAAGCAGAGGTTTTAGATACACGTCTCCTGCAGAATATGTGAAAATCGCACTGCCTCGTCAAGACACCTCTGTGTAGGGCGGTCCTAACTCTAACCTATGAGAGTCTCTACCTTGGAGCACATGTAGCAAAAGACTGTATATTATAACTTAGTAGCAAATCACAAAGGTGGTAATTTGCAGTGGCTCCTGGTTGAACTCCAGACTCATGCTCCATTCACACAAAATGCGCTAAACATAAAAAACAATGCATTGCAATGTGCATTGTACAGGCTATTGTGGCAGCTGCACGGTATGAAACCCGCAAAATAGTCCAAGCGCGATCTTATGGGTGGATTCCGCACGTTCCAGCTATTATAGCTAACATAGCTGCTAAAATAGCCGCAAGCGTGCAAAATCCACGCAAATGTTAACGTTTGCTCGGTTTTGTTCTGCATGGTATTCTACTTGAAAAATCGCGCAGAAAATGCTACTGCTATGTGTGAATGGAGCCTTAGGCCCCTTTCACACGAGCGTCATCAGTTCAGTCAAGGTTCACGGATACAAAAAAACTACTGAAAACTGAATCAGTTTACATCAGTTTGCACATCCATTGTCAGTTCAGTTTACAGTTGTTTTTTTACATGTCCGTTTTGGACTTGTTATTATAGTATTGTAAACTTCCATGATTCTTTGCTTTCCCCCAGCATATATTGAGCTTGCCATGCTTTGTTACCAGTGGTGTATTTTGGTTTTGTGCTGCCCTAGGCAAGACTGAACTTGGGCACCCCTCTCCCCCCCCAATCTAAATGATCCTTTTTGATCAAT
>NW_017306464.1:231543-249132 GCF_000935625.1 Nanorana parkeri
AGATTTTCCTTTCTGATCAATCATTTTAAAGAACTTCTATTTTTTTTTTGCTTTTCTTTAATCCAAAAATAACATTGATTAAAAACATTATAGTTCATAGTTGGCCCTTTGTAAAATTTTTATTGGATCGTTGGATCAATGGTGCTTAAACATTGGTCCAGCCGTCCATACTAGCTCAATAAATCTTAAGCTGCGAACACTAAAATTAGTGAAATACTAAGTCAAAATTAAATACAATGGTGCTAGGTTGAATAACAACTACTAATCATGTGAACACGCAATGTAATAAATAGGTCCCAATCTCTCCAACAGCATTCAGTGAATTAATGTGAACGTAAGCTTCAGTGCCAAGAGCACAATCATTGTAACAATGTTTAATAGGTGGTTCCCACCATTCCTTTACACTTGCAGTGAAACATGCTCCAAAAAGATGCCTCCACCGGCCTATAGAGTGACGCTCACCTGTCATGTAGACCCTATAACAAGGTCATACAGCGCATATCCCTTTGTGGTAGGCGGGATTGCTCCTCCAATGGCTTCCTCCTATAATGCTCCTGGGAAAAAACTGTTTGGACCCGGATGTCACAGCGGTGACATCCACTCACTACTGCTGTGACCAGGAGAGGATCTGTTGATGGATCCTTTCATGACACGCTCATGTGAAAGGGGCCTTATATGTTTCTTGAAGGTCTGTGACTTATTAGTATGTAAAGACACATTCAGGGTGACATCTTTGAGGCTCCATCTGTAAGAGCCCTTTCACACGGGCATTACAATCAGGTCCGTCTTTCTGTTTTTCAGGCGGAACTGATCGGATGCCCGATGCTAGTCTATAGGCTAAAGAAGAAAGGCTAACTGCTCATTTTTCTCTATGACAAAATAAAGAACATTTAATACTCAGCTGATCCTCAGTCCCTAGGTGGTTGACCCTCAGCGGCCCTGCTCTATATGTCCCTTGGCGTCTTCCCGTCTAATGCAGGTGAATGGATTTGCATTTGACGTGATGATGTTAGCAGGGCTTAGACCACCAGGGCCCGGGAAAGAAGAGGCTGCGGGGACCGTTCTAGCAGCCAGACGGTACTGAGGAGTTGGTGACTATAACAAGAAGTTAACCCTTAGCCCTCGTTCACACCTGAACGTTTTGTAGCGCGTTCTACGCTCGACGAACGCTCTACAAAACGTTAAAAAAAGAAATCCCATTGTATTCAATGGCCTCGTTCCCAGCTTGGCGTATTTCCGCCCGTCCCTAACGCGCTACAAAACGGCCCACACCTGAAAAGGTACAGGTACTACTTTGGGCCGTTTTGTTGCGCGTTTCCATTGGGGTACAGCCAAGTAGCGTTCGGAAACGCGCGACGGTCGCGCTGCTTTTTTACCGCGAATCGCGGTAAAAAACGCGCAACAGACGCGCATATGCAATACGCCTAGGTGTGAACGAGACCTTACAGTGCAGGAGTAGCCCCGGTGCAAAGGTAAATTTTTTAGATTCCTGGCGTTCCTCTTTAGTATTTTTTACTTCCCACAGGTGAACTTAAATCTTTATGTTTTAGTCACTCAGAAAAAAATAATAAAACTTGGAAACTCATTATTATCAGCTCCCCCACACAAACACACTTCAAGGTTGAAAGTCCTGAACAAGCTGACCTGGTTATCATTTGTTCAGACACGATGTCTGGGATTGGTTTCAAAGTTTATCCAAAACAAGATGTTCAATGAAAAGGGCAAAAAAATAAAATTACGACATTTAGGTCAGTGAGAGACAGACTCAGGTGTTCAGGGACACAAAGAAAATCTAACCTACAGAGGTATGATTTGAAAGTTTTATGAGAAAAGACTTTTAAATCCATACTTCCTGAGCAGCAATTGTGGGTTCTCTTTGCACATACTTTTCCATCCTCTGTCATCTGTACTTTGACAATGCTTTTTTTTCTCATTATTCATCAAGAGACTGCTGGCCATTTGTAAACTCTTCATTACAGTAGAGATAAACCCAGTCACTAAAATTTCATATAAGCTTTATATGTTAATGCAATTTAAGTGGCTGCCCTGACATGCATTGCGCAGGCATGCTCCACTGTTGTCTGGGTTAGGAAGCTGATCCGGAGCCATGAAATGCAGCTGACACTGGAGCGAGTGCATGTAGACAGGAAGTGGTTGGAAGAGCAATGGAAGCACTGCAGTAAGTCAATAGCATGCCTTATTAAATGGAACCCTTATTGACTACATCTGAATAGGGTTTACATCTACCCAATTGTAATTGTGGCCTAACCCACTTCCTGTCCGCGACTGGCTATGCTGCCCCCTCCACTGTATATATGGAGAGAGCCATAGTTGTCACCCAGGCTGCTCTCCAGATTGGGACTACGAATAGTTCTTCCCCTATTCTTCTCCATTACATGCGGATGGGGAATTAGTAGACTATGGAAGTCAGCTTGTGCTTTCAGTTCAGCCTATAGGAAATTACATGAACACTGCATTTCTGGCAGGATCAACTGGTATTTTTTGTACATCCTAAAAATGTTCTAAGTCTGAAAAATTAAAAGTAATGCAGACACCATCTGAGCACTGGCAAATTGAAATTGATTTTGTTCCTGAGTTTAGATACCCTTCAAATACTACTAAAATACTGGTCTGTAATATACAGCATATAAGGTTTACAAACGCAAGGTTGTGAGTTTGAATCCTGTGTCCCGCTTAAAATCTAAAAAATGCAAGTTGCATGGATACCATGCAGGTCGCCAAGACTTGGCACGCATACTGGGTGTCAGCAACTAGGTCTGAACTTGTCCAGTAAGGCCTTGTTCACACCAAATGCAGAGCCGATCCGGTCAGGTTTCTGCACACGCACGCTAGTCTTTTAGATGCGTTTTTGAGTATTTTTTTTTTAAATGGGCTTTCAGTGCGTTCCAGCCATTTGCATGCGTTTTTGATGCGTTTGCAGATCCAGAGCAGGTAAAATAGAGCCTGCTGCAGTTTTTTCACCTGCTCTGGACCTGCTCTGGAACTGCATGCTGCAATGTGAACTGGAGCAAAAAATCCCATTGGAATACATTGGACGCAGTTTTGATCCGGTCTGCAACTGATCTGCTCTGCACCTGCTCTGCGCTTGGTGTGAACAAGGCCTCAAGGTGCAATGCAACGTACAGCACCTATAACCACCAATCAGAGCCCATCTTGTATGGGACTGACTTCAGGGAAATGAATACTGAGTGTTGTTTTGTTGTTTTCCACTCATTGCACCAACGATTTAATGAGCCTGTAAATGTTTGCATCTTTCTATACTTCTATTTCTGTGCTATTGATGACTTCTTGTAGTTTGCGGTAATAGATATTTTTGTAAAGAATGAAACATATGTTTCTATTGTTCGGCAAAACAGAATTAGTGTATGTGAACCTTTTGTTATAGCTGCAAAGCTCCGCAACCCAACCTTCCCTTTCTTAAAGGCATGACATATGTTCCCCCTCCGAGAAGCCCCTCTGTACGTCAGCTAAAGCCGCTGTGAAAAGGGTATTTCAGGAACAAGGGACCTCCGCAAGGTTTAACTTTATTATGGATTGTGCAGAAGTGATTTATTGACCGTCAGAAATCAAATGACAGATTGCTTGGAGAGCAGGAAGGAGTAATTTCGAAGCTCTAGGTGAGGCAGGAGATGGGATATTTACCCAGATTGAATAAACACACGTGTCAGTTTGTACAGAGAATAAAGACATGCTTTACAATCTTTTTATGTGGCAAAACATTTGGTGTGAAATAATTCTCCACACCCAGTAGGAGTAATTCGCTAATCTTCGTATCAATCCGTGACATTGTAAACAGTGACAAACAAGGCTGAAAGGAACCAGCTAGCAGGCATTATGCAGAAACATGTCAGGTCTAAAAAATGATATTCTGAGCTAGGATGTACGCAAACAGTCCACAAGCAATGCCTCCAGTTTTCAGTGTAACATTTACACATACGTGCCCACTGTTGGTATTGTGACGGCAGATCCATCACTGAGAAGGATTTAGTGGTGTCCTTGCACATACAAAATGTAGGACCAGGACTGCAACTTTCCTCCCAGACCTCATGTGACAATGTTCGGGCCTGGCAGTTGGCTCAAGTACTGTAAAATGTGAGGAGGTCACCGCAAGGACCGGGTACTTAGCAAGGACAAATGAAGATGTGAAGAAGATGCCATGGCAAACGTGAGTATTAGTGGGTGAGGGTTGTTCTGACAAGAGGACCTGTCACTTTGTCCCGAATGAACAAAGTGTCAGAGTCTCTTTAAAGCGGACCTTTACCCATATCTATAAAATAACAACAAAAACACCTGTAGAAATGTTTAGTAATCACAATCTACAATCCCATACTTCTAGATAATTGCCGAGTTTGTATTCTTCGCATACCTGATTGCAATCTTCTTCTCCAGCCTTCTGACAGTGGCCCTGTTTACTAAGGGCAGATTACTAGCTCTCCATTTACTTCCTGGATTTCTGGCACATGTGACTGGACATGTGACCAGGACATGTGACCATGTACATTATATCTGGGGAGGAAAATGCCTTTCCCTGAGATCTCATGAGATTACAGATTTGATTCCCCAGCAATGCTCTGCTGATGACAAGGCAATCCCAGTGTGCATTGCTTTGGCAAACTGAAGTCAGTTTGCCCTTTAAAGCAGGAAGTGAATGCTTTGCAAGTGTAAGTATTTCAAAAGCACAGCATTTTACACCTGACATGTCTATGTTATTATTAACCATCATACATAGAGGGATGCATTGGTAGAATTTGTTTTTTCAGTGTAAAGGTCCACTTTAAAGGAGAGTTATAAGGTGAGTGCTTTTCACTCAGCCTCATAATCTGAGCCGACCTGCGACAATGAAACTGTCAAAGGTCGGCTCAGTAGATCGAGAAGTGAGCGAACACATACCGGTGCTCGTTCACTTCTCGATCCTGTCACTGCAGAGAGCCATGACAGGGGAGTGACTGGATTCTCCCCTTTCCGATCCTCCAGCGCTGACTGGCGGAACGGATGGGGGAGGGGCGGGTACAGCTGGCTCTGCTTCTAGGTAGGCAGAGCCAGCTGTCACTCACGCAGCTGGGCGGATCCAGACATAATTGTCGGGATCCGTTCCAGCTGCGGCGTCTCAGTATACTGCGAGCGGCTGCTCACGGTATACTGAGCTCTGGGTAACGAGAGGAATCTAGTTTGTGTCCTCCCGTTCCTTGGGAGAACTATTGTGAAAAGCCCTAACCCCATAGTTCTCCTTTAAGAGACCATTGTGTAGCACTTGCTGGTCCTTCACCGCTAATCATTCTCAGTGATGGATCTGCAATTGCTAGCCTAAAAGTGGCCCAATGGTGAGTAAAATTCATTCTGGAAATTGGGAGTGTAACTTGCTGGACTGATTGTAGCCACCCTAACTCTGAATATCATATGCCAGATTCTCTTTAATGAAGGGTCTGTGCACATTTTTTTGGACCACCAAATGTTCCCTTATGTGCTGGTTGATAATACATGCTTTCAAGGCTTCCAGGAGCTACTTATTGATCACTAGTACAAATGAGGAGATATCAGAACTTTGCTTGCCTGTAGGTAGGAAGACATTCCAATTTTATTTTGTCAGTGTGGGAAAAGGTAGGAATTTTGTCAGCTTTTCATTGCTGTCTATGTCTCCTGTTGGGAGGATTTTAATAATTTTCTGTGTCTTGTGCCACCACAAACTAGGAAAGGAAGTGAGTGGGGGCCATAGTCACGTAAATATCTAAAAGAGCTTCTAACCTTTCTCCACTCTACCAAACAAAATGTAGTTTTTATTGCTGTCTGTTTTTATTTCTCTTTACTTTCCACCCCAAGTGGCACCAGTCATCAGAACAGGAGTTGAGGGGAAATCTACATAATGGAGACATAGTGTGGGAGGTCCGAGGAGGCCACTGTTAGACAACTATGGCTATTCATGTCCACTACCTCTGGTTTTCTAGTAACAGAGGATTGCTGAGTAATTGAAAATGTCATGTGGTGGCTGTGGCGGATCCTCTATCAACATTGTTAGGGTGTGCAGTAGCTCTTTGGAATGATGGGGGTGAATCTTTATGGAGTAAACAACGAAGTTGATTGTTGCTGGATTAGTACACTTTACACTTCCCAAGTGTTTTACCTTATGTAATAAAATTTTGAAACTGTTGAATGTTGAAGTTTCTTTTTCCTTGAGTAAGGAAATTGATCTACAACATAATTTCTTAATTCAACGTAGTAGACTTATCAAGTCGCCTTTTAAGTCAAACTAGAGCAATATGAAGTTTTGACCTGTAGCGCTTAGATGTCTGTTTTTCCTCCTCAATAGACTCCTCGCCCAACTCTTCTGTAGATGCAAACATGCTGTCCTAAGCTGAGCAGGTCAACATCTCTCCAAGGAGAGTTCCCAGCAGGTGACTGACAAATAAAACACTTAATAGACATGTTTTCAGCATTGCGTCAATAACCTCCCCGGGAACATGTCACCAGTGCTGCATTTTCACACTTGGCTGAACCACAGTTTGGGGGGAAAATCATGCACTGGTTGTGAATTCTAAAATCATATTGACACGCAGAGGGAAACATCTTGTTAAAGTTTGATCTGTGTGAATCTGCAGACTGGTAGATGAATTTTCATTCGAGAACATTAAACCATTTGGACTTTTATATTTTAATGGCATCTGTCCAGTACTGGCAACTGAGCTCTGCATTAAATAGCAGATAAAGGTGTTTTTTTATGTCTGGAGTGGCAATATTTTTTAAAAATTGCAATCTGTAGGGTGCTATAATTATTTCTTATTGTGTACAGTGTCTAGGTGAGCAGATAACTGAGGAATGGTATCTGAGAGATGTTTATATACTATATATATATTGAGGTTTAGAGATGAAAGATGATTGAGAGAGGGAGCCCGATCTCTGCTTTCTGAGATGAGAAACACTTTTAAAGAGCAACTGTCACTGTCATTAAGGGCAAAATGATCATGTCTGTGTAATCCCCCACCATCACCACCACCCTTTACTCACACACACTGATAAATACCTCTCCAGCCATCCCCTGCCATTCCTTCCATTCTACTTTGATGCAATGCTTAGGCCTTGCACCCAGTCACTAGATTCAAATACTGTCAAATGATGGAGTGGGTGTTGTCACTGCTTTCTTTAGGCTCTGACACAGCCTATGCCAGGTATTTTGGTGACAACTGCGATGAAGTAAAGAGTGGTCACTGGAGAGGTATTAGCTCTCCATAAACACTGTCAGGTACATTTGAATGCCTCTTCTTCCCAGAGCTAAAAGTTGCCAGTCAGCCCCTGGTAATAACCTTCCTTTTGCAACCCCCTTCCTCCATTCAACCAACAGGAACAAAGTAAATACACTCTGTAGCTGTAGCTTTCATTATATAAAAGAAGCCCTTGAGCTCCAAACAGAAAAGGTGAGAGGCAGCAGAATGAGAGCCGCTCTGTGTGATACAACCCGTAAACACGGAGCCTAGAGCATAAAGGTACAGGCACCCTTATTTACAAAATTGTGAAATCAAGATGAAGGATTTTGGTCAATGAAGAAGATGGTGACCCTTGGATGATGCATGAACAAATATGGTGCCAGCTCTATGAGAAGAAAGGGACTCTCGTTGGAGGAGTACTGCACTGTACAGTTACTTAACCTGCATGGATGTAATGTAAAAAAGATCTGGTGCTAGGTCAGTTCTTGGATCTCTAAAAGAAGTTTATTGGCAAAATATACAAAAAAAAGTTAATGTGATTCCTCTTGTTACTTAATTGACTTGAATATGTTTAGATACCGCAAGTGATTCAGTCAAACTAATAATTATTTTTCTAAAATGTATCTCACCTCCCTCCAGAATTGCTGTAAAGCCATATTATATACAATATGTACATAGGTCACAATAGTCATGGTTCCTTACTCAATTTATGGTATCTGCAGCAAAGTAAACCTCTCTTCCTGGAAATGTCCTTTCCCGCATTAACCAATTCATAGAATTACAGCTTGTGTTTACAGATAAATGGATGAAACTGTTTATAAATGGATTGAGTTTCTGCATAAATGTCTATCCATTGATTTTTACTTTGTTTGGGGAAAGCATTTGAGTCTCCTGATTGCATCCTCGAGGGGTTAGAGGACACCACTAGAAAATAAATATTCAAGTATTTGGTGTCTGTGAGATGCGTTAAGTCATTCAGGCTTATTCTTCATTTAATGTGTTTTGCTATACACTGAGTAGAAGTTCAGTATACCTTCTGGTGGTCTTGTAAAGGCAGTACATACAAATTGGGGGACCATCAAGCACTATTAGATTATAGAGGTCTTCTCCATGTGGTAATGACAGTTATTATGATGTATCTGATACATTGATCAAATGAGTTTTGTATCCAGTATATCTTGACATACTGTATTTTAGACTTTATTTAAATATGCTGATGGCGTAAAAAGTATTTCTGTGCGAGGGATTGTGAATAATTATTTGTTTATGGAATTTGTATAGAAAATGCATTCCATATAGCACATAACTTGTGAGGTTTCTGGGTGCCAATAATGACAACAGTGGATGGCCCCACCTGAATGACCTAGTAAAGCAAAGAAAGTCAACAGCACTATGTTGACAAACGTGTTAAAGTGGCCCTTTAACCAGATCTTTAAAATAACAGAAAACACACCTTTAGAAATGTTTAGTAATGACAATCTACAATCACATACTTCTAGATAATTGTCGGCTTTGTATTCTTTGCATACCTTATTCTTTTCTTCCCCAGTCTTCTGGCAGTGACCATGTTAACTAAGGGCAGATTACTAGCTCTCCTATTACTTCCTGGATTTCTGGCACATGTGACTAGACATGTGACCATGCACATCATCTCTGGGGAGGGAAATAGCTTTCACGGAGATCTCCTGAGATTACAGATGAGATTTCCCAGCAATGCTCTGCTGATGACAAGGCAATCCGAGTGTGCATTGCGTTGGCAAACTGAAGTAATTTGCCCTTTCAAAACAGGAAGTGAATGCTCTGCAAGTGTAAGTATTTCAAAATCACAGCATTTTACACCGGACATGTCTATGTTATTATTATTAAATTATACATGGAGGGATGCATTGTTAGGATTTGATTTTTGAGTGTAAAGGACCACTTTAAGTGTTTCACTGATTTATTGTGAGTTCTGAATTTATTAGTCAAGATGACACAAAGGGGTTGATTTAAAAATCTTCCCCCCAGCCATACAGCCTAGGAATTTCCTGTGCTCCTCAGCTGCATCTAGTGGTGGGAATGCCATGCGAATGGCAGTTGCCCAGCGTATAGCTGGGCGGAAGTTTTATAAATCAACTCCAAGGTGTTACAGCCAATGCATTTCAAGGGTTGCAGTCTGTCTTCATCAGAGCTTTGGAAGATGTATAAAACTGGGTTGCAGGACCCTTATGAAAGAGGTTTAGGAACTAAATAGTCTGTTGAGTGGAACCTGCTGTAGCAGGCAAGCAGTGTCTAAAGCACTGAGACCTTACTGCAGCAGTCATGACACTGTTTTTTACTTTTGCAAACATATGCATTGGCTTTGTCATCTTGACTAATACATTTAGACTTCTGGCCTCTACCACAATGGATGTGGCACTCAGTTTTATTTTCTAAATGTCAAAGCAACATAGTAACACACTTTAGTTCTCAAACAATACATATTTACCCTGTGTTGGCCAGTAATAAACCAGTGCACACTGTTGATGACATAATGTTGAGGTCATACTCCTACTAAATCACCCAACTTGAGAAATTATATCCAGCTCTTGCTAGAGCGAGTGCTGATAGAAAGAAAGCGGCTGAAACAGGGTGCAGAAGATCACCAGCACTGAGATGCACAAAGGATAAAAAAGGCAACAGTGCTTTGGCAAACTAAATGTCATTCAGTTAGGGTTTACATGTACTTTAAAGAGACCCTGTCACCAAACATTAATTTAAAAAAATGTTTAAATACAATTATATGTCCATTTATTGTATTTTATGTTTTTTGTTTTACTTGTAAACACCTCCCTTGTCTAGATATCCAAAAGCCCTGAGATATTGCTGAGTGCCACCACCTTGGATGTGATATCAGCAGCGCTAGTAGACTCAAAGCTGTTACTTGAGTGATACTCTATAGTATTTTTTTTTGCTCCTTCCCTAACAACTATATAAATGTTTATGTAGAGAGGTGAAGGGAGAGGCAAAGGAGCTGGGCTGGCACAGAGAGTAGATAGGGGGCCCAGTAGATAGGGAGATGTAATAGACAAATGACTCTTCCTGAAGTAGTAAAATTTTCTAGCAAGTTCAAAGGCACATTGCAAGTCAATATATAAATAATAGGAATAGGAAAGGAAAAGCACACTACTAAGGGCTGAAACGCGTTAACAGTTACAAAATATGTGCTATTTTGTAATGGTAATAAAGCCTTGGAACTCGGAGCTGTGTGCCACATTATCAGGTTTTTCATATCCGTGGCTGGAGGCAAACAGGAGCCTTGCTGAGCACTAGTAATACCTGGACATTTCATTGTGGGAGGAGGTTGAGCAGGTACACTTTTCCATTTGTACTGAGCATTTAAAATATTAGATTTTTCAGGTTTTTACTTGCAATTGTTAAGATGCTGACAGGGTCCCTTTAAAGCAAGGGAAGCCAAACATCGGCACTCCAGGTGGTGAAACTTCTCTGCCTCTGGGGGTCATGCCTGTGGCTGTCAGAGTCTTGCAATATCTTAAGGGGTGTATAGTTCCACAACATCTGGAGGGCTGAAGTTTAGTTACCCCAGCTAGACACTTTCACTTTGCCCATTCAGAGTTACATCAATTACTCTATCCATCTATCCATCTATCTATCTATCTATCTATCTATCTATCTATCTATCTATCTATCTATCTATCTATCCATCTATCTATCTATCTATCTAATCTGATTTTCAAGGTGCATCTCTCGCATTAAGACAAAGCATGGTTCTCCTTACATGATGAGTCTAGAATTCAGATCTGATTCCAACTCTGTCCACCGTTGCCTCTATCCTCCATTGTCAGTTTGTAGTGATCCCAGAAGATTGCCAACTCTATTGTGTTAGGTAATGAGGGGGAAGAACACATTTTGAATATGTGGCTTTATATTCTTTTTTTTTAATTCATTTAATTTTTTATTACTTGATGGCTTCATAATGACAGAACAAGCATTGTTTTATATGTCCTGACATGAAGTTAATCAGATCAGGTTTATTCACGGGAAGTCACAATAGAAAAACACTGTTCTCTGCCAGCGTGACATCAAAGATCAAGATGAAACCCGTTCCGTATTCACCCCTTTCATAAGATCTAGTATGAATAAAACATCCAAGGCTGGACGGTAATAATTCTCAATTATTTGAATAATGTACAATGCTTCCAGCGTCCCTGCAGAATTACAAGTGCGCACATAATAGACCTTCTACTTAAAAGGCTTAGAATTCTGAGTAAGCAATTTGCCTGTTAAGTGGGAAGTGGTGTTTTTTTTAATGTAACATTGCAGGAATTCCTTATATGATGTGGAGATAATCCAAGGCCTTTTTTTTAGATTTGATCAGAATCTTCAATTCCGTTAGTAATTCTAGTAAAACATGTTATACAAATGATATATATTTGTGTCTATTCAGCCAAAAGAGAATTTGAAAGGTCAAGTACTGTTGTTATAGGACAGTAGGAGCTAGGTCAAAATCAGCGTTCCAATTAATTTCATAGGCGTTCAGTAGGGTTGAGACCAGGGCTTTGTGCAGGCCATTCAAGCTCCTCCACACCAAACTTGTCAAACCATGTCTTTATGGAGCTGGCTTTATGCACATTCATACTAGGACAGAAAAGGGTCTTCCGCAAACCTCAAACTATTGCCACAAGGTTGGAAGCACACAATTTTATATAATATCTTTGCTGTAGCATTAGCAGTACCCTTCACTGCAAACACCTAAAGCGGACCTTTTCCCATATCTTTAACAACAAACACACCTTGTTTACAGTACTTGAGCCAATGTTCGGGCCTGGCAGTTGGATCAAGTACTGTAAATTGTCAGGAGGTCACCGCAAGGATCGGGTACTTAGCAAGGGCAAACGAAGATGTGAAGAGTGTAACATGGCAAATGGGAGTATTAGTGGGTGAGTGTTGTTCTGACAAGAGCACCTGTCACTTTGACCCGAATGAACAAAATGTCAGTCTCTTTAAAGCGGACCTTTACCCATATCTTCAAAATAACAAACACACCTTTAGAAATGTTTAGTAATTACAATCTACAAACACATACTTGTAGATAATTGCCAGGTTTTTTTTTTTTTTTTGCAAACCTTATTTCTATTTTCTTCCCCAGTCTGCTGACAGTGACCTTGTTTACTGAGGGCAGCTTACTAGCTCTCCTATTACTTCCTGGATTTCTGGCACATGTGATTAGACATGTGACTAGGACATGTGACCATGCACATCATCTCAGGGGAGGAAAATGCCTCTCCCTGAGATCTCCTGAGATTACAGATGAGATTTCCCAGCAATGCTCTGCTGATGAAAAGGCAATCCCATTGTGTGCTGCTTTGGCAAACGGAAGTCATTCTTCCCTTTCAAAGCAGGAAGTTAATGCTCTGCAAGTGTATGTATTTAAAAATCACAGCACCAAACTTTACACCTGACATGTCTATTTTATTAATAATAATCACACATAGAGCGATGCATTGGTAGAATTTGATTTATGAGTGTAAAGATCGGTTTTAAACTCAGTAATTTGGAAGGGTGTTCAAATACTTTTGGCCATATTAGGTGTGATGGTCAGATGTCCATGTACTTTTTGGCCATATAATGTAGCTTTGTCCTAATTTACATTGCTGCAGTCATAGAAAGGAATATATTATATCCACACACTCTACAGTAACTTCATTAACACTCCAGCTTAGCAACTGAAAACTTTGCCAAGCTTTTAATTGTGGAAATGCTCTCATTTATCCTTCTAACCACTATGTTAGTGTTACTTTCCTGCTGGTGTCTCCTGAGAGCCTGGGTCATTAGGACTCTTTTTTTTTCTCTCCAGTTATACACAAGGCAATTTACATAGTCAGTCACAATCCATACAAGTGAATGGTGGTGAAGGAACAAGCAGCAATTATGGGCTATTTTCAGTTAGGCAGCTCACATGTAATTTGTCTCTTTCGGAGGAGGTGCCATGATGGCAGCAGCTGTTATAGAGAAGTGTGTATTGAGATGCTGCATCTGATTGGTTATTGAGTGAAGTTAAAAACTGATAGAGACTACGGAGAGTCTCCCTTGAAGCTCACTAAACTTTTGCAAAAAAGAAATCAATAACAATCTGGACTACCCTATTTTAGTGTTCCATTCTCCTTCTTTAAATTACTTGTTATTGTAACAACTTGGACTTTTTTTTTAACCTTGACTTTGCCAAGTTCTGGTCAATTGCATGTGGGGAACGCTGTGCATGTGGAGAATTCTGATTCACGAAAGACAGCCTTACCTGTGAATATGGCAACATGTTTTATAAAACATTAATTTATACATTATGTGTCTGATATTCTACCTGCTCATACTTAAAGTGCATTTTCAGAAAAGTATCCTTATATGCCCCCCTTCCACTATGCTAATCTAGCCCACCCTTCTCATTCCTAGATGCATATCTACCCTGCAATCATGCCCATGACCTCTGTTTTTTGTGAACATTCTCATGCAGATTCCCACAGAGTAAGTCCCCATAGGGTTCTATGAAACAATCTCAGAGCACCTCTTGTCTCAGGAGTTGGTTCTATATAACCCATGGCTGGTGAACTGAGAATTGGCACCAGAGAGTATACAAAGAGTGGTGGTCAAGCGCACAATTGTAAGATAGAGGGCGGATAAGTGCAATTTGGTTAAAGTGCACTTATTATCGTTTAAGGAAAAACTGTAAAAATAAAAACTCATACCATACCCTCTGTTGTGTGGAAGGAACTCTTGGACCCTTGGGTGTGGAACAGTGGGGGATGAGAGGGATAAGGCACAGAGGTTATGCAAAAAACAGAAATATGATTTAGTTAGTAAAAGCAACCAGTTAGTTATTATGCATTACTGCAGTGTACATATAGGACTTATACTTTATTCAAAACTAAACTAAAAAAAACATTTGGGCTATACCTACACTTTAAGAACATTGTGATTTGTCCCACAGCCACCAATCACATTAAAACCTAAATTGACATCTGAAGGATGTGCTTTTTGTGACAGTTCCTATTTTTAAACATGCTAGTCTTTGCCTTCCTCGCTAATTAAAAATAGTGATATTGTTTGTGTCAGCTTCCCATCAGATGCTAGCTTAGGACTTTATGACCTACTGTTGTGGAATGACAGCTAGGGAATGATTAGCTACCATGAGCAAAAGTTGTATTTTGCATTAAACTAGTTTTTATAAATGAGTTCCATTCTCTTAAGATTTGCCAAAATTAGCAATTTTAACGTGGACAGCTTGAGACTGAAAGGTGATGCAAATTGTGTGCAGAACTATAGTAACTATCAAAGAATGTATCTTGTGGGGGTATACATTTGTCTGTGCATTGAACAGTGCTATAGTTGTAATTTTTACTTATGGTAAATGTCTCATGATATGTTTTAAAGTATAGATAGCATCAGTATATGTCTAGGTATACTATGGGGTCTATTCACGAAGCTGCCGAAGAATCTAGCCATAGCTTCGGCCGATCCTTCGGCTAGCTTCGGCCCCAGGACCCCTTCAGTTCGGTAGAACCGAAGGGGTGCTGTAAGGGCTATTCACTATAGCCCGTACAGCTCCTGAACGTGGCCGAGCGGCTCAGTCGAGCCGAACGCATATGCATCGGCTCGGCTGAGCCGTGCTGAAAGCCGGCCATTGGCTTCTGACAGCTGGGTGGAGCCAGTTGGCTCCGGCCACTTGCAGAGAGATCAGCGTCCCTGGTTACCTGCTAACCAGGGACCCTGATCTTCAAACAGCTAACTCTCCCTGGCGCCCCGGGAGTCTCCTGCTCCCGGCCGCCAAGGAGAGAAACACTGCTGTTTCTTTTTTTTCTTTATTCTGACACGGAGCGATGTCAGAATAGAAAACAAAAAAAAATTCCCATTGAAATGCATTGCTACATTACTATTGGCTATTTCAATTTGCAATAGCCAATAGTAAACTAGCATTGTACCCATGGTGCCTACGGCAGCTTAGTGAATAGACCCATATGTGGCCAAATGTTTTGGACGCCTGACCTGACTATTACACATATATGATCTTGTTGAACATCCCATTCCAAAACCATGGGCATTAATATAAGGCATTTACAGCCTTCACTCTTCCGGGAAGGCTTTTCACAAGAATTTGGAGTGTCTTTGGAAATTTGTGCCAGTTCTGCCAAAAAATAAAAATTGTAAGGTCAGGCACTGATATTGAACAAGAAAACCTGGTTTACAATCTGCAATCCAATTGATCCCAAAGGTGTTCCGTAGGGTTGAGGTCAGGGCAGGCCACTCAAGTTCCTCCACACCAAACTCATGAAACCATGTCTTTATGGAGCTGGCTTTGTGCACAGGGGCACAGCCATGCTGAAACAGAAAAAAAGCATTCCCCATATTGTTTCCACAAGGGTGGAAGCCCATGTCTAAAATGTCTTTGTATGCTGTAGCACTAACATTACCCTTCACTGGAAATACTTGAACTCAGTTATCTAGAGGGGTGTCCACATACTTTTGACCATACCTGTGGGTGTAAACTGTATTTAACTTTATAGTGAACCAGCAAATTACAATTTGTTTAATAATAATTATGCCGAAATCAAGCCAATTTTTTAAGATTTGGGAAGTGTACATTTTGGCCATGTTTTATGGAGGAGAGCTTGTCAAAAAACATTTTCAGAAGATCTAATCTTGCCTCACTATGAAAAAAATTGTTTTTGCATGTGCCCCTGTTGAGGAGATTTCTAATCACGTCCTGTCCTGGCAGCAAATGAGGGAAAGTTCCCCAGACAAAAAGAAACCTGATAGAGGCTCTAGCTCATATATAGATCAATATTTCATATGTACTACTTGAAAGTAACCAGGTGATGCATGTATGGCTACTTTGCAGCTCTTTGGCTACTTGGTTTACTATCATGCTGTGAACTGGAGATCAAATTAGACACAAATCCAGATGAACAAGGAGGCACACCCCTCCTCCTCACTTCTTCTAATACATACTAGAGAACTGTATGGATTAGTCAACACTGGGCTTTCAAATAGAAAATCGTTTTTGAAAGTGTCATGAAAGCACAGGTTTTTTTAAATTGCAAAATTAGGATTGTATGCACATAATGACACATTCTAAAAAAAAAAATCAGTTTATTAATATACCATTGTTGTAACAGTAACAAATGTCTAAGAGAGGATTGACCTCACTTTGGAGGGATTTCCTCTCCGTCCCTGACGATGGAACAG
Source organism: Nanorana parkeri (assembly GCF_000935625.1). NCBI lineage: Eukaryota > Metazoa > Chordata > Amphibia > Anura > Dicroglossidae > Nanorana > Nanorana parkeri. Next base: position 247,977 of record NW_017306464.1, read on the forward strand.
CAATGGCAGAGCATAAAAAAAAAAAAAGACAGGGGCTTTAACAAGCTATCAGGAACAACATAGGAGTTAATTGCTCTTTTTATTGCAAAGGTACAAGTATACATTAACAGATAAAACATAATTTAGAGAAATCCCTTCCTATTTTCCCCTGATAGTGTTGGATACCTCCATGCACCTGCAGTGATGATGACTCTGCGGTAAAATAACGTCTTTTGTGCCATATTGCCAGATGGTGATGTATAAATACGTTTTATGCTGCCTTAACCTTGGATAGTCATCTTTTCTGCCATTAATAACAGAAATTAATGTACAAGTCCTGTGTATTTTTTTTTTTTATTTCTCTGCTCTTTCTTTTACTAAACTGGTGCTACAAAGGCATAATTGCAGATAACAGCTAATGGCATTAAGAAGCTTACCATTATGATGATTATGATGTCAAAGGGGCAATGTCATTTTATCACTGTTGATCCAAGCTAAGTGTTTGAGGGGCTCCAGCTTCATCAGGGCTTAGAATTTGTGTTAGAATAGTTGGATTTGGTTTAGGTTACTTTGTGGAAGACATCAGTGGCAGCAGTGATGAGCCGAATGCACCTAAGTCTTGTTCACTTGGAGGTTGAAATCTGGGTTTGGTAAATGTTCAAGTGTACAAAATCCAGGTCTGCCCTAGCATCTAGTGGTACTGGGTTAGTCTGGATAGTATGCTAGAAACTGGGCCATACAGCATCATTGGTTGCTAGGATGCAAGTGGGCACACTATAAAGAAAAATTACGCTGTGTTGGTGTTCTTGCAACCAATTACGATATGCAGCCCACGTCATAGGTTGTTATGGTGGGCCATTGGTCGTCAAGACACTGGTGGACTCACAACACCATAGGTTGTTATGGTGCATCATTGGTTGCTAGGACACAAACGGAGATTCAGCAGGTGGTCAAATGGTTTGCCCATTCGCCAAACTGCAAAGAGCTTGGTTTGGGTCAAACTCATGGTTGACCTGAGCAGCAACCGTTGAGTGAGCAAACATTTTCCATTGTAGAGGAACAAAAGCAGTTCCGTTTACCCTCCTGTTAGCTTTTGTTTCATAAGTTCATTTTATGCAAGCGTGGCATTGGGAGGAGGTAAACATATTTAGTAATTACACCTCCCCCCCCCCCCCCC
>NW_017306464.1:249148-250265 GCF_000935625.1 Nanorana parkeri
CCCCCCCACCCTGCGGATGGAGGAGGAACCTCCCGGAAATTCGTTTTTGCAGGTTGGGATGTCTGTCATTGCTATCTGCCCCATCTTATTAAATAAGTTTGGATGTTATCATAGCTTTGTGTTTGCAAGCCTGCCTTATTTCCTTACATAAAAACTGCTTTGTTTCAGTGCGCTATAGAATTCTTTGTATGATCCTTTTATGTTTGTCAAAGACGCACTTTGTTTGTTGATGGAAGATAAGCCTTTGATAACATTAGCGTAAACCCGAGATGAAAGGAGAGGGAAATCTTTTTCTTACACTCCGCAGTTTTGTAACTGTGATTGAATACATAATGAAGCACGTCTGCTATTATCTTCCAAAATAAAATGGCATGATTGTTATCCAATCAAATGAAAATGACTTAGATGGCCTGCTGGTTTGGCTTGGAATTTTATTTCATAAGGTCAATGTACATTATGATTAAAATGGTTCTTCAGACAAAATCTTTTTAGTTTTAGTATTAGGTAGAGAGAAGGAAGGTTTGGAACATCTGTCAGGTTCTTATTATTGGAAGTTAGAAGAGACAAAAGCGCCATATCAATATTTTCACAGTCCAGTACAAAGTATATTATAATAAAGATCTAAGGTTAAAACAACCCACATGTTTCTGTGGGTTTGTACAGTACCGTCTTCATCAGGACTCAACAAGCTGTATGAGAAGAAGAATGGTGGATTCAGATGAGTTTAATGGATTGTAGATTACAGTTGTTGATGTAATGCAAAGCAAGATTCATCAGGTTTGTAAAAAAGGCTTTCGCAGCTGGTTGTCTTCACAATTAGCTGTTAAAAGCGTTATTTCCATGTTTTTTGCTTTTTTTTTTTTAATGCACATAAATTGCACTAAAATACAACACATCTGATCATAGTGGCGTGAATGTAGCCTAAGTGCATTGTGAAAATCATAGTGTATCCTAGCACTAAAATAGGTATCTCCCCGTCCATCATCTAGGAGAGCTGTCCTTATGCAGTAAAGATTATTTTGTTTGTTGCATTTTCCTAATCAGTTTAGGGATTAAAGCTTAATTACTAATTTAGGAAATAGTATTTAAAAAGTTCAAATTTAATTTACGAAATGTT
>NW_017306464.1:250335-264872 GCF_000935625.1 Nanorana parkeri
GAGCCTCTCACAAGCCCGGCACCCACCCGCAGAGCCTAGTATGAACCCAGCACCCACCCACACCACCTAGAGAGCCCGGCACCCACCCGCACCGCTCAGAGAGTCTGGCACCCACATGCAGCCCTGGTGAGATCTGCACAAAGTCCTGGTGAGACAAAAACGCAGCCCTGGTGAGACGTGCATGCAGACCTGGTGAGACCTGCACCCAGCCCTTTTGAGACCCAAATGCAGCCCTGGCGAGACTCAAATGCAGCCCTGGTGAGACCCAAATGGAGCCCTGGTGAGACTGCATACAGCCCTCTATAATTGTTGTATAATCATGGAGTGATGGTATCAATGATTATACATCAATAGAATATGGCAACGGGCTATAGAGGACTACAAATCTCAGCAATACATGATTGCTGGTTGCCATTCTTCATTGTTAAATAATCATGGATTGCTGAGATTAGTAGCCCTCTATAGCCGGTTGCCATTCTCCATTGCTGCATAATCATGGACTGATGGGATCTACAGTCCTCTATTGCTGGTTTCCATTCTCCATGAATACTCCTTGGTGAGCCGAACACAGCAATCCTCCCCTCCCCTGGATTGTCACATAAGAAATAAAAAATACATAGTGCACACCAATCTTATAAAAGTAAAATCTTTATTAAAATCCTACTTACAAATCATAAACAGTTAAAAGCAAACGAGTGAATCAGGATCCAAATGCGCCTAGCATTATTCACACTTCTGTGTCAATGCCGATCCACTCACTGCCATGTGCCTTACACACGTTACATCACCAAAGACTTCATCAGAGGCATCAGAGTCCTCTGATGGTACAGTGAGTGACATGTCAGACTAATGCCATGTTTGCTGGATAGCATTAGTAGCTTGCTAATTGTTTATACATGTTTTCTGGAATGGCTCTTTAATATAACCAATTACACTGTATGGCCGAAGGTTTGTGAAGACCCATATGAGCATGTGGGACATACTAAAACCATGGGCATAATTATGGAGTTAGCCCTCCCTTTGCAGCGGTAACAACCTCCACTTCTTTTGGAAGGCTTTTCACAAGATTTTGGATTGTGTCTTTGAATTAAGTGTTGCACCCTACAGCCCCATAGACTTCGTACCTTTCCTTGTGCTGCATCATCAGCAGCAGCTGCCACCTTATTTCCTGATCAAATCAAACCTAGAGCCATTCAACCAGGAAGTAAGAGCACAGACAGTCATAAACACACTCCCTATTCATCAGGGGTTGGGATCATATGTGTGCAATGCAGTAGAAAACAGTTACAGATCAGGACATTTGAAGGCATGAGTGCTTTTGAAGCCTACCCCCCTGCCCGGAACTATTTTTAAGGTAAGTATACTGTTATTTATGAAAATTACTTGCATGGCTGATGTGTAGGGTTGAACTGGTGAGAATTTTTATTGTAGTTGGGCTTTAAAGCAAACCTTTGAACGGGTAAAGCCCAGGTTTGATTTGAAGTGACCCTGTCTGTCAAGGCGGCCGGGTATGCTGGATCTCAGCTGCGGAAGTAAGATGGGGTGGGTTGGACTTGGGAGAAGGTGGTTCAGTGGCCGGTTCCACGGTACACTCAGTGTGGCGGGGATACCGTACGCATCATATGCCACCTGAACTGGTGTCCGAGTAACTCGCCTCTGTAGGGTTGAGTGGTCCTGTGTAAGGTGGTTTGTCTTAAGATGAGGAAAGAGGACTACTCGAATAGGAGCACTACTAACTTAGCAAGTATCGATATATATCACATCTATGGCTATGATTAATTGTGAGCAGCAGTTCTTGGTAGAGTTCCCCTTAATTCATACAAAGACCAATATCAAGGCATGAAAGAGAGATTTGCTAATTGCATAAACAGGTGGAGGTTAGATAGGTCCCAACAGTAGTAAGTTATGCACACTGAGCTGATATCAACAGGTGGCTAAACTGGACTCTCCAGCAATAAGTTATACACTATGGAGAGCTTCTATATTGAGTACATATGGTGCCATACAGTTCGGATATAATGCCAGGTAGGAACAACAAGCAGCGATCACTGTAATGCAGATATGCCAAGCAGCTGAAGCAAAGGTATGTCTGTATTATCAGACCCCAGGTACTTGCGCTTAGATGTGGTTCACACTGCAGGGGGAAATGGAAGGCTTCCTGGTTGGCAGCAATAAGCAGGACCTCAGATCTGGGTCTATGGCTGTGTCAGCGGCGTGTCACTCTCCAGACAGCAGGTTGTCTGAGAGTGTCGGTTAAGGCAGAGATGGCGGGGTTCACTGTTCGTCACTCGACGCTCCACAACAAGAGAACGCGAGTGAACGACACAGCTGCGGTTTTACGTGCGCCCCGTGGGAGGAGCTCGGCGTGACATCACCACTGAGACGGCGCACCGCGGGAATGAGGGGACGCGCCCCTGCAATAGAAAAGCTCTTGTACTCTACAGTGGCCCATGACTTCAATGGTGCTGTGGCTCCATCCTCCAACCTTTATGTCACAACAAGACTCAGAAGTGAGGTAGGGGTTGGAAGACCCAATACAATGGCACACGATGGGAGATACAGCTATCTAACACTTCGAGACGTGCCAAATGCTGAAGACTTTGCTGGATGTTTCAAAGCCGAAACAGACGAAACTTAGGAGACACGGGCTACAAGAGAGGTCCGTATAAGTTCACACCAGGGCGGTTCGGTCGCGCCTATTTCTACGCGCTAAACCACCGACATGAACAATCCCATACATTCCTATGGGGACCGTTCATGCAATCGCGCGGCTCCCCAAGTTCCGAACCACCTGGCGCTCAAAATGCTCCCTGAGCTACCTTTTTGCGCTGATCAGCATGTTTTCCATATATATTTTAATGGAAACGCGCATTTTTTACTGCGTTTCAGCTCTGTAGCGCGATTAAAAAAATCCAAATACGCTGTTTCAAAAATCATGCGTAAACAGCACTGAAACACTTCCACCCTGGTGTGAATATGGCCTAAAAGGTACATGTACTTTTTTGGGGTATACACGACACAAGCCTGTTTTATCCACGATCGTGTTCGGTTGCACAGGCGGAAGCGCAATGGGAAACTGTGCGATCCGTCCGGCACAACTGGGGTGCCATTAGAAAATAATGGCACCGCCAGCGCGATCGGCAGTGGTGGGCGACTCCGTGACCGCACAGCAATCGTGCTCGATACTACGCTGTCACAAATCACCCAGGTGTAGACCTGGCCTTACAGACTTGACAGGGTCACTTTAAGAGTCACGTTAGAGATCTAGGGGGGAATATGACAAATTATCAGGTGCCGGGTTCACATGGCTGAAAGCAGATGCATCATTTAAACAATCCAGCTTTTCCAATTTCCTTTTTTGAAAAGTAGCAAAAACAAAGTTATATGAAAGTAGAAAATCGGACAGGAAACTATTTTTTTTTTTTTGCCTTGCTGTAAATGTATCATTCTGGTTTATGTATTAAATTATATCTCAATAAATTAGCTTCAAATGCTTCTTTTCCCATCAGCCGGAGTATACAAACCTCTTCAGATGAAGGCTAAAGTGAAATTGACTGAGATGAGAGTAGACCAGGCTATAACACATTAATCCCATAATGCTTCTGTTATCTTGGAGTGTTGCCACCATTGGAATATTGTATCAGTTTTCCGTAAAATAAAGACAGAATGTGTCTCTGCTGGATTATAATATTTGCATAACTGGCGGTCATTTTGTGAACTATGACTGGAAATTGAATTTGCCAAAGGTTTTCTGCACAAGAGATAAACACAATGGAATTGTCGTCTCACTGAGATATCACTTGCGCTCCTTTTCTTTTTTTTTTCCCTGTAATTAATACAGCAAAACTTTAATTATTCAAACTGATGAAAATAACTGCAGTCTTATTTGCATGGTGTTTTGCTTGTAAAGTCCGTATGAGCTGACAGGGATTTTAACCCTTCCCTAATTCATCTAAAACTTAAAAAAAGAGTTTTGGCTTTAGATACAATTTAATATCGTTATCTCTTGCCCCCTCTTCCACCCCACTTATACTTACTTTGTCCATTTTCCTCTGCCACAGAATTCCTCTGGGGGTCAAAACCTCTGTAAGCTCTTTGTTGGATGGTATTGGAGCTTACGCAGAGTCGGTACCATCATCCTTCTTCTAACTTGACAGTGTTGGGCCTGGTGATTGGCTGCTCAGGCCTGAGTATTGAATCATACCAGGAGGTCACATTCTCTCCCATAACCAAAAGTTTAGAAGATTTATGATGGCTCTGATGGAGCAAGAGTAGAGAATAAGTGCTGCTAAAATTAGTATATGTGTGGTGGGGGGCAAGGTGATGTGAGGCAATGTCAGTTGTCCTGAATAGGCAAAATGACACAGTCTCTTTCATTTTAATATATTTCTCAAATGGCCTAAAAGGATATAAATTAACTTTTGTATGAAAACATCACACTGACAGGGTTATTCACGAAAGGGTGAAGGGTTTGGAGAAGGCAGGAGAAGTGAACAATCTAGGCCAAAATAGCTGCTTTGGAAAAATTCTCCAATTCAGTTCCCTTTCCAGTTCGGCTATGTTGTCCTAGATTGTTCACGTCTCCTGACTTCTCCAAACTCTTCACCCTTTTGTGAATAACCCTGTGAATCATTGCACAGATCTAGAAAAAATACACAAAGCACACCAAGAAGAAAGCACATGCTTCTTGAATGTAGACAATATTTATTTAAACCAGAGTTTAACTTTAATCTCAGGGCTGTCCCTATGATGAGCAGCTAGAGACTGTTGCCTCAGATGGCATCTTGTGTGTGGGGGGCAGCAGGTAGAGCGGCATGGCTGCTCTGCTGCACAACATTTGCAGTGTGCCTGCCACCCCCTTTCTGTTCAGAGCATCCAAGATTGCTAAGAGCAGGATGGGGAGATGTGTAGGGGCCATACACATCTCCCCACCCAGCTCTTAGCAACCTAGGACACTCTTGCCGGCATCCCGCTGTGCTCCTAGCAACTAGTGATGTCACTGGTTGCAGTAGCTTGGCAGGATGCCATGAACCCCCTGTCCCCCTGCCACCTCAGAAGGCAAAAAAGCTAGGGATGCCCCTGTTTAAGCTAATCTCTTTTTTATGTATATATATATATATATATATATCCTTTTAAAAATACCATAATTCCCTTTTAATTTCCTGTACTTATAGTGTTAACCATCTAAGATTTTGCTGCAGTTTCCTTTGGTTCCCCTTCTCCAATATATACAATCCACATGAAAAGTTCTATTATGTCCTCAATCTGAAATTTCTGAAACAAAAAGTCACCGCAGGACTACCTTATCAACAAACCTTTTTTTGTACCCTGTGAGTCAGCATCAGTCACTGTAGAAATAATACAACTTTGAACTACTCTCAATGCATTCTTTTTTTTCTACCACCATTTCTAAGCCCTATACTTGAACAGCTCTGAAGTTTGAATTGTGTGAATGCGGGTGGAATTATTCACTGCCCATGCAAAACCTAAGAAAGATAGAACAGAAAAATGATAGATAACCCATGCTCGCTGCAACCCTTCCACAATGATTAAGAAAGGAAAGAAGTTTTTTTGTCAAGGTCACCTTCCAGATGTTCATTTCTTACTCTTGTCAACACCGGACCATGATGACAAGGCAAGCTGAGGGTTGTAATGAGACAAGTTGATTGATCAGTGAATGTCAGATTAATTCAGTTGGAAGGGAGCCATGCTAAAGCCTAGGAGTGCCTGAACGGAACATTGGCTCGCCGAGACCGCACTGAGCACTGCTGTAATGGGATGAAAAAAGAGAGACAGACAGTCGAAGAAAAATGTTATTTTTTTAATGACTCCTATGCCATTCAAAGATTCAGTACAAGGCAACGCGGTGAGGTGCGCAGGCTTTCTGCATTTATCAGAAACTGCAAATAATGCATTAGATAGGCTGAGAAAAGTCAGAATTTGTAACCAGATGTCAGTTTTGGATTATTATTTATACATTTGGGATGTCTGCCAGCCAGTGCATGAATTACAGTTTGAGTGACAACAGATCAAGGGAAATGGATCAAGCGGGAAACATTTATCCCCATGTTGCTGAATGGCTTTGCGCGTACATCCGTGTTTGGAAACTAGTCATGCAGTTTGTAGTTTTGTTTTGCATATTAAGATGTTGGAGGGATGTCTGAGGTCATTTAAAGGAACATGAAATTCCAGAGGCTGGTGCAAACTTAGGCGATTTATCGTGCGGATATCATGCAGAACACTGATCTACATTAAAGTCAAGGGGCGCGAAATAGCCTGTCGCGCAAAAAGGTGCAGGATGTATTTTTGGGGGGTTATCACACGGTTTTGGTCCCATAGACATCGCTATGCATTAAAAACCGCACGGTTATTGCATGCTTTTTCAAAGTAAAATCGTGCAAAAAAGAAAAACTGCAAGACAAATGCGCGAAAACAGCTCAACAGCTCAATCGCCTAGGTGTGAACCTGGCCTAACGGAGAGAAAGAGAGAGAAAAAGAGAGAGCCAAAGAGGGAGGAGGAAAGATAGAGAGCTCAAGAAAGGGAAGAAGAAAGGAAAGAAGGCAAGAAGGGAAAGGAATCAAGCACCAAAGGAGAGAAATTAAGTAAGAAAGAGAAAAAAATGGTTGTGGCGGTTGGGGTGAAGAGGGGAATGAAGAAGAATTAAAGTGTATTTAAAGCCAAAACTTTTTAAAATTTAGGTAGAGAAGGGGAGGGATAAACCCCTATGATTTTATGACTTGGCTTATGGTTATGGTTAGGAAGCAAGGAAAAAAGGAGCGAGAAGGAATGAGGGAAAGGAAGGAGGGCAATATAGGAATGGGGAAAGGATTAAGGAATAAAGTAAGTAAGGGATAAGGAAAGAGATAAAGTAAGGATGGCAATAAAGGATTCGGAAGAGGTTAAGGAAGGAAGTTAGGACAGAAAGTAGGAAGAAAGGAAGAAAATGGAAAGGAACAAAGCAAGAATGAAGAAACAACGATATAATGAAGGGAGGAAGTAAGAAAGGAGGCAAGCAAGGATGGAAGGAAGAAAGAAGGAGGCAGATCAAGAAAGGAAAGGGGGAATTGGGAAGAATAATGAACAGAAGAAAGAAAATGAACTAAACAAGGAGGGAGTGAGAGCGATTAAGAAATTAAGAGAAAGAAGGGAAGAAGAAGCTAAATAGGGGAATGAGGAAGGCTAAAAGTGTATGTAAAGCCAAGATTTTTTTAGGTAGAATAGATGAGGCTTAAAGCCCCTATCATGTGATGATTTGGGTTATGATTATGGTTAGGAATGAAGCAAGGAAAAAGGGAAGGAAGAAGAAAAGAGATAAAGGTAGGAGGGCTAGAGGAATTGGGAAGGAAGGAAGAAAGGAAGGAAGGAAAAGGAACAAAGTGAGTAAGGAAGCAAAGAGATGAAGGAAGAGAAAAGGAAAGAGGTAGAGAGCATAATGAGGAAGGATTAAGGAAGGAAAGACAGAAAGAAAGGACAAAGGAAGGAAAGAGGGAAGCAAAGAAAAAAGAAGAAAGGAAAAGGGGCAATTAGGAAGAATTAAGAAAGGAAGAAGAGAAATGAATGAAACAAAAAAGGATGGAGAAAAATAAAAGAAAGAGAAAGAAGGGAAGAATTAGGTAAAGAGGAGAATGTGGAAAGACCAATGAAGAAAACATTTCCAATGAAAGAAAACAAAGAAAAGGCAAGAGGAAAAGGAGAGGATAAAAAAAAGGAAAGAAAAAGAAATGCTGGAAAAGGGGAATGAAACAAAGGCAGTAAGAAAGTAATGAACAGAGAAAAGGAAAAGGATATACCTTTGTGTCTTTTTTCTTCTTCTTCTTGCTTTTTTAAAAATATATTTATTTATAACAAAGTATAACAGTAAAACGAGTTACTATCAGAAAAACATTACAATAATAAGAAAGCAAGAATGTAGGAAATGAACAGAAGAACATTGTTACTTTTTATTACAAGTAGGATATGGCCCAGTTAACCAAGGAAGAGGAGTTGAAGGCGAAGGCCCATATGAGGAATAGTAACAAGGAAGATCAGGATTCATCTTTACCCCTACTACAGTTTCATGTTCATACTAACTGATTTTTTTCTCTTTATTAAAAAAAAACATGCCCGCCGTTCATCATGATAAACTTTTTTGCTATTATACACAGGGGCGTAACTAGAAATCACAGGGCCCCATAGGTCCCATGGTCGCTGGTGAGCCGCGCCTCCGTCGCTGGGCCAAACCTCCTCCTTCACTGCCGACCCAGGCCCCCGCCTCCTCCTCCAATGCTGGGTCCAGCCTCCTCCTCCGCCGCTGCTGGCTGTCACTGACTCAGCAGTGGCTGTAGAGAGGAATGTGCCACTGGAGAGATCACTGACAGTGATCTGAACAGCTGCGTGTTCCTCTTCACAGCCGCCTGTGACAGCCAGCATCATGAGATGCCATAGCGACCCAGGCGGCCCACGCGGCATCAGGGGATGTCCTGGCCGGCCCTCCTGTGACCCAGGCCCCATAGCGGCCGCCTAGCTGGGCGTCTAGACCGCCTAGACCGGGCCCTTTTATACACACTTATTATCCTGTTACCTTTGCGTCTTTTACCTTTACTTCAGTTTTTATACATTAGTCCCAAAGCAGTTGCCTATTAATGGATGGTGGTATACATAAAAAAGGCAATTTGATATATTATTTAAAACAGTTATACATCTGCTATGATATCTAAAATGATGATACTTCTTTAAATGTAGGTTGATATGCTAACAGTAAAGAAGGGGGGCATGCAGTGGAAGACATTGATTGCAGAAGAAAAGATGCTATGATTTGTAGCTGCAAGTCAAATGAACATAATTCTGTATTGCAAAAGACTGCTGTGGCTTTTACAAGTAGAACAAATTGTCAGATATTTCAGGAGATTTATGGAACAGATGGTGACCAGAGAGGCGAACAACTTCACAAGATATATTATGGGCATTTCAAGTCATGCACGGCAAAAGCTTCGCAAAAACTCTTTTTACCCATCTTGCTGGGCGCAGATGACCAAATTTGCATTTTTAGATAAGCAAAGGCAGTTAGATGGAAGGTAAGGGATCAAACGAAGACAAGGAGCCATACAGATATATATTTATGAGAGCAATTTAAGGACAAAACAAGAGCGCAGAAATGAGAAAGGAAAAAAAAAATATATAAAGTAATTCATAAAGATAAGGACACGTTTAAAAAGAGGACAGTTATGATGGGCAGTGCTTAACCTGAAAAATCTCCTTTCTCTGTTCCTTTGTTTTACCGCTTACTTGCTGCTTTATCTGCTCGAATGTGACTGCGGTTACTGAGGCTGCAATACTCATATGCCAATGGCATGGCATAAACTGGGCATAAAAGTTGCCATAGAACTTCCCCTTCCTGCCCCCAGTGCACAAAGTATGATAATGTTTCACCTGCAGTTATTATTTTTGGTTTTGCAGCCAGAGCAGGCACTGCCACCCTTAGCCTGGTTTTAAGTAACTAAAATTAGGCTGTAAACAAAAGGATCACCTGCAAAAAAAATAAAAATAAAGTGTATATCCAGACAAAATTTGAAAACAGTGGGGAAGGACTTTTGGACTCCTTTTGGGCCCATATACATCACTGCAGTTAACCAACATGTGTTGTGGCAGCCCATTTATTTGTATGGGCTTCTTAACATGCCAAGGTACATGTACTATTTTTAGCAAGACAGCACACAAAATACATGGTAGTGCATAACCATGCATTGTGATGTACTGTGAAAGGCATTGCAGCGCAACAACATGGATGTTACCGTGCCGCATCCGAACACAACTGTGCAAATCTGTCCTAGGGAAATTTCCTCTCTCCTACTGTACCGGTGATAATGGTTTCACCAGAAGCATTGGAAAAGGATTCAGTGGTGATGAAGGGGCTGGTGGATTGAAGCATTGAATGCAGTGGGGCACTTACAGAACAGGGAACATCTGCATGGCAAGCAAGAGGCATACTTATTCAATGTCTTCTTTGTAGGGGGGGTGGGCTTTAGCTAACTGATTTTAGAGACAGAGTCACTTTAAATCCATTGAGCATGATAATGAAAATGTTTTATTCATTTAGATTACAGGTAATACACATAGCACACAGTACAGTTTAAACAGAAAACTATTGCACTACCTCCTCCTAGGAAAGTGGGCACTATGTGGCACCATTGGTGACTGAATATCTCCTACTTGCAGACTATGGGAAGAGGAGGCACACTCTTTGCATCCCCCACCCTTCCATGTGACAGAATTTGGCACCTGAATGGTCTATCATAAGCACGGGACATGCCTAAGGCTATCACAATACAAACCGATGGTATACTATACTGGAGATTTAGTTTAAAGCCCAACTTCACTCTCCAAACTCTCCCTTTGATTGCCCCTTCCCCCTGATGCCCCCAACATTTTTTAAGCGTTTTAGTTTTTTTTAATACTTTCCTTTTTCTGAAGTCTTCATGATGCCTCGAATCATTCGACAACTTTTTACAGGTTTACTAGGTCCTTATTGATTGCTTTGAGGCCGTTTTCATTACTGCATGGAGGTGATAAAGCAGCAAGTCTCTTTATACTAGAAGGAAAAATACAGATTTAGGTAGCCTAATTCTAAAAAATTAAATCCTGTTTTGTTTCTAAAGAGTGCTATGTGAGGTGTGGAATGTGTCATTAGTCTGTCGGCATACGCTTAGGTTGCTAAGTTTGTCTGTTGTCAGCAGCGAAGAGCAGACTGCTCCTTCTGTGTTGTGTCCTGGAGCGGTTTCTGAATGTAGATGGTAATTTCAGAAAGGAATTAGACAAAAAACAAGAACACATTTTTTAGTGCTTTCAAAAAACCAGACCAGAGCAGAGCTATGGTCTCCCATTAAAAAAAAATGTGCAGCAGCACTTAATTATAAATTCATCCTCAGTTACAGTTTTCTCTTAGTTCCCTGCAAAGTCTCACAAATACCTGTTGATCCTGCCAGTAAAGTCCACCTCATGCAGCTTCCTGTGATGGGGTAGCAACACTGCTGCACTCCTTCTAAATTCAGAGCAGAGTTGCCACTCTCATGTACTATGTGGCTGCGTGCACTACAGTGGGATAACAAAATGATGCAGGGGGTGTGACTATCATCATTGTCATTGCTGATAAGAGGCCTGTAGCTTGTTATTCAGCACCACACCTAGTCATGCCCAATGCTTATTGCATTGGCAGCACTGCCCCTGTTGCTGAAACCCTCCCACTGTTAACAGCAGTGTCTCAGTTGTACTTTTAAGGTTGGATCCACCAAAAAGTGACATTCTAGATCTGAGTAGGTCAAATTAACAATGGAATGCTCCAGGGACCAAATCTACCAAATTATCCTGACAGGACATTTATACTAAATTATATTTTACTTCTATGGTAGGTGGAATCTGGTGTGCTGAGTCAGCAGCTTACTCCAAAAGCGAAATTTCTGTACTTGACCAGCTGGAAGTATTGGGTGGCCCGCTTATTTCTGTGTGTCCCCAGTTCCTCCTGCTACATCCTCCATATCAGAAACAAAAGTTAAAGAGGAACTTCACCTTCCCCCATTGAGAGACCACTGTCTCTTCCGCGTTCTGTAGCCTTGAATGATGCAATGCTGAGCCTCCTTGATTGCAAAAATTGAAATCCAATGAATGATATATGTAAAAATAACAATTTATTAGATGTATATTATAATACAGATTTTATATAGCGCCAGCGGGTTGCACAGCACAGTTACAATACAATTTAAAAGAAGTTGGTTAAGAGGGTCCTGGCCGTGAGAGCTTACAATCTAAAATGGCCATATTTGCATCCGATGCTGGGAAAATGGGTTGCTAATAATTATGCAATTGCCTCTTTGCCATTGCAGCCTATGGGCACAAGCCTACGATGCCTAATGCCACATTCATGCTTGCTCACCCCGCTGAATCACAAGCGTAAGAGATAACCTTTTATTGAAAACTGCACAGAAATATTAATGCCTCTCCAAGATCTTTTCTGATGGTGGTTTCGTCGCACCAGTTTATTTATGGCCAACACCAAAGCAGGTTACTTAAAGCAGTGACTTTAATCTCCTATAATACCTGAGTTACAATGTTTCTTTTCTTGACTACTACCAGACATTCATAATTAGTTTAGTACACTTCTGCCTTTCTAATTCTGCAGTCCTTAGGAGTCTATGAGCTGGAGCCTGCTATGCCTAGAGACACAACTTATCTCCGTGCTACAGAGCAAGTCGCGAAACACACCATGCTTCCGTAAACTCCGCTGACATAGGTTTTTTTTTTCCCTTCCTTTTTTTAATGCCTGCAAGTTGGATTTTGCAATTAGCCCCACAGGCAAGTACAAAACCAATCACTTGAATAATCCAGGTAATTAAAAAATATGTAAATTATAAGGTAGCTAGCTCTGACACTAAGTCATTACACAACAATTCTTTGCTTCATTGAACTGTGCTAAATTCCTTTACCCCTAGAATGCCCTCAGCTGATAAGAGTTTAATATGTTAAAGGTACGCTTTGGTCAGAATTGAAGATTTAACCTTTAGCGGCTAACAGAGAGCACAGCCTGCATGTTCAGAATTTTTGAACCAGTCTGCTCCATTACCTTCTCTAGGATAGCTGGTGGTCTGTGAACCCCAGTTTGTGACGTAGGAGAGGAATTCTTAAACAAACCCATTGCAGGCTCATTGCTGTTTTGTTGATACAGAAAGCTGGTATTCAAATATAAACCAGGTGTATTAGTAGGGTACTGCATCCGAGAGAGTCAAACCAGATCGTCAATGTACAATGTGGACTTTTTAGGTACCAAGACAACACATTAGTGTCTTTACATTCAAATTCTATCTTTATTATTTCTATATACAACCATAAAACTGAATACAAATAAGTGTTTTTATGTGAAATAATGTGTATGGCTCATATAAATAAACAGATGGGCCTTATATCACCCACATTCAGCATATATGTCATATAGATAACTGATATCAAACCCTTCCACAAACCCTACAGTGATTCATACTTTTCTTGTATGATGGATGCTTTGGGATGTGTTTCATTCAATGCATTTCATGGATCCTAGTCTGCTTGTTCAGTATTCTAAGGCACTATACAGAAAACAGTAATGAATATACAATGTAGTGCATACACCATTGATACATTTTAAAAATCCAAATTTGTAAGCCTCCATTTGCATGACCACTATTATAATTCTCTCTCTCTCTCTCTCTCTCTTTGTTATTTTAACATATCTGTGAAGGTCCCTTGTTGCCCTGAAAGCCCCTTTTTCTGCCTTAGTGGCCTTCAGATTTAAACAGCTGAAAGCCCACTAGTTTAGGTATCTAGCTCCAGGCCCACCCCTGCAAATAGGCACCATCTGACCCGACCCGAATTGCAGCCGGCCCAACATGATCTGAATTGCGGGCGACCTGACCTGAATTGCGGCCGGCCCAAGGGCCCTCTGATATGCTCCACAGCCGCCAGTCTCACTGACCGCCTGGTGCACGCACTGACCGTCTAAGAGCCTGAACAGCCTCCTTTCTAAGACTTGTAGTCCTCTACAGCTTGGAGTCAGTGGGAGATCAACCAGGGTCACACCAGGCCCTGGTGTTCCACCACTGACTCCAAGCTGTAGAGAGACTACAAATCACAGCCCAGATGGGGGAAGAGGGCCCCAGTGATCGTCACCATTTCCATAAAAAGGCCAACCAAAATCCTCAGCACCAGGCCTGTGATGCTCTCAATCTGCTCCTGACTCCCAGTATGCATGTGGGGTGGTCTTTGCATTCTGGCTACAGAAAGTTTCACAGAATGAATCTTAGGGCAAGCTGAGTGAACTTTGCTTGCGTTAAATCGCATAAGATCCTTAAGGGAATATCGAGGAACCAGGAGCTTCCTGGGCAAGGTTATTCCTTGTACTCAGCAGGTGAACCTTAGGTGTCCATTTACCCCATTTCAGTTTGACAAATGGTGGTGTTCAAGAGTATCCAGTTAGAATGTATCTTATACTGAGCTTACTTGATTAGGTGCTAAGGTGCTAAGGGTCATTGCACTTTGCATATCATAATTGCTAGTTGCATTACTAATCAGCTGAAGTAGGTCAGTACTAAAGACAGTCTCTTGCCCCGTAGCCACTAATCAGATTCAAACCTGTACTTGAAAATGCAATTTGGAATCAGAGATTTTGAATCTGCTTGAGGGTTTGAGGTAATTCTGAAAGTTTATAGCACCACAGGGCACTGTTTCCACAAAAAGCATTCATATTCACGCAAGGCATGCATTACATATGCATACAGTGCTTCCAGATGGACGTATGATCTAACCTTGCCATATCAGCCAACCTTTTTTTTAAATGTGTGTGGATTAAGGAACACCAGTCACAATGGGGTTTAGACAAGCAGTTACATATTCAGTCTGTTATTATTAGAACTGTGCAGGCTTATTAATTAACTCTGAGGTTTAATCTGCTTATATTTTGCCTTCCCTGGTTACTCCTTTCCCCATACTGGAGACTATTTTAATTAAAACTTTTCCTGTTTCAATTCATACCGCA
>NW_017306464.1:264887-286659 GCF_000935625.1 Nanorana parkeri
ATTTATTGCAGGCAGATCATGGCTGGTGGTAGGGGCTGGCAGGGTCCTGTACATATCTTCCTGAAAACATCACAACACCCTGCCATAATACTCCTCTCAAGAGTCCTCATCCCTGATAGCCCTCTGTCTATTTGGAGGAATCATGCAAATATCAAAATGGATTGATTGGTGGATGTCAGTTTGGAGGAGTGGGAGTCCGTCTGCACTTGCATGGAGGCCACCCCCGGAAACACCCACATGTGATGCTGAGCCTTCATAATTGAAAGAACTGAAATCTAATGGATGAAATGGTGGGCCAGGGACAGTCAGGCTGGGGAGGAAATGGTGATATGGCGCTGGATATCCCCCAGGCAGGAACTGGATTTCAGTCCAGGTGAGAAGCCTGTACAGCTGTAAAAAACTAAAGGGAAGGCTGGAGTTCAGCTTTAAAGTGTGTGTCAGAGATAGGGAACCTTAGAGAGGTGGCAATCTGCTTTAAAAACACAAAAGAAATCAAATATTACCTGGGGGTCAGTGGTCAGTGATGATCAGGCAAAAAGTTAAAAGATGCAGTGGCTATCAGTCTGCCCCCCCTCAAGTAATGACTTCTTGACATTGGTGGTCAGTGGGGGGCCCATGTAATATCCTCTCTTACATGGGTGTCAATATACTAATATGTTTTGTTATCACAAGCTATATTTCTTGGTAAATATAATCCTTTATACTAATTATATAAACGAATACTAGACATTCTCTGAATGGCTGCTGTTTTGAGCATGGGACCCCCTTGTGTTTTCAGAGCAGATGGGAAGCTGCTCAGCATGGCACAATACTAGCACCAGGAAAATAATGGCTAGCACTGTAGTAGCTCCAGCGCTTTATGGGATCCCCACCTACCAATCAGGAATGTCATATGCATAGTTACATTGGGCCGAGCTGGACCAATGTAAGTATGCAAACTAATGCATACCTGGAGTTCACCTTTAACAATTTCCCCCTCCTTCCCACTTATTTAGAGTGACGCAAAGAAGCAGTGGTACAGCACAGCTAACTGTTCTGCCATGCTGGTCCCCGCCAAACCGATTCTTGCATCCATCCTAGGTGTTTGTATGCTACTGCCAGGCTTCAGGTGTAACTCTGACTTTAAAGCTGAAAGGAAAGACTCAAATCACTAAATTTACAAAGCTAAAAAGTGAGTCCAATGAGATTTGAAAATTACAATCACAAGGCAGAAAATAAAGATTCTTGTCTTTGTGTAAAGCTTTGTGAATTGAGTCTTTCACATATAAGCCCACACTATGATATTATTTTTTAAACTGAATAGTCATGTTATTGGATTAGCCGAATTGTGACTGGTTTGTTTTTATTGTTTATAGACCATAGACATCCCCAAATACTTTGAATATTCATTTAATGTCTGTAGGAACCGTAACACATACGTTGACCAAGACAAAGATCTTTATGGACCATACCATCCTTTTCAAACAAAGGACCTCTTTTGAGATCACTACTTACACAGTATTCCCTTCAAAGAGGAAGCCTTTTGCTTTCTCTATACTGCTGATGACCTTACCTGGTGGAATCCAACAATGATCCTGTTTTGAAAGATTCTGAGGGGAAGACCTCCCCCCTATAATGTCAGCAGTCTAATAATTAGGAAGTCTAGTGTTTATGACAGCGATATTACACAAGGGAAACCCTTACCTGCAAGTTACAGAAAAGTCTATTTCTGAGCCTGGGGCGGATGCCCTTTCTGTCTCAACAACCTGTATAGCACTTGCATAAGAGTTTAATGTTTCTCCTCCATATTTCCCCAAAATACAAGATCCTGATAACATCAATTTCAGTATTTGTTCTGAAGCTATCCTCAAATGAAATAAAGAAAGAGCAGTGTTTATGGCATACGGTGACAATTGCAGATCCCGTAAGAAACTACTATCGAGAAGGGCTGTTAAGTGAGTCAATGCTATTGAAAGAGTAAGACGAGGTAAGGTGCTTTATCGATTCACCTTAAAGGTGATAGACAGCCACAACTGCATGATCAATATAAGATTCTCTGCAGCCATCAAATTAAAGGGTTATGGTAAATTGTGAAAAATAAGAGATTAGAAAAGACTCTATAACTTCATGTGTTCCTGGAGTAGTAAATGTAGGATGACTTGGAAAAATATTACGGTAGCTGTGATAGTTAAGTGTACGGGTGTGGCTGTACATAGCCCATTTTTAATGTCTGCCAAAAAGTAAAACTGATCTATTCAAAAGGAGCATATTGTAGATTCAGAAAATACTCACCTTGAGTTTGTATTGTAAACTGTATGTGAAAGTGATTTTTTAAAATGACATTACCATTACTACATATTAATTAACACAAGGATCTAATTTTACAACAAAACACTGGTTTAGCTAAATTTGCTCACCCTTGCGGAGAGGGAATAAGATCACCTTGTAATAATATATTTATGGCCCAAATTAAATGGAAATTTGTTTGGGGTGAAATTGCAAGGCCTGCATTTCTGCCACCCACCAACCCCAAATAAAAAACACTTAGGTGTGTACCTGTGAAAAATTTGCAGAGCCATTCACCCTGCAAAATTGTATATACATTACTTTTGTGTAAATAGGGGCAAGCATGAATTTTATTAGTATATTTTCTTTCCAGATCGAATGCAAATTTAGGTAAATGCTGGCCTCTAGATGGTGATGAGGAGCACAAGAAATAAGTATTTATTTCCTATTCTCCTCAGCACCAACTAGTGGTCAACCTGCTGTATTTGCCTGAATGTCATTCAATCTGGAAAGAAAATATGGTAATTACATTCATTTTTGTCTCCATTCCCACTGAATGAATTTTCATGCAATTTTTCAGGGTGAATGGCTCTGTGAATTGTTTATAAATTCAACCCTTAATCAAAGCTGCAAAAAATAAGGCATTATCAGATTACACAAAAATGTTCTTAACTTGGACCCTGACTTCTATCCACTTTCTTGAGGTGCCAACGACATCAGTGTGCCGTACTACTGCCTCCCAGGAAAGTTTGGTGCTTAAAATCCCATAAGAATGCTCTCTGGCACTGTGCTAGAGTGCATTTTGGGTGAATGTAGAAGAAGGGCAATGAAGCAAAAGTGTGAAGATGCTGGGGGTATATAGTATGTAGTAGGGATGTCCAGATACCAGTTCAGATACGAGTGCCGATACTTGCCATTTTCATGAGAACTACCAGGGTTGCAGCGGTTGCAGCTGGGACCTGGCTCTGGAGCTCCACCACTGTCCTGAAATCATTAGTCTGTATTGTTTTAGAAACACTGCCACATGACAATAAACAAAAATGTATCAGTTCTTGTATCTGTGAGTACTTGGGCAAGTATCAGTACTTGTACTTGCAAAAATGGTATTGGTGCATCCCTTTATTTATATTTATAAAAACAAAAGCAGACATTAAAACAGAGATGTACAAATCCCAGGAGCTCCGTGTGCTCCTTACAAATGACAGCGGCCTCCTAATTTTTGAGTTTTTCTCTAGTCTAGTGCTGGAGCTCGAAAAGTATCTGTACTTGTATTTGTACTTGTACCGAGTACGGTACTTGGTATTGGTGCATCCCTAGTATGTAGGATTAAAGCAACCCTGATGCTGGGTAATGCACAGGTTTGCTTTAGACCAGGTCATACATAGATACAGTTTCTTAATTCCCAACCCATAACCTGAAGGAGCAAGGTATAACTTCTAGTCCGGCCCATCGCCTTGGTCATATCTGGTCTGGGTGGCCCTGCCAGAAGCAAAAGCTCCTACTAGCAAAGCTCCAAATGTCCTTTGAGTGAGCAAGCCATTCCTTCGCCAAATTACAGGTTCACTTTAAGTCAAGTTGAAGAGAAGAACTTGTTGCACTCCTTACCGGTAATCCCAATGATAGGGATGGGTGCTGAAATGACTGCGGATGGCGCCGCTATCACATAAGTTTGGTAGAGAAGAATGTCACCAGCACACCAAAATCCTTTAGGATAATCAATTGTTCATTTTATTGAACAGATTGTCAGTTGAAAAACAAGCGTTTTCGGGACCTCGCAGGGTCCCTTCATCAGGCTCAACATCGACAACTAGCAAACAAGACTGTGAGTTTAAATAGAGATACAGTTGTGAGACCACCCACTTTAAGTCAAAGCACAACAAAAACAGCATTTACAAATAAGTAGAATAATTTCAACCAAACGTTCCTATGAATGTTTCTTGTGTACAAAATTATCATTGCAAGCCATATGGGAGCAGCCTGCACAAGGAAGCCAAAGTAATCGAAGTACACATATAAACAGCCTACCTCCGGATCAATGGGTAAGCCACAATCTGATGGTTGGTTAAATGAAAAAAATCCAAATTGTATCTTCAAGGACAAAATATTCCTTTTACCCTTTGGTAAATAAACGCTGCTTGGAAGGGCAGAGATTCATCATAAACTGGATGGTCTGCAAGAGAGTGCGTCCAGAAATGATGAACACAACAGCCTTTTAAATCCATCAAATTAATTCTTCTCAGATCTTTCATTACATGCTCATAAATTAATCATGGTATTTATGTGTCAACCTGATATAGCCAGTTGGCTCAGTGGAACGCTGGTTTGCCCTTTGCGCCAGCAAACTGCTACATCACCCAAAACAAAAGACTATCAGGAGAGAGAAATTGACTTTTTTGTCATGCTTTGTGTGCAGATGAACAGGGCGGTGGAAAAGCATTTAGTTAAATCAATTAATCAATCAATCAGCATCATACAAAAATCAAGCAATTTAACTGTAGATGTTTCATGAATATTGAGACGCATGTATGTAGATAGGAAAGCTTGTCCTTAAACCTTTACCAGATTTGTATAGTAGAACAACTTTGTAGGCATGGTGTGGCCCGTTCGAATGCATCACAAGATCCACAACTGGTTTAGATACATAGGGGTCTATTTATAACCAATTCTCCAATATGAATCTTTCTGAATGTGCATTCTGTGTGAATAGAAACAAAATGAGCATCCTTAGATATAGTTTCTTTTCACATCAGTCTGAAAAGAAAATATATCTAAGAACGTACGTTTTTGTGTTTATTTGCATAGAACAGGAAGGGGTTCAGGAAGATTTGTACGGTGAATAGCTCTGTGAATTGGTATGAACTTTCAATAAATCTGATTTTTTTTATGAACTGTCGGATGTGTGGCTCTACATTGTAATTTCAGCTCTGTGAATTGGTTATAAATAGACCGCATAGGGGTGTGTAGCTCATGGGTAATGCAAAGGAGCAGTAACTTGTGGCAATACTTGTACTGGTGTGTTGTGAATATGGTGCACTGTAAAGTACATCGATAGCCCTGAATCTGATCTGCTATGGAAGTTCAAAAATAAAAGACTTTCTGTGAAGTAAAAAAAGAAAAGTAATGCAGCCACCACATCTAACATGGTAAGTTGCAATACATTAGATTTTGGCTTTTGGGTTTAAATACACTTTAAGATGGGTTGTAGTCCAGGCTCCCCATGCTCAGTAGTTATCACTTGCAAACACACCTTTGTACCAGCAGAATCCCTTATACTGTAAATGGTTTCCTTTTTAGCTCTTTAAACATATCATGAAAAGTTCTGTAATTGCGCAACACTTTGGAGAGATATGTCCCTTTCTCAAGCATATCCTAGTGCAGCATTCCAGAAATTTCAGGCTTATGTCGACTGGCTTTTTGTCCACACCAGAATTGGCTCTTGCCCCATACAAGTCAGACTCGGGAGACTGGAATAGTGGTCGAGGAAGACAAAGGTCAGATCCAGCCGGGCAGCGAAGTACAAAATCAGCAGGCTAGAGCAAGTCCAGAGAACAGGCCGAGGTCAGGGGCAGGCAGCAAGAAGAAGGGTAGTCCAAGGCAATCCGGGTCAACAGGGCATAGGCAATCCAACAGAGAAACAGGCAACAGGCAACATAAGTTGAAAAGACCATCAGCAATGTAGTGCAGGCAGGCTCATCCTTATATAGTCACCTAATTGAGGTAACAGCATCACTTCCTCTGCGCCAGCTGTTTGCGCATCTTCCTGCGCACCTCAGTTTGTGCACGTATGCACACTATGGTGTGGTTCCTGAGATTGGGCTTTTGCACATGCGTGGCCGCCATTTTACACTTACATTGTCTCAGGAACATACAACAACCTTTTCTAGCCAATCTGGCATTTTCAGTGTTTCTCTCACAGAAGCTTTCATAAGCAACTTTATACAGGATGGTAGCAGTCAGGAGGGCTATGTGCATCAGCTTTGTTATGCTTAACTCGAATGTATCTTTAATTCCCTCACTTCTTTCTGAACTCTGTGTGCCTTTTCATTGTACTTTTTCTGGAACAAGGGTCTTGATCAAAACAGCAGCATATGATGAGACACAACAACCCGGCAGAAATGGCAGATGAGAGCTAACATGACTAATGCCATCAAAGGAGATCATTCTTCTCATTGTGGCAGTTGAGCAGAAAGCACATGCACTTTTTTTTGTCCTTTCTTCATCCAGTTGCCTTTGATTAGCAGGTGAGAGTACACAAGGGGGTAGTCATCCACAGTATTACATAAAACAATAAAATAAAACAAAATAGAACAAAATACCACAAATTTACCCAATAGCCTATGCAGATTAAAGAGAACTTCTTCCCCCTCCCTTTTAGATTGTATGCCCTCAGGGGCAGGGACCTCCTTACCATCTTGTCTTGAATTGTATTGTGATTGTAATGTCTTCCTTATATTGTAAAGTGCTGCGCAAACTGTTGGCGCTATATTAATCCTGTATAATAATAATTTGTCATGACTGGTTTTATTAATCTGAATTGTCCATCTTTAATAACTGTGCAGGATTACTTATAGCATAATTGTGGTTCTCCCCTACTTGGCAAACTCTAAGCCTGACACTTGAGCTTAAGTTTCAGAGGTCAGGTCACCAGAGGTCTGGCAGATGCTGTCCATCATCTGATGGATGGGGAGGCCAGGCAAGTTGATAGGTTAGCAAATGTCTATGACATCACTTCCTATGACTTCTCACTCTGATTGCCTCATCAGTGGTAGCTTCCATAACTCTGTCTTGAAAGCATCCTTTTAAATTTATAAGGCTCCATTTCCAATTGACACATTTGGTTTATTTATCATTATTATAGAATTATAGATATATTTTTTTCATATCGCTAAATCAAACTGAGATTTCATATGTAAATTTGTGTACATGCCTCTAAAGCATTGCACTTTATTGACATCATATTCCTTTTCATTTTTCTAAACCAGCATCTCTGGCTGATATTGTAATATTAATTCATAATCTAAGCCCATTCATATATTTCTTAATTTAGTTCTTGGCACAACGTGACAGGCAGGAAAGCTATAACCATCACATAAGGTATGTTATTTTTCGCAATCCTTCACCAGGAATTATTATAGATTTGTCAGAGGCTCCGTTAATCACAATTCCGCCGCAAAAAATATTGCAGAATCATAGGGCCCTTGCCCCATTATGTATAGAGTAACGGAGTGCCATAAAGCATAGCTGACAGTTAAAGGCTGTGTTATCGGCCATCAGTAAACTTGGTTTTATGTGCGGAAAAACTGCAGATTCATTTCTTTCTCAATCTGACTTTCCGTGGAAACTTTGGGAAGTTTTTTTTTCGAATGCTTTGGCCTTTAGATAAAATAAAAGAGAATATACATGTAGTAAGACAAGAACTGTACCTTCAAGTAGTCACAATGTTGGCAAGATTAGTGTAAAGAGAACCAGTCACTAATGGGCATTTGTAATAATAATAACTATTATTATTATACAGGATTTATATAGCTCCAACAGTTTGTGCAGCGCTTTACAATATAAATAAGACATTACAATTACAATACAATTCAAGACAAGAGGGCCCCGTGAGGGCTTGCAATCTAAATCTCCATTTTTTTAATCAGATTTTTTTTATTGAAGAAAAAAAATAAAAACATGAATAAAAGGTTTATTTGTTTACAGTACAGTAGAAAAACCTACATAATACAGAAGTATAAACAACAAGGTAAAGCCCCAACCCAACCAAGCCCAAATCAGCACCATACCACATTCATCTGATCAAGTACATAGATACAAAAAATGTACTGATGACCTCTTAAGATATCCAAATCATCAGGTGACAACCTCATCAAACATCCATTAGTAATATATTTCAGTTGTTGCTCAGGCATAAATTGGAGATGGTATCCAAATATAAACAATGTAAATGAAGATAAACCAAGGAGAATTAATTTATTGAACCATCACAATATACAGTATAATGAGTATTTAACCCACAAACCCTTTCCCACATTGACCTAGAATGCCAACCCACAACCAGAAGGCTCTAACCCTAACCCAAAAATCATTGTAAAATAAGCTGAGGAGGGGCAAGTCCCAGGGTCTTTCAGCCAATTCTACCAACATTTTAAAAAAATTTTAAGAACAGCATCAACGCTTATACACAATTTGTTCATTAGAAACGTAAGCTGCGGAAAAATGTGGTTCTGTTTCGTTATTTTGGGATTCAGATCCAAAAGTCAGTTCGTTTTGGGTTTCGGATTCGGACTAAATCCGAATTTTTACTAGTTTCAGATGTGTTTATGAATATTTGTTGTGAATACCACAGAAAACATATACAAATATTAATACTAAAGCTGAAGCTCCTAGACCCGAATGGTATTTGGGATCCGAATTTCCGCATACCATTCGGGAGCTTCCAAATGCCATTTGGGTCTGGGAGCCATATACATATATTACTAAAAGTGAGTCTTCCAGGCCCGAATGGCATTCGGGAGCACCCCAATGCAATTCAGAAATGCAGATCCCAAATCCCATTTGGGTCAGGGAGCCATACACATATAATTCTAAAGCTAAGACCCAAATGGCATTCGAGAGCTCCAGAATGCTATTCAGAAATTCGGATCTCGAATGCCATTTGGGTCTAGCAGCCTCAGCTTTAGTATTAAATGTAAAATCCGTGTTCAGACCCATTGAGATGCATTAAACCAGGGATGGACAAACTCCGGCCCTGCAGCTGTGGTGAAACTACAAATCCCATGAAGCATCTCTCTCCGGGAGCCATGTCTGTGGCTGTGAGAATCTTGCAAAGCCTCATGGGATTCATAGTTCCACCACAGCTGGAGGGCCGCAGTTTGGCCATCCCTGCATTTAACCTGAAAAACACATCTGATCGGCCAGAAAAGTCACATGCCCTATTCAGTTTAGTTTTTTAAACGCAATTCGGACAGGATCAGAAATTCGGATTCGGACACATTTGGTTAAATTGGAATTCGGAAATTCGGATGTGTCTGAATGTCCGAATCTGAATTTCAGAACATTCATACAAATTTTGATTCGTAACGAATCGAATGGGACATATCTATTGTTCATGTTGAATGACTACATCAACCATTTGTCTCCACTAAATCTTCATTGTTAAATTGTTATCAAAGTCCAGTATTACCTCCTGGGTATAACATGATGTTTTTTTATTAACTTGTATTCTCTCCTTGTCAGAGTACAATTATGAGGCTGAGTTTAGAGCGGCAACATTATACAAGAAGAGTGACTATTGTTTTATTCCCCATGGGTATTTATTTTTATTGATTTATTATTTATTACAGGTATTTATATAGCGACGACAATTTACGCAGCTTGATGTTTTGTTATTTACTTGTATTCTACCCATGTCAGAGGCTGAGTTTAGGGCAGGAAAATTCCAAAAGAAGAAAGGCCATTTTTTTCCAGGCCTTATTTCTTTATGGCATTGGTAGTGGCATGCCTAATGCATTTACCCCTTTTACATGAGATGAATACATACGCACCCACAAAGACTTGTGGACATAGATAATGGCACAGGAGAAGTGGCCTAGAATCAGGTATGAAAGCAAAAACAGCCATATTTATACGCATTACTTCAATACTTTTCTCCTCTGTACAGTGCAAATGTTCATCCTGTAACTGCATAATGCAAAACTTGTTCCAGTTTGCTGACAAGTTGATTCTTCTGTTTCTGTCTGCAAATATCGAACTGTTCCAGCAATTCTTTTGTTATATTTTGATAATCTGTAATTTAATTTCCTCCACAGTTATGTAAATTCTAATTGAAATTGAGCTATTGAGTACAGATTTAGCCCCCAAACCCTTGGCATTTTATTTTCTCCTAAAATCCTATCTCATCCTAAGTGTGATCAATACTAATCAGTTGATGTCAGGATGTATAATCATCATTTAAGTTTCATGAAAGGTTTTCATATCACAAATTACATTATGGTATTGATAAAAAATGTCCACGGTTCTATCTTAGATTTGCCGCCAATGTTAGAAATCACAAAGGAAAACTAAGGGGGCAGTGTTTGAAAACAGTAGTTACAAAGCAAAGGATCAAATTGTAATCATATTTAAAGAATAAATGTGCTTTCAAAACGCCTGAGCGCCTTTAAAGGATACATGTAGTACTAAAAGAGAAGTAAACCAGGCTCCAGGCTCTCCTTATTGATGTCAAAAGAGAAAATATCCAGATAACTGGACCTCAGAAACTGCTCTGCGTTGCCGCAGCCTAGTAGCCATAGCAAAAGTAGCATAGTCAGTTTCCTCTCAAGTCAGACACTTTGGGTTACTGTGTACCCTATCACGTACATAGAGATTAGGTACCCATTATAATGTAGGTGTTGAATTAAAGTATACTGCCCTCATGTTGCTATGAATATACACTGAGTGGGCAGATTATTATGACCACCTGACGTTTGTAGGCAAATTAGCTATAATTAGCTATAATTTGGCGCTGAAGTTGCTAGAGGGCCAGACCATTATAAATAGGGAAGCAGGTTGTTTACCACGACAGTAGAAGTGATTTTTTTTCTGAAGATATGGGGAAACAACGCGATTTAACAGCCTTTGAACGTGGGATGATTGTTGGTGCTCGGAGCCATGGAGCGAGTATCAGCAAAACAGCAGAATTCGTTAAATGTTCAAGAGCAGCTGTTGTTAAAGTGTTTAAAGACTGGACTGTCAGCCGAAAATCTGGGTCTGAACGTGCGAATTGTGGCCGTCAGCGACTAGTCAATGTTAGGGCAGAACGGAGAGTGGCAAGACAGGTACAAGACAACAGAAGGACAACAGTGCAGTGTCAGATTCCTCGCATCACCTTTCTACATCTCGTGGAGTCACGAGACGGCCCAACTAAGTAATCTCGTGGAGTTATCTCGTGGCCCAACGAATCTGTGATCTACTTAATTATAACTTTACATTAAAAACGAGGGCCAGGGGGTTGGTTTATTTCTATATACATTTTTTATTCATATTATTTACACTTTTATTAAGCAAGTTTGAAAATGTAAATTTTTACTTTTTCCCTTTCTCTTGTTGTCCTTTGGAGAGCTGTACCAGGGTCATCAAGGGACAGTTCAAAATTGTGTGCTGCTACATGCAAATATATACCTATACAAATAAATGACAACATCAGTATCACTGGCAATTTGTCAACCTGGCCATTTCTAGACAGCTCAAGCATGCGCTGCTTGGTCATTATTTACATCTTGATAGTGGCAATATTATGGGAAATGCTCCCTTGCTTGCCCTAGAGAACATTGGCTATATTTCTTTCTTGCTTGTTGAAATTTCACGAGCATGGTTGATGTGTAAAGGGTTACATTGGCTTGGAGGGACATCAAAATCAGAAGGGAACTGGTTACTTGTGTTGCCTAAGCATTTGATGACTATACCATGGAGAGAGGTGAGGGGACAGGGCTGAAACCCAGGTGGCACTACCTTATCTCAGGAGGAATATTGAGCGATCAGTTTTCAAACAGTCATATAGAGCCCTGCCCATCAGAGAGTTGGCCAGCAGATGTCTGATGCTGCTGCAGGCATGAGATCCTATAGGATCGCCTAGGCTTAACATAAGATAACAGATAAAAAGTGCAGGCACCAAGAGGTATCTCTACATACTTGCAGTAGCTTTCAGTAGCCTCTTCTGCATGCATGCCAAGCTATTCTGTACAGACACATTCTGATTCCAAAGCTTATCCGCCTCCTCTCCTCTCCCCTCCTCTTATTACCCATTGAAGCAGCCCAACATACTTGTTAGGTCCGAGGTGTGAGCCCGAGATGATGAGGAGGACCTCCCTTGCAACCCCATCTGATGACCACTGGGGTTGAAGACAGTGTACTCTGGCAGGGGGTGCACGGGTGCCGGGTCAGGATACCGGGTATCTGTAGCAGGTGGTGGTTTAGCAGAGTAGGCAGCCGTGCAGAGAAGTTGGAAGACAAGCCGGGTCGGTAATAGGCGGGCAACGAGGTACAAGGCAGGATCCAAAGAATAGTCGAGGGACAGGCTGGATCGGTAACAGGCAAACAACGAAGTACAGCAGGATAATCCAGAGGGAACGTCAGGAAGGAAGCCAGGTAACAGGTTATAACACAGGAGCGGATCACAGATGACTGGTGCTAAGCTGATAATCACTCAGCAATTAATCCAACGGGACCCGACAATACTGTATTTATTTGCCAATAGGAAGTTGTGAGGTTGTCATTAAAAAGTTGAATGCTTGCCTGATCAGAACTGCTTAGTATTTAGCAGAGTGGGGTACTGACATCTGTTAAGGTTATGCACTTTTAGGACATTGAAGCAGTGGTGTATTTTGGTTTTGTGCTGCCCTAGGCAAGACTAAACTCGGGCACCCCCCCTTTTCTAAATGTGCCCCACCCCAACCTGTTAAGGACATTTTGCGCAACCTGTCAGTCACTGGATACAGTGCACATGGGGTCTCAAGAGAGCTGTGCATTGTCTCAGATGGGTTGTACGGCGTCTCTGAAGAGCTGTGCAGAGTTTGTAGTGGGCTGTGCAGGGTCTCAGGAGGACTGTGCATAGTCCTTTTCCCTGCAAACATGTGCTCCTCCTCTTACCTGTGGCTCAAAGTGCCGTCAGTACCAACAGGATACATTGCAGTCCCCAGCCTGCTTCGGGAACATCTCGCCATCAGATCACATGCTATGGCCAGCCCTGAGCCACCCGCTCCTTCTCCTCCACCTCCTGTACACCGGGCAGCTCTCTAATTAGGCAGCTGCTCTTATGGCCTTTCGGCCGCCTAGTTTCCCTCATTAGGCAGCCGCCGCTGCCTGATTCTGTGCTGCCCAGCCTCAGCCCACTGGGCAAGTGCCCAGTACGCCCAAAGGCAAGTCCGGTCCTGTCTGCCTCATTGGTTTGGGGATACGTTTTCTGCCGCCCCCTGGAAAGTGCCGCCCTAGGCAAATGCCTAGTTTGCCTTGCGGTAGATACACCCTTACATTGGAAGGGCTACTGCCTCCTTATAATAAGAATACTGAAGGTATAACATTTTTTATTATGACTCAGTTTAATAAAAGCCAACACATTCCAAGAACCCTTGTCTCATTCATGGCACCATATAAATATAGTCCATCAGCAGTTTTTTTAACAGTCACTTTAAATCATCTACCAGGTCACCCCAGCAGGTTGTCATAGTAGTCCATTAAATCCTCATCCGTTCTACACCACCAAGTGATTAGATAAAACAGATGCTGCTCAATACCTTGTTCTATAACATAAATGTTTGCTTAGTAACATCAAAGAGAAACTCCTGCACCCTAAAAACACTAAACTGTTTGCCCATCTCCATTCAGCTCACTAGGCTTTCTGTTCAACAACATTTGTAGTCACAACATTTGTAGTCACCTATCTCACCCCCATCCACACGTAAATTCTGTTGTAATCCAGTTTTACTATTTCCTGCTAAGGAATCCAATTGCCTGAAACGTAATAATACAGCAGCAGAAAAACTTGTTTCCTTCCCAGATGGCATGAAAAGCTCCTTTTTTCCTTTCCTCCCTTGCGCTCTTTCTCGAAAACACATCCATCACTCTTGTGCAGTTACTAAAACCATTTTGACCAAAGCTGCTTTCATTTTTCTTGCCATCCTGCCCAGATCTGACTTGTATTTATTTATGGCTGGCACTTTAGTGTTTCTCTGTAAAACAGTGGTCATTATCCCTGGATGATGCATCCAATTCTCCTGAAAAATGCCTTGTTTCTTCCTCTTCTGTCTGGTCGGGTATTCTTCTTAGTTGTTGCCTAATTATTTTTAGGATGCACTTACCATAGATCTGGAGAGCCCGGCTATATTTCAGAACTATGCCCTTCTAGGACTCTTCTATAGATCATTCTGATTTTAACTCCCGTCTTACAATCTGACTATCACAGAGCAGTTAAACAGTGTTTATACATTGTAGACTTCTTGCAAATGCTGGTAACCCAGGATTTATGAAGCTTCAAACTTAACACTTAACAGTGGTTGAGTTGTGAATTGGTTGCTTTTCTCTGCAATCTTAAATCCCAACTACATCTTAAACATTTAGAGGGTTATTCACGTAGCTTCGGCTGATCCTTCGGGTTACTTTGGCCACCGGAGCACTTTGGTTCAGTCGAAACGAAGGGCTGCTGTACTAGCTATTCACAATAAGCATTGAAATAGACTCCAAACAGAATGTTGAAGTAAACTCGAGAGGCCTGTGTTAATGTCTGCCGATTCAGGTAAAATGCAGTTAGTCTTGTGTAGATCTCCAGTTATGACAATAATTGTATCTGCTGAGCAGCATATGAAATGTTTCAAATCTCCCTTAGACATTTCACGACCATGATGTCCCATTTGTCAGCAGACAGATGAGCTGAAGCTTGCACTAAACCTACAGTGCATGTAAATCACAGTACCCGACAAAAAGATTCCTTCTCCTTTTGACAGGGAGCATTAAGACCTGCATCATTCCTCAAAACCCTATGAGTAAGTAAGCTGGCTAAATACACTTACTGTGACTCCATCTCATCACGCTGCTGGAAAGCAGAGTCTTTGTACTGGACAGACAAAAGAAGAATACTTGCAGCTGAAATGGGTTTAAGATGATATCGGCAATCAGAACTTAAAGAACTAAAGCTTCATGTATGTCAGTCTAAATAAGTAGCAAATCCACCATCTATAACAATTTGATGCACACGTCTAAAAAGGCAAACAAAAAACATCCTTTACCTTTCCTGACTGAGCCAATTCCTACTTCATTTGTGTCTCACATGTTCCCCCTTCCAGACACTGTAGCTCACAATGGGAGGGATTCAGCAACAGAGGCAGTGCAGCCAATGCAGGAAACAGTAGACTTGTGCGCCGTCAAAAAATTAGTTCCGTTTCGGAATATACGTTATTTCGTATTTCGTAATTCGTGTCCGAAACTCAATTCGGATTTGTACGAAATACAAATTTTCGTTAGTTTCGGCACATTTTCGTAACTGTACGAACATTCGTTATGATGAAGTTAAAAAGCAAAAATACCTTTGTTAATATTGGAGTCGATGTGGTAGTTGTTTTTTTATCCGAAATACGAATTCCGTTAACGGATTCCGGATCCGAATTTCGTATTTCGGATAAAAAAAATTACCATCAACTCTAATATAAATGTACTTTGCTTTTTAACTTCAATATAATGAATGTTCGTAACGGAACGAAAATACGTCAACGGAATTTCGTATTTCCTGCCTGTATTGTAATGCAACTGTCAGCAGAAGAGAAAACCTCTGATTGGTCAACCAAACGAAATACGAATTCCGTTAATGGATTCCGTATCCGAATTTCGTATTTCAGATGAAAAAAAAAACTACCATCAACTCCAATATAAATGTACTTTGCTTTTTAACTTCAATATAATGAATGTTCGTAACGGAACAAAAATACATCAATGGAATTTCGTATTTCCTGCCTGTGTATTGTAATGCAACCCTCAGCAGCAGCGGATCCGTATTTCGGATTAAAAAAAAAATATTGTCATGTTCAACCTTATTTACAGAGGTAATATTAGTTCCTGTTTCAAAGAAATTCGGATCCGAAATTCGTTAACGGAATTTCCTATTTCGGATATAATTCGGAAACTGCAATTTGGATTTCGGATGCTTCCGAATTTACGAATTTCAGGAAAATTCGTACGAACTTCGATTCGTAACTAAACGAATCACACATGTCTAGGAAACAGAGGGCAGGACAAGGTGTGGCCAAGTGCTACTTGACAAGCTACAAGCTCACACCCCCTGCAACATTTATTCTTCCCACTGTAGTGCAAGTATACAGCCTACATGAGAGTGGGAACTCTGCTTTCAATTCAAGAGCAGAGCAGCATTATTGCCACACCATCACAGGAAGCTGGATTAGGTGTATTTCACTGGCAGGGGTTCAACAGGTATTTGTGGGACTTTGCACACTTATAATTAAGTGCTGCAGCACATATTTTTACTTTAAAGTCTAGTATAAAAAATATTCTACACGTTAAGTGCATGCATTCTAAATATGGAGTACGTGTTACACTTACAGCTATTTATTACCTTTGACAGAGATCACAGTATTCCCCCTAACAATATCTTAACTGCTTTTTTTCTCCAGAAGGATGATACTTTTTTGTCATTATTCGAGGTCAGATCTACTTTCTGGGATGGAGGCTAAGGGGTGACACAATCAAATAAATCCAGGTGTCTGTGCAGTTACAGAAAGGTCCACTTCAATGTAAAGACCAGTTAGGAACTAACAATACATGCCCTAGCCATACCCCTTTGTTAGGGGGAAAAAAGAGAGATACTTTTCAGCGCAAACACATTAAAGCTAAAGTTGCAGCCTTGCTACATCTCCTGCAGCCTTGCTAC
The DNA here is from genome assembly GCF_000935625.1 of Nanorana parkeri. Taxonomy (NCBI): domain Eukaryota; kingdom Metazoa; phylum Chordata; class Amphibia; order Anura; family Dicroglossidae; genus Nanorana; species Nanorana parkeri. The sequence goes on from NW_017306464.1 coordinate 281,563, forward strand.
ACCTCCTGCAGCCACCTCCATTCCTGCAACTCATGTATAATATGCAAACAACACATTACCATGGATTTACAGATACACAATTTGTCACCATCTGCAAAAACCTGTTACTCCCAGAGCTAAAATGGCTTAGATACCCCAGTGTTTTCACTTCTACTTTTACTTTGGAGTGCTGTTGGAAAATTAGCAATGCAATAAGTTACAACGGTGGTGGTCAACATTCTAGATTTAGGGGGACTCCAGTGCATTCAAGGACATCACCAAATGGCTGCTTATAATATTCAGTGTCAGAAGCTACTCTTATGTAATCATGGGTTTTGTAACTGCAATACAAGTAAGAGGTTTTGTTGCATGTATAGGGTAGGGACGTGCCCGAAACCCCTGAAACAGAGGCCCCTCTGTCAATGTTTAGCAGACAGACCCGAAAATAATGAATTATTCCTACACATTATAACTGGACAATGTGACTTAAAGCTGGCCAAGCACTTTTACTGATGCATGAGAGATTCTCCAAGCTTTACTGAAATGCTGCTAAAGCTGCCTGCAGGGTTTGAGTACGGTAGTAAAGAGTTAATGTCTTAGCTGTACCAGAGGGTTGCAGTCATTCATACTCATTCTCAGCCTGCTAGTTAGTGTGTGTCTGGAAGATAAAGTCCCATGTAGATAGGCCCTGTGTATTTCTACTTCTTCAGCTCTGAGCAGTGATGTGCATCAGCGAGTGTCTAACTGCCTTCTTTCATCTTTGTAGATGAATGGAATTACAGTGCTGGTTTTAAAGAATCGGGGCCTAGGGTGGTAATAGAGATGCAATACTGTTCTGACAGCACATCATTATTTTGTAAATAAACTTAGTGCCGCGTTATAATTTCTAGAATAAATGCCATGCCGGCATAGCCACAGTGATGCCATGTTACTAAAGCCGGGGGAATTGCAACATTTCCAAGCTAGTGCCACACTACTTAATTTTGGGTCACATAGTTACAAGAGTGACGTTGTGTAATCAAGGCCAGAGTGGCACCATGTTACCAAAGTGAAATCATGGTACCAAAGTTACCGTATCACCATGTTACTGCTGATGTTGAACAGTCAGCACTGTTGAGTGTCAATAGAGCCATATAATTGACATGCACATTTGTCTCTTTTTTGGCAGGTTTCTGGGGTCCTGGGATACTCATATATTTCAAACTGATTTAAAGTCTAACAGGATGACAATTAATTTGCAAAAGCACAATTGCAATGTTAATTATTTTTTCATAAAATAATTACTGTACTTATTTACCTTCTTACTTATTTTAACCACTTTTGTATCTCAGGGCTACTGATCTCATCCAGCCCGCAGTCTCTTCCTCTCTACATGCACTCGCCCCGGCATCGGCTGCACATCATTTGCTCTGAGCCAGCTTTTTGATAGTGACAACAGTAGATCATACCTGAGCAATGTGTGTCAGCATGGCCGCGGGCAGTCACCCAGGAAGAGCTGGATCAAAAACCCATATGGCAGGATCACCAGGCATAATTTTAATGAAAGCTGCACATAAGAAAAAAAGATGATAAAAACTACTTTTGGAATTTAAAAGATGATGTGTAATTTTAGTGATTGGGTTTAGATCTACTTTAAAATGCCTGTCTTATCCTGAAGTGGGCGTGTTTGGGAGCAGTTCTTCAGTATCTTCAGGGGTTCTCAGATCACCCAATTTTTGACAGGGGAATATGGTGGATTTGTGCACCATATCAACACCAGGAGGATAAATGCTGAAGCATTTTGCTGGTGTCACATATATGGCTCTGAAAGTTTAATTTCCAGTTTTGACTTGAGTGCATCCGCAAGCATTTGTACAATTCTACTCTTTATCATTGGCAATGGAGCCTCTGATCTTTTAAAGTGCAGTAAACTCCCCGTTATCCGGCATCCAGAGGGATTTGTAGATTCAGGAGAAATGTAGTTTCTGGTTGCTTAAGAGTTACTTTTAAAATTAGGTCTAACTAATGCCATACCCCATACTATACCATACTATAATGTAACTTCTGTATTGAGTTCATATTAAAGGAGAACTATGAGGTGAGTAAAAATTACTCATCCTTATAGTTCGAGCTGACGTGTGACAATGAAACTGTCACACGTCGGCTGAATAGATCTGGAAGTGAGCGAACACATACCGGCGCTCGCTCACATCTCGATCATTTCACTGCAGAGAGTGGTAACTGTCAGCACCTGCTCCCCGGCAGGATTCCCCCCCTCCCCGCTCCGATCCTCCAGCGCTGACTGGAGGATCAGGGGAGGGGGTGAGCACAGCTGGCTCTGCCTCTAGAAAGGCAGATCCAGCTGTCATTCATGCAGCTGGGTGGATCTCGACAGTAATGTCGGGATCCGTCTCGGCTGTGGCAATCTCAGTATACAGCGAGCTGTAGCTCACGATATACTGAGCTTTGGGTCACAGGGGCAGACGCTAATATATGTCCTCCCATGACCCTTAAGAGAACTATGGGGAAAAACACTGACCCCATAGTTCTCCTTTAATATTGAAATGCAGTAATCAAAAGCAAATTAGGACAAATAGACACACTTAAGACAAGTAGACACACAATAAATTCCAGGATAATACATGCCGCAGATCAGCAAAACAAGGGGATTTTCTTTCTGGTTACATGAGAGTTCTGAATAGTTGAATACAGGATAACTGAGAGTTTACTGTATTTGTAAGCACTGTTCGGCTTTTTTACATGGCATGTGAAATATGACTAGCTGAAATGATATTACAAGTAGGTGACAACTGCTGACAGTTTAGAACAGGCATATTAGAATCTCAGACAAAAACATTATCACTTAATACCATGTCACTGCCATGTATTTATATCATATTTGTTCTGGCAGAAAAAGTTGAAAACTTGTTTACGCATCTCCAAGGTGCCATCTGCAACACTGTTGTCTTATGTGCCTCCATATCGCCAACCCATTTCTGTACACAAGCATTAGACGCCAGCGTGCAGGAGATGCCTACATCCGTGGTATTTATTCACACTTCAGCAAGACAGAAAATGCCTTCTAAACGACCTTCCCCAAAAGGCATCTCCCTCTAGCCACAATAATTGAAAATTAAGAGTGTACAATGTAATAATTAAATTGTACCCCTTTGAACCAAAGCAGACTGTCACTGAATAATAAAGGCCTCCTACTCCGAGCACAACAGTAGCGGAGCCCCAACTGCTACAGTGTAACATAACAAGCTGTGACAGCTCCGTAATTACCTGATACTTAAATTCTCTTTAATATTCAAGTAATTTCCATCACTACCAATAAGTCATAAGATACATTTAATTTCATGTTTTATGACTGACTGTATAATAATTAAAAGAAATGTCAAGTACCCATAGATATTAAAAATGCTGTTGGTTGGCAATCTTTGCATTACAAGGGTATTAATTAGAAATATTAGTGGGTTAATTATCATCATTTGCCATTTCTGTTATTTCCATTGCCGTACTTGACATTAGCCGTGAGAGTGGGCGTAATAAATGGAAGTTGCTTCTAAAGTTACATGGTGACGCCAGTCTGTGATTGGGATTAGTTTTAGTTATAGGGAGATATAGGTGGATATACTGTCCTGCTAGGTGTGAAATCCAGTCCCAGATTTGGCTAGGGAGGCAGACTGGCCAAAGTATCTAGTGATCTCATCTTCAGTACTAAGTTATCAGGGCCTTGTCCTACTATGGCTTGTCCGCCTATGTCATCCTCATCCCCCTTCATTCTCTGCACTACGCAATAAGTGTTCCCTTTCCGTTTGGGCCCTTGTGCTATAGCACATGCTACCCATGCAGAATATCCACCTATGCTTAAACTAAACCCAAAAAACAAAAATGTACAATGTTGGAGCCTACCAGTCCTTAGATGTGGTGGCTTTCTTTTTTTAGGCTATTTTTATGGTGAACATATTTCCAATACAAGGGTGACAATGCTCACTCAACCTTCTGTGTCAAGAAAACAGAAACAAGGACAGGACTATGGAAGACTGCCCCTTTTCTATTCTTTAGTTATCAGCTCACAGGATTTCTGATGGGATTAACAGTTTTTTAACTTGTTGAACAGACATAACAAAACACTTTTGATAGTATAGTTAACAGATCAAACGGGAGCAAATAAGAGAAGTTAATTGTTAGAGTTTACATGCACTAAAATCTAGTCACAGCCAAACTTAATTTAAAATTGAAAAAGCCTTAAAAAGCATTCAAGAAGTGCAGGCTATTTGTTTAGTATCTCATTTATTTACTCAGGCATTGCTGTAGTTCACTAGTCCATCGAAGTTCCGTGTTGGTCATCTTGTGATTTGAGAACCCCTGCTTTTATAGGAGTTAAATTCTCAAAGAGAAATTCAAGTCCTTACTATCTCTCACAGACAAAAATCCTGTGAAAAAAACCAAAAAAAACCCCATCAGTACTAGACATGTAAGCTGCAAAAAAAATTAGTTTTGTTTGGGATATTTCGTTATCCGAATTTCGTTAGTTTCGGATGATTTTACGAATATTCATTGCAAATACCACAGGAAACCATATACAGATATTAATACTAAAGCTGAATGTTCTAGACCCAAATGGCATAAGGGATCCGAATTTCCCTATTGCATTTGGGAGCTCCCGAATGCGCTTCGGGTCTGGGAGCCTCAGCATTAGTAATATATCCAGGGCTCAAAATTTCCTGAGCTACTAGCCAGGCCTAAAAGTTACTCGCCACCAGTTGCCCCACCTAACCCCTACCCTGCCCCAGACTTAACTCCGCCAGGTCAGTAATGTAACGCACAGCGCAGAGGTCAATGTGACGCACAGCGCAGAGGTCAGCATGACGCACAGCGCAGAGGTCAGCGTGACGCACAGCGCAGAGGTCAGAGTGACACACAGCGCTGAGGTCAGTGTGACGCACAGCGCAGAGGTCAGAGTGACGCACAGCGCAGAGGTCAGAGTGACGCACAGCACAGGGTCAGTGTGACGCACTGTGCAGGGTCAGTGTGACGCACAGTGCAGAGGTCAGAGTGACGCACACTGCGCAGAGGTCAGAGTGACGCACACCGCGCAGAGGTCAGAGTGACGCACACCGCGCAGAGGTCAGA
>NW_017306464.1:288806-297745 GCF_000935625.1 Nanorana parkeri
TTGTGTCCTCTCTTCTCCTTGTCGGCCGCTCTGTAGCTGCAGCGGCAGAAGAGAAGAGAGAACAGAAGTAAGCAATCGCCGCGGCGGTAGTGTCCCAGCTCTGGTCCCGCCGGCGGCGGTCCTCGATGAGTTTCCACTCGCCCCCACGCAATTTTCACTCGCCAATTGCGAGGGGGCGAGTGGAAATTTTGAGGCCTGATATATCTATATGGCTCCCAGACCCAAATTGTATGCAGGAGCTCCCAAAATGCAATTCGGAAATTCGGATCTCAATTGCTATATAGGTCTAGGAGCCTCAGCGTTAGTATTAAATGTATATACTGTATAGGGCTCCCATGTTGCCGTAACAAAAGTTCATGTTCAGACCCATTCGGATGCATTAAACCGAAAAACACATCTGATTAGCCAGAAAAGTCACATGTCTTATACAGTTTAGTTTTTGAATGAAATTCGGACGGATCTGAAATTTGGAAACGAAAATTCGGATTCAGACACGTTCGCGTGCATTGGGATTCAAAAATTTGGATGTGCCCGAATATCCGAATTTCTGAAAATTCGTCCAAATTTTGATTCGGAACAAAACAAATTGCTGTAATACCTCTTATGATAAAGTCTTTTAAACACAACTTTTACTTCACGGTAAATGACAGTCTCTATAGATAAGGTTATTGCAGTAGTAATCTTTGCATCACATAACAGGATTGAAGCAATATGTAAAGAAACAGTTCTAATGTTATCCTCACATCACAAGGTGAATGTTTGAAGTCAATGAGCAGTAGTAGTCAGGTGTAATGTTAACTTCACATCACAAGATTTAGCAATAGCTTGAAATAGCTTGTAGCAGTAGAGGGTAATTGTATTGCTGGATTAACAGCACAAGTTTAAAGTCATTATGGCTGTGTGCATATCATCATCTGTGGCATTGAATACTTGCTGTTAGTTGCACTCAGGCTGCTATGGTGAATCCTCCAGACTGTGGCTGATTGCTGGCTGTGGAAGCTGAAGTGCAGTGTCTGGCTTGCAGTCTTGGTGCACCAGGAGTCATAGCAGGTTGAAGTAAGCAGAAGTATTTGGAGGGTTGAGGTAGGAGACTAATGAGCCTATTCAGTGGCAGGAAGGAGAGCAGGGCTGTTCAGAACTTACCCAGCCACCACATCCATTGCAGGAACACTGGACAAGTGAATTTTCGTGGCTTAAGCCAAGGAGGGGGGCGGAGCGGCATGATGTCAGCGGACAGTGGGCGGAGTCACCCTCCGGGTCTGAGATGCCAGAGAGGTACGTATCCTGGATCTATTACAATTGCACATGTCTAATCAGTACTAAAAGGTTGATCACAGTCACTAGTCAAATTCCAACCAGCCTTGGAAGTTTGAATGTGTCTGCTTGCACAGGAACCAGAGGGGGAGGAAGTTATAAAGCACTTTACAAAGCACCCTCTCAACCCTGTAAGATACCCTATGTAGTCTTGCTGCAGGGGATTCCAAAGAACTCAATACATTGAGTGAATGTTCTTAGTTTTGCATAGTTCACTGGCACTAGTAGCTAACTGATTGATTTCACTTGTCTATAATTGCTCTTTAACATCTTCGATTTCACGGCACTGATATTAATTTGGCAGGGGAGCTCCCTGCTCTATGCTATATTTAGTGCAATTTAATGCAAAATTATAAAGATTGGACATAGATCTCTTGTCTCAGGGTATCTTGAGACACCAACACACACCAACTATTTCAGGAGTAATAATCTGATTTCCTCCCTGATAAGTAGTGCTAAGAGCATCATACCGCCACCCCCAAGCCTTGTCTGCTGACAAAATGTTTGTATGATCAGAATAGCTGAGCATAGAAGTATTTGGAGGAATGTGCATGAACTTTAGCCTGAGGGTGATCAGACTGAGCCTTCATGTCCCACCACACTCTGAAACCTAAAGCCACCCTAGTAGTGTCCACTTTAAACAAAAGGTACTTCCAAAGGTCTTTTCCATTTTTGGTTGAGTAGGGCAGGTTTCAGTCCCCTCCAAGTTTTTTTTACCGATTTCCGAGAGACAAGTGGTGAAGAAAATTGAGGAAAGTGAAAGCAGGCAATCAGAGGTTGGGTGAAATCTCTCCACTGACCTTACGAACAGCAAGGAAGATCTGACAGATGGTGGAATCTATCTTAGTGCACCTGAAATGAACAAATTGTGTTTAAGTTCGACAATTTCTTGTTGCCAATAAGCCATCTGCTCATCTGTAGATAACCTAAACAATAGTCCTTTAGAGTTCCTTGGATTAGATTTTAAACCACCGTCTCAAAATTGTGAAGCCCACTAGGCAAGGTTATTGCCTTCCCAGTGGGAAGATGAAGACTTCATGGTCCTAGCATATTGGTTCTCTGTATTTATTTATGTATTCAGTTGCTTAGAAATGTAGATGAGCCCTTTCCACCCCCGAAGACAATATATCAGCAGCGATTACACCCAAATCTCATTTCTTTGCATATATAAATTAGGTTGGAGATGGTCTTTTAATAACATCAAGGTGATAAAAAGGCAGCAACTTGGATGCAAATGATTCCACAATTTGCATGCAGGTTTTAATCATTATGTCATATAAAGAAGCAGAATTTACCCTATTAGTGAAACCAGGTCTCGTGAAGGTGAAACAGGACTTTCAGTGTTGCATCCTGTTACAGCTCATATATTCATTTCATCACTTTTAGTAGATGAACGTGTGCTATGTCTCAAAGCTCAAGCTATTAGATAGTTTTAAAAACACAATTTAATGTGACTTTGTATTCCTTTCATAATTTACTGTTACTAGCACACGGGTTGGTCTTAAAGTAGTATTAAATGCTCAATTTTTTTCAGTAATTAAAGGAGAACTATGGGGTGAAGGCTTTTCCCCATAGTTCTCCTTAGGGTAACGGGAGGACACAAACTAGCGTCCTCCCGTCACCCTATGCTCAGTATACTGAGACGCCACAGTATAGTATATATAATAGTATAGTATAGTAGCTCGCGGTATACTGAGATGCCGCAGCTGAAGCGGATCCCGACAATTATGTCTGGATCCGCCCAGCTGCATGAGTGACAGCTGGCTCTGCCTATCTAGAGGCAGAACCAGCTGTACCCGCCCCCTCCCCCGTCCGATCGCTCAGTCAGCACTGCGGATCGGACCAGGGAGGGGGGAATCCAGCCCCTCCCCTGTCACGGCAGATCGGCATCGCAAATCGCAACTGCAGGAGAACCGATCTGCCCTGGAACAGCGGATCGGTCCTGAAATGTCACTTCTATCCGACTTTGTGAGTGCGATGGAATGTGAGATTGCAGATGGATAGAAGTGACATTCCAGGACGATCAGCTGTTTTAGGGCAGATCGGTTCTCCTGCACTTGCGATTTGCGATGCTGATCTGCCCTGGAACAGCTGGGAAAGCGCTGGAATGCTTCACCTATTGGCGGTCACACATTCCACCGCCGAAAGACTGGGCGGGATTACGTTAAAACGTGTGACCATGTCACCGGTCACACATTCTAACGTAGTCACAACCTTTGATAGAATACCGCCATCAGGGGGGTATGGCTGGTACCCATGCGAGGGGTCTCGTGGGCCTCTTACATGGGTATCAACTGTACCGGGGCGGCATGGCAGAGGTGACAGGGGAGGGGGTGGAGGAGGCCAGACCTCAGCAGCAGCAGGTAAGAGGAGGTACAGGGAAAGGGATCCCGACGACCAGACCACCTGGGACCCTGCAGAGCCCACCATAGAGAGTCTCAGGTGGGCTATGCAGGATCTATGGTGTGCTCTGCAGGGTCTCAGGTAAGTCCAGCACGCTACTGCAACATTAGAGACCGCTGGGGGAGGGGGGGTGTGTGGATGCCAGTGTGATCCACGCCCCCCCCCCCCCGTTTGGGAGGAGGGCCCAAGATAAATTCTTGCACCAGGGCCCTTTGGTTATTAGGTCCGCCACTGCTGCCCTTCGATAAGTTGGCTGCGTTAGTTTTATTTTTAGTTTTTTTTCTCCCCTAATTTCCCCTGGTGATCCTTCAAATAACACACTTCCTGTGCCTGGGTGGCTATGTTTACTCACTCTACTGTATTGATGGAGGGAGCCACGGTTGACACCCTAAACTTCTCTCCTGATTTGTCTTCCCCTGTTCATCTTTATTACATGGGTGGAAGGGAATTAGAATCTTACAGAAGATAACTTGCAGGGCAGATAACAGTTTTGCACATTCAGTTCAGCTCACAGAAAGTGACAAGGACACTGCATTTCTGGCAAGATCATCAGGTATTTTATATACTTGCTAAAAAAGGTGGTAAGCCTAAAAAACAACTAATGCAGGCCCCGTATCTGAAGTGTGATAAGTTGCAGTATATTCAATTTTAGTGCTTGGGTTAAGATAAGTTAAAGCCGATCATGTCATGTCAACATTTGTCAGTTATTCACAATATTAATGTTCCTATTACATAACCTTTGAGCCAACTTTAGAGTTTGATCTGTATGGGTACGAACTTTTGTAAACTTTGGTTCAAAAAACAGAATTGTGCTGCTGTTTTGTTGTCTTTTGTATTTCTATGCAGTTACATCCAACAATTGTTTCCTCAAATTCAGACTGCTGAAACAGTTTTATTAATTTCCATAAAGCGGGGACCTGGTGTCAAGGTCTTGTTTGGGTCTTTGTTAGTTGCTATTATTGTCTTACAGATATCTCTATTTGTCCCGCACTTTATGAAATGTTTTTGTGACTCTGCCGACCCTGTACATAGATTAAATTACACAGTGCGCATCTCGCGGTACCAGAAAAGCGCTCACGAATGAGAGAACCTTGAAGTTCAAAAAGCTTTATACGCTGTAATTTTCCTCCTCGCTTCACATAGAGGACTATTGTTGGCCAATAAAATGTCTTACCTAACAATAGAGGAAACGTATGTAAGCATATAAGCCACTGTTATCAGAAAATTCATTTGTTGGTTAATCGATTTGGTTGAATAGTTTAATTTATTTTAGAATCTAGATTTGGAATATAGGAGGAATGTATTAAGAACATTGCCCTTAGATTTATGTACCATAAGTTTAGGTGCCCTTTGTAAGTGTTTAAAAAAAATTAAAAAGTTAATGTAACATATAATAAAATTTTAAAAATGCAAAACAAATTTTTTAAAGTCCCCCGCCCCCCACGTGCAAGCAAATACATACGCCAACACGCGTCGGTGCGCCTACGTGCAAGAAACAAAAATTGTGCTACACATGTTACGCATTGCCGCGAACATCAGAGTGAGAGCAATAATTCTAGGGCCATCAACCACTGTTAACACTAAGCTTTTAAAGCATCACCTATGAGAAATTTTGGGTATTGTCGTTTTTTGTGGCTTCAAGGGCGGACACATTTTTAGGCTGTACATTTTTGGTATCTATTCACCCGACGTGACCCCATCTTTTATATTTTACCAAAAAATTGGGTATTATATTCTGCTTCTGTGCACTAAATTTCATTTTAGTGTATTTTATCCTAAAATTACTGGATTGATAAACATTTGCGCAAATACCGTGCAACATAAAAAATTCCAGCTATCATTTATTCTACAGGGCCCCTGCTTTCAGAAAATATATCATTGTTTGGGGGTTTTGAAGCTGTTTTCTAGCCCAAAATTCAGATTTTATCATGTGTGTGCAAATAGTAAGAAATTGCTATGGGCAGCAAGTAGTTAAAATAATTTTTTGAAGGTGAAACCTAAAATAAAAATGTAAAGCCCAACTGAACCTTCTGTTTAAAGTGACACAAAATCCAGGAGTTAAATCTTAAAAATACATTCAAGTACCTTAACTATTAACATAAATGTATCTTATTTGTGTATCACTCGGCTGTAGATCCTCAAATAATCTCTGAATTGGTGCCGACACTGTCCTTCCTTCTGGGGGGTGGCTACTTTTGTTCTCCATGGCCCCTGTGTGTGTGTTGTAAGTTAGCCATTGCTCCAAGCTTGCTCTGTAGACTACAATCTCAATACAAATTAGTAAACTAAACATTGTCGAATGTACAAAGATTGTAGTTCATCACAGGAGTGAGCTTGGAGTGGTGGCTACTTTACAACACACACAGCAAGGTGTCCCCAAACCACCTTCTCAAGACTGGCAAAATGAGCATTATCATCACCATCAATTCTATTGAGCACCAGTATAACTTCAAAAGATGCCAATAGCTTGGCTGAACTCTACCGAAGAATACATAACATAAAAACAGAAAATGGTATCTTATATATTTATATCAAAATGAGAAATACAAAAACTTGATACAACTAGTGAGATTTTTGCTGTTGCTTTTTGTGCAATCAAAACGTTGAATTGAGGTACAATTACTGGTAATGTTACTTGCATTTATGGCAAGTTGGTGTATCAACTTTGATTCCTGGTTTAATAATACAGAGAATCCTGTTTTTATTTTTACTTTTTTTTTATATATTTAAAGATTCAGGCCCATACCCTCATCATTTGATTCCTATACGCCCAAGGGGTATGGATATAGCGGGTAAAAAACCCTGCATTGAGGGAATGTGTGCACTGCGGATCAGACTGAACCCAAGGTCATCCAAATCAGGAAGGAACTCTCAGGGCTAGCCCAAACAGCTGCCGCTGGGGCATTCCCCACCCAACAGCTGCAGGTGAACAAAGGGGTGGGATGCTGGTGACATAATTTATCTTGTAGGCCACATAGTCATATAAGGTCAATGTCATTGAACAAATATGGCTATGTGGCCATCTAAGGTCAATGATGTCAACAGCATCCCCCTCCTTTGTTTACATGTAGCCACAAGTTGGGGAATGCCCCGGCCACAGCATATTGGGCCAGCTTCCTCCCTGATTCGGCTGAGCTCATCCCTAGTGTACACCATAAAAATTAGCTGCTGTTTGCTTAAAGAAGTTATATTAATATAATTATAATGGGGTTGTGTTATTTGTCTATTGTAGGCCAGATGGTTATATTAGGTCAACGTCATTGACCAAATATGGTCAATGGGCCGTCTAAAGTCAAGGATGTTACCAGTATCTGCCCTTTTGTTTGCATGCAGCTGCAGGGTGGGGAATACCACAGCTGATTGGGCCAGTTTCTTCCTGGTTCGGATGAGCTAATTCCTAGTGTACACCATACAAATAAGATTGCGTTTGCTAAAAGAGGTTATATTAATACAATTATAATGGGGTTGTGCTATTTGTTTATTTTACACATAGGAACTGTGGCAAGATGCTAAGTGGGCATTGTGTTCCATCACATGTTTAGCTTTTTTTGGTAAATATAACAAAACATACAGATTTTGATTAAAACGCACATGCAGATAGTGGACTGATGTTTATGTTGTTGATATAATTTGTTATACTTTACTTTTTGTACAGTATATACTCTACTTTTTGGGTAACAATGTCCCTTTAACTCAAACTCATACTGCATTCCCCAAATTTTATAAAATCACATTTTAGTGACTAAAAGTTTCCCAGAATTTCATTTATGTCTAAATGCTTTAAACTTTCCCCTTAGGAGGGAACCGACATTTGAAGTGTTTTTCTGCTCACTTAATGCAGATATACATTCATATCATGCAGAATAAAATCCTCTCTAGGGGAGATATTGCTTGCATACATCTTAAATAAACCATCTTGCTGGAACACTTTAAATCGTGTATTCATTTGTTAGATTCTCATAACTATGTGTTTATGTTCTTAGTACTGATTTACATCAGGAATGGGGCTGAAACTTTGCAATATTACAAGACAGCAGATGCATATTGCATAGGTCCAGTGACTTATCTGGAGGTATATGTATGCAGTGCATGGAAATGCATACCCTTGTTAGTATACACAGTCCCATCACTTACTTGAGTTTATCATTTCCATGGTGAATTTGTGAGTCTCTTATTGTCACAATGTAAATTAGTCTTCCATTAACTTACTGTAGATGCAGGTTAAGAAAATGCATAAGCAGATGTTATTTTGAGCAAATGCTGCATGTCAAACTGATAAGTAGTTCTAGGGATATGAATGAATGCAAATTTTGAGTTTGGCTCCTGCCCTCCTGTTTCCTATACCTCCCTCATGGTCAAGGAGGTGCACACCTTAATATCCCACTTTAACTATTATAACTAGGGTAGTTTTAAATAAAATAGGGCACGAGGTAGAAAACAAAATGGAGCCATCAATGTTGGTGGCACAGTGGTATTTGAAATACATATATACACATCACATGTAAAAATCGTTGGTGGTATAGTTGTGAATGTATATGCATCTATATACATATATACATTAAAACAGATGACAGTACAGTTGAATGTTGAAGAACCTTGTACTCCATTACAGACGTCTGTGTCAAAAATTCAAATGAAGTAGCACCATCGTGATTTCCTTTGCAGCTCTTTTACATGAAAAAAAAAAAAATACTTGACAGAGCCGCAAAAGAAGCCACGGGAGCCATGCAGACAATAATCTGAGTGGAGGAGCTGGTAGAAATTGTTATAGCTACACACATTTAAAGCAGAGGTGTGACATTGCAACCCGTAGCACTGCACTGATTGGAAATAGTATACTATATCACTGCTGTTAGAAGGGGGCTCTTAGAGTTCGAGGGGCCCCAGGCAATTGCCGAGTTTGCTCCCCCAAAACCCAACCCCTGATTATAACACTCTCCTCTGTGGTCTTCCAACAAACTGGCAGGATTCCACACCCTTAAAGTATATGTATAGTCAACACTTTTTTTTTTGGTTCTAGGTACAGTAGGGAAGGGTTCCAATCCCTGCCAGGTTATTTGCTTGCTGTTGTATAACTATGGGGAAATTTCCCTTCAATTCCTTCCAGATGTGCAACAGGAAGTTAGTGGAAATCTTCCAATCTCCTCCTCCCCAAGTGAGGGGAGTTCTCCTCTTAGATAGTTGTCCTTGGAAGAAATGTTTCCATCAGATTTCCTTTTTTA
>NW_017306464.1:298215-317818 GCF_000935625.1 Nanorana parkeri
GGGGGGTGCAACGTTAAAATGTTGTATTTAACCTCACTTTCCATTTTGGTAGCAATGGTCAACACTACAAATATAGGGGCTAATCTCCCCAGTGGGAAATCAGACAGTAGCAAAAACTTGATGGGGGGGGTCTCATCCTTCTCCACTTTATCCAAAACCGAAAAAATAAGAGTTTTCCCATTTAAGGGCATGTGTCGATAGGATTTGGGCTGTGTCAATGAGGGTGCTTTTGACATAAGTTTGAGATGCTTCTGAGATCATTCAGAATTTATTGACGGGTGCATTTTACTTGCAGTTGACCTCCTTCTGATCTGCATTTGGCCTGCTTCAAGCGGCTTTTACATCCCTATAGAACTTAAACAAGAGGGAGCATAAGTTAGATGCAGGTTACTCAAAAAGAAGCTGTGCATCTTCTATAGAGCAGTCCAGTACTGTAAGGGGGTTCATGTTGAAAGTTACCATAAAATCAGATAAAAAATTCAGTTGAAGCAACTCAAACAGCTTAATGAATTGACCTTATGGCCAGAGCTGAGAGTCAGAGGTAAAAGCCAGCTGAGATCTGACAGTTGCTTCCCTCGTATCATCCTGACCTGATACTAACACATGCTGTTTCCTGACTCCTAAGTGTGCAACCATTTGTTGTGTTCATGCGATCAACCTACTTTTGCCTGTTCTGAGCTATTTTAGGCTGAGGAAAAGCTTGTTGCTTTAACTTTGAACTGCATTCCTGAAAGGAAGTCAGCTGTCCATTGAAAAATAATCTCCCTTGAGCCTGGAACTGTATCTCAAATATATTCAATTCTCATAAATTGAACATTTTAAAACGGAAATGCATGGCTTCTGTACTTTAATAAACCCATTAGCTTCTGTTTAGAAATATGAAACTCTAAAAGCGTTCCTTGCTGTTCCTATACGCTTAGTAAACTTAATTCCAGAAACTTTTCTTATTTTGCTTCTTTATTATATTTAAGATTTGCCTCCACTCTGGCAGTTATATTAATCCTGCCATTCATTCTTGCGGTTTACATCATGTTCTTGCATTAAACTTTCATTTAACTTTCTAGTGCTCCTTTTTCCTCTCTGTCTCCCATTTATTTCCCCCATCCGAACTTAGATGACAGGAGCTATAGATCAGCATTTTGTACCGAGTTTCTGTAGCAACAGTCGGAAACAAGACTTGAATTTTACTTATAATAATTCAAAAGAGAGCAGTAGCTGCCACTGCTAGGACCTGAGGAACCCTGGCTCTACAGCCCATGTTAAAGAAGTAAGGCTACCATTAAGGATGGGCTGCATGTTCGAGTCGACCATAGGTTCGACTCGAACATTGCATGTTCTAGCGTTCGCCGAACGCCGAACATTATGGGATGTCCGCGGTCTGTTCGACCCCGGCACATCCCACAATGCACTGCGCCGTCCGAAAACGGTAATTGGCTACAGTCCTGCACCTGACCGCAGGTCATGTGCAAAGGTGGTGTGTCTGCTCTTGCTTGATCAGATGAAGCCCAGGTCATTACCATATCACATCACTGTAAGGTGTCAGATTCCACCAGTCACCAAACAAACCACTGGTCTCCAAAAACATGGCGCAACTTCTGCACTTACCTGCTCTGCAGTGACCTGCACTTGTGCACTTGTCGCCAATTCAAACATGTGCACTTCTGCATTTGTCCCCATGCATTGATCTGTACTTCTGCGCTCGCCACCACTGCACCAACCTGCACTTCTGTACTTACCACTACTGCCCTAACCTGTACTTCAGTAGCATTGCACACGTATTTACTCTCCGGTCGTCATGAGTAAGGATGGGCTGAACGTTCGAGTCGAACATAGGCGAACACCGAACATTATGGGATGTCCGCGGTCTGTTCGACCGCGGCACATCCCACAATGCACAGCGAGCGGCCTTGGTTCGGTTCGCTTGGATGTATGCTGAATCCAGTCAGAAATCTGGGTTCAGGGAACATCCAAGCTAATCAAACCCAGGGCCTGTGTCCTAGCAACCAATGATACTCTGCGACCCTCACAACGCCATTGGTCGCTGCATGTTAACAACTGGCCTGCGAAGTGTCACTGGTGGCTGGGATGCAGGCAGATGCACCATAACAACCAGTGACACTATCAGGGGCCCCAGCATCTTAACAACCTGTGGCGCTGTGCATTTCAGCCACCAGTCAACCAAAGACACTGTAAGAGTTGCACAATGTCATTGGTTGTCAGGACACAGTCTGAGATTCAGTTGGCAGGTGAACCGGAAAAATTGTTTGCCCATTCAGCATACTGCGAACAGCTTGGGTTTGCATCAAACTCATGATGGAACCGAACTTGAAGCTAATAAACACCAACGCTTTTACATTGCCAATATAACTGCTGGAGGCAGAACACCTTTAGCTCAAGTCCAGTGACCCTTCCTAAGCTGAGATGATATCATCAGTCTGCTGCAGACAGTAGGAAGCACTGTCCTCTCCAGTGATCAAACTGCACTTTGTAACTTTGTGACAAGTTACAAGGTGAGATGCTGAACCAGGGAGCTGATCTGTGACATACTGTATATTTGTGAACACATCGAACAATTACACAGGATTTACATGGTTGTGTCCAAAAAGTAGATGCTAACCTAGAATGATGCCTGTACAAAGATGGTGTCTTGATGTCATTGTCAGGGGGAGTACTATGATCTCTGTGGGAGGTAATATATACCTGAAAGTGTTACACCTAAACATCACTTAGAATGCGTGTGCTTAATATGAAAAAAATATATCTGATTCTAGATCTACTTTAGGAATGAGGTGACAAAGGATCCATTATAATTATTTCTGTTGAATGTTAAATGCAGCAAGCATGTCTCCTGTGTCCATTGCCAAGCACAGTAAACACTACAATAGAATCCTAGCCTGCCACAAATCTATGCTATGGCATAAAGTCAAGACTAGCCCTCCTCAGGGGCCATTATCCCATATTCCTCATACACACATCACACAAATATTTATATGCTTTTAGACTTGTTCTCTTTGGGTCTCCTCTTCCTCTGTTGTGATGTATCAACATTCACTCTTAACTGCCAATCTAAAGCAGTTGAATGTTGTAAAGAGTAGGAAATGGAATGGGTTATGTTATTTCCCCCTGGCTGACACCTTTAACGGGTCGTGTGAACTCGCACCATCTGCCGAGAAGGCCTAGAAACACATAACGCTCTTCTTAGTAAAATTAATTTAATTCATGCAACTTGTTCTGCAAAGGAAATTCAGTTTTCAAGACTTTTAAGTCACCAAGCACAGCTGTCAATCTCTCCAAGAAGCCCAAAACAAATTCATTTCAGATATGGTCAAGGACACAAAATAATGTTGTCTCAAAGCAATATAACAGATAAGAGTGTTTGCAGGGGTGCTGGAGTGAGTCGGGCTGTTTGCTGGCGATGCAGCTTGAGATATTTGATGTTTCGGGTCCCTAATGAGCAGCAAGAGCGATATCAAGATCTCTCTTGGAACATGCTATCTGCTCCATGTCAATGTTATATTGTCAGTGGAACAGTTTTCCTTCTGTAAATATTTCATCGCTTCCTTCTACTTAATTCAGGAAACCAACTAGGATTTAGCGTGTGAGTTGCACAGCAACTACAGTCTACAGCAAAAGTATTTAGCCCCGTTCAAAGAAATCTCCAAGTACATTCTAGAACAGGGGTTCTGCTCAAAAGAGAACTCCAACTTTATATTCTACTGTGCTGGCACAATAATTGCATACAAATATGACGCAATGCATAGTCATAGTTAATATTCATTTTACTGTGAATTTAGGGTTGATATAGTTTTTTTAACGTAAGCCATGTATTATAACAGTTGTATAGCTGGTTATTATACTGCAATCTTGTGGGCATTTTGGTTATGGCACCATGTTTTTCTGAATTCCCTCCCCTTGTGTGTAATGTACCGCCCTTCTTCTCCAATTAGTCATTTAGTGTCATGGCTGCCTATAGCAGGACCACATGTACATGCTAGCTTGGAAACATTGTCATCCTTGACCTTCAACTACCATCTATTAATTCATCTGCTGTATCCTCTTTGCTCTAACCTGCTGCAAACAATAAAGCTCTTTGTGTATAAAAAGGTATTTGGTGAGTTCAGCTATCTGATAAGGAATGTCTGCAATGAATATATCTGCTTATACAGGCCACTCATAGAGGTCTCAGCAAGAGATAAATTGCTAATACAACCATCGGAGTCAGAATATCTACATCAAGGGCTCCTACCCGGGTTATTTATACCCCTTGGAGGTATAAATCATGGGGTATGGGTTTGGATCTTTTAATAATGATAATTTTAAAAAAATCAGCAATAATTAATTTCATTGATTTTAAAGAAGACCCAAGAAAGATCTGATTTTGAAATGGCTGGGCTGCAGATCAAAAAGTTTTGGCTTGAGCAGATCATGGCTTACCCTACCTTGACGATGTGCAGGGAATGTTTTGGTTCCCTTCACAAGTTCTTATCTCTGTTAAACAGTATTCTCTGCATTTTTGAACCTGATATTAAAGTAGAGAAACGGACTTGATGTGTCAAATGACATGCAAGTAAAATTGTCAGTAAGTGTGCCACTATTCCATGTTTTGATTGCACAAATAAAATAATTAAAATCTCATTAGCTGTAGCTTCTGTATTTGTGATTGCCAGTTTTTTTAAATCAATAAATATAACAAAATCCTTAAGAGTTTCCTTCTTTGTAAAGTAAAACCAAGCTCAGGACATCTTTTAAAGTGATAATGGTACCCAGTAAGACTGGTGATGATGATTCTAACAGTCTGGCAAAGAGGGTATGATGACACACTGGGAAGTCCATTGGGGGCTTTAATTATAAAAAGATTAAAACTAAGTGTATGTAGACACATAATCTGTTTATCAGTATGTTTGGCATCATGTTGCTAATTTTTTTTTACGGAAATTGTTGCAAAGGTTCTTACTGGAGATCCAACCAGTAACAGGACTTCCAGGCTGATAACGTTAAGCTGCTGCATTGCAAATTGGCAGTCTAGCATATGTGCTCCTTCAGTTGCCTGTTGAGGTGCCCTACCGTTGCCCATTGAGCTGCCTATCAAGGCTATCAGATATAAAGCCCAATGGACAACTGAGCAGCTGACTAATAATGCAGTGGATTAATGTTGTCAACTTACAACAAAAAGTGCTGTTACTGGCAGGATCTCAAGGTAAGAGACTTTTCAACAGATATACAAAAAACAGTTTGCTTACAAACATTATACAGTGAGGCAGGATGCCCAACATACTGCCTAACATGCTAAAAAAATAGATTTAGGTTATTCAGTACATACCCTGTTCTAAAATATATAAGTATCAAATGTTTTCTAAGAGTTCGATTAAGAGATGTGCGGTTCATTCTGGCAAGGTCCATTGCAGATGACATTGATTCTCAACCACCATTGAACAGTTGATCAGGGAAGAACTGTCCTTGTAGTTAAGTCCCATAGACTGGCCAGTTGCAGTACATATGATATCCTAAGCACATTATATTATTATTCATCAAATTGTGTACAAGATATTCTAGTTTTTCACATCCTCACCTTCCCTGTTATGGTATCTAATCTATCTTTTATAAGGTTGTATTTATTTAAAACCTTTGAGCACCATTTATGGAGTCCAAAGGGACAGTATATCATGGACCAGTGATCTGTATCAGTCTTTTATAGCTTACAAGTCACCTCTGTTTGTGTGACCTTGTTTATTCACTTTCTGATTAATTGCGGATGTCATTGGATCGGTGAACCATAGTGAAGGTTGAGGTTTTTAAGTAGAACCATTTTTGTTTTGCTGAAGTTTTGTGGTCACTGCGGAAAGTTCAAATACAGTACACAAATCAACATTTCTATACAAATGTGTTATTATTATTATTATTATTCATATGTGCTCATGTGCAATAAACACGTGGCATTTACTGTGGATCAAATCAGAAGAAAGAGCTTGTTTGAACATCCAAACTTCATAATACAGACTGGACGGAATAGTTTATATATCTTGGTTTCTTAAAGTATGTTATAGATCAGTGGTTCTCAACTCGTGGGTCGCGACACCCTCTGCAGTGGGTCGCGGCGTCATGTCTGCATAGACCGGCCCATCTGCATTAGAAAGAACTAGAGGGGGAATTTGTGGTTCAGCCTGTAGAACCTCATAATGTCAAACTGTCCCCTCTCTCCCGGCCTCCCCCGGGCTCTCCGATAAAGTGGTATGGCCCGGGGAGAGAGGGGACTATTTCCTCACTTTCGGCCGGCGCATTAATATCAGGAGCCGCGGCTCCCGACAATTAAGTTATAGTTCCGGCCTGCACTGGAGAGTACAGTAGATATCAATCCGCCGCTGTATCTACTGTACTCTCCAGTCCAGATAGTTCAGTCGGCTGGAATCAGAGAAAGGTAGGCAGGCAGACAGGGAGATGTGCACTGTGGCAGGACAGGGGACACTGATGGATATTATGCATTCCAAGCCCACATAATATTCATCATGTATATCCATCACTGTCCCCTGTCATAATGTATGTTAATTAAATACACAATTAATGTTATTACACAGACTGGGCTCAGAATACATAATGTCCATCAGTGTCCCCTGTCATATTGTCCTCTGTCAGTGCAGAAGCTGGGGAGGGTAGGGGGGGGGCATTAGCAGGGGGCTCCGCTGCAATTTTTTTACCTGCAGCAGAGCCTATGCTAATGCACCCCTCCCCCAGCTTCTGCACTGACAGGGAACTTTATGACAGGGGACACCGATGGTCATTATGTATTCCAAGCCCACATAATATCCAATAGTGTCCCCTGTCGTAATGTCTCCTGTCAATGCAGAAGCTTCGGGGAGCATTAGCAGGGGCTTAGTAGAGAACCTGCCGTGCTAATGCCCCCCCTTCCCCATACAGACACCCTCACCACCCCCTCTAGGTTCTGCACTGACAGGGGACATTAGGACAGGGTACATTGATGGACATTATGTATTCCAAGCCCACATAATGTCCATCAGTATCAGTGGCGTAACCAGAGTTATGGGCGCCCGGGGCAGACATTCCCCCCCCATTATATAAACATCCACTGGAACTGTACCCCGCAACCGCCACCCCCACACGTTTTAAATTTTAATTTTTTTAAATATTTAATTTTTATTCTTTATAAACTTTTTAATTTTTTTAAATTCATTTACTTTCAGCAAAATATATATTGCTGAATACTGCACAAGTTGTTTTGTGTAATAAATTAAAATGTTTCATAAATGAAATCATTTTTGGGTCACGCCTTAATGACCAAGGAAACATGTGGGTCCCGAGGTTACACAGGTTGAGAACCACTGTTATAGATAGTTGCACAGTTGGTGGGTTAGGTCAGGGGAAGGGGGCAAAAAGCATAAATGCAGCTTGTTTTAAGTGCACTTGTTCTATAAGCGTTGTCATTGAAACCGGATTAGAAAGGGAGTCTCCCAGTTTAATGGGGACACCTGTCAAAGTTTGAACTTACTTTGAGGAGATTCTTCTTGGCTTCCTATTGTGTCTGCAGGGTGGGAAGTGAGAAGAAATGTTCCCAATGGGGTCACAAACAGCAATAAAAAACTATTAACAGGATATCATTAGGAATAACAATATCACCCAGTTGCTTTTTATGGATTATGCCATTACTTATTCATGCAGTAAGCCACTTCGCATCATTAAGCTGAACCCTGGCAAACAGATAAATACACAGATGTAAAACATATTATGGAGCTGATTTACTTGCCATAGGAGTTGTATTTCTGTCCATCCAGTCCCAAGATTTACACAGCCCTTTAACACAACACAGTCCTGTCAGGTAGGGCAGGAGACCTGATTTTTTTTCTGCTGTAGTTAAGCAACACATACGGGTCTTGTCCCTCCCCCAGTCTGTGACTGGATAGTGAAAGGAGAAGCAGCAGACTGATCAGCTCATCTCTCTGTCACTCTGCTCTCTCTTTGTGTTTTATATCTGCCTGGAGTTTAGCTTTAAAGTGATATTAAAGGTTCAGGTTTTTCTTTTCTAGCATCAGAACTAGGAGGCCCATCTTTGCATGAACTGTATGTTCCTTCTCTTAAAAAAAGTTTATCTTCCTCGCTTTCTAGTGGGTCACCGCAGCGCTCAAACCCCATTTGGGAAGAGACAAAGGTACTCGGCGTTTTTTCCCTGATGCAGAGAATACTTTAACCACACGTATTGTTAATAACCCCTTAATTAAACTGATGGTAAATCTTTCTTCTGTACCAAGCTGATGTATTATTGTCCTTTGTACAATCTTTAGAATGCAAATGTAGTCCCTGAAAAAAAAGCCTACTACTCAAAGTCCCACTACTGTTAGGTGACAGTTTACCAAAGGTTGGCATGATTTTGGGACAAGATGGTCAAATGTCTGGTGTAGTAGTGGTCAGGGCTAAATATGATGTATAATGCAGAATAATGTATTCTCTACAGTACTTTACAAAAAAAAGTTATTAAGACAACGTGGAGTTATACCACCTTAACCTGCAATGATGTGCTTTTATATGATTAGAGAACTACTTCCTGACTAATGAAGAGGATCTGAACCATGGAAAAGTATTGGCTGTAGGCTCTCTGCAGATGATCTCTTCCCCATTACTAACTTACAATGCCTTGTTCTGCAATGTGTTTTTGAGTGTAGGTGGCCATCTTGGTAATGGAGCAGGGCTTGTTTCCCCCATGCCAGAGGTGGAGCCCAGATCCACACAATTAATGGCACAGCTGCAGGGATATCCTTGTACTGTAGGTCCTCTGGTACAGCTTCCGCTCCAGTATGGAGAACAGTCAGCAGAAATTACATTATAAAATCTCACTCCAAATCTGGTAAGACTAACAGTCAGAGACAGCAGTGCCTTAGATAACCTCAAACTGCAGATACGCAGCTATGAGGCTCAAAGCCCAGGATGCTGTTTTTCAAAAGAAATTCAAGCAAAAAGGTAGATTTTTCAGGGTATAAGTTAGCAAATCGTCACCTTTTTGAGCCACATCTACTTTAAAATCTTGATAAAGTAATTAAGCACTTGCATAAGCTGAATGTAACTTGATGATGATGTTGATGATGAGGATTATTGTTGTTATGATTTGTATTATTTTTATAATTGTTTTGTTAATTTTTTTTATTCTGTCTTTTCCTAGGATTTGTTTCAGAGCACTTTCCAAACCACAGAAAACTGGGAGAAATCGGTAAGTGATTTAATTTCAAGTGTCCTTTTGGGGAAGGACGATCTTCCCAGGCCAGTCTTGTTGGCACATACTGTAGTGTTTTATATGTAGAAGAGACGGTTCTGCTGTATTTATTGCTTTTGTATTTATATTCCTGTGTTTGTTGATATTCTGCCTGCAAGAATCTGAAAACCAAATGCGTATTTATTACGTTCAAATTTACATGGGCCCATAGCTGCCAGATACATATTTATAAGTGTGCACAGTGCTTGGAATGTAGAATATAAAATGATGGGAATGGGGAAAGGAAATTGAATGTATACAATGCTTGTGGTACACAGGAATATTGCTCGAATTAAAGGTTTCATATGGCAAGATTTTACACAGAACAAAGCCGATTTTCATTCTTGTCAACCCTCTTGCCTGTAAAACCTACTTTCCCAGGACTCATAATGTTCTATTGCAGCTTAAAGGGCAGTTTTTGTAAGATATGTGTCATTAAAGCAGAGCTTCACCCAAAAATTATATTTCAGACTTGTGTGAATGTTGACAAGTTGATCTGTCTTTTGGGTTTTCATATCTCTTGAGGATCCCAGTGGTAGGCTATCCCCTTTAGAATTTTCCAATAAAAAGTCAAATATTGGTGTCACACTTCATCATTACACTCTTCTTAGTCTGCTCTAACAAAGATCAGTACACTTGTAATATTAAAGTGTATGTAAACCCTAACATGAACTTCAATTATTTGCTAACTTACAGCTGGAAAGGGTGATTGATGTGGGCATGTAGCAAGGACTGGAATGCTGCAGGACTGTGTTTCATGGCGATGCTGCCTAACCTCAACTTCTCCATAGAGGAATTTTCTTTTACATGTTGTACTGTCTTCCCATGCTTATCAACATAGC
Organism: Nanorana parkeri; assembly: GCF_000935625.1. NCBI lineage: Eukaryota > Metazoa > Chordata > Amphibia > Anura > Dicroglossidae > Nanorana > Nanorana parkeri. The sequence continues at coordinate 308,311 of NW_017306464.1, forward strand.
TGATTTGGCCAATCACAAAACAGAAGGAAACAAGAATAGCATAAAGTAGCACAATTTTGTCAGGAGCTCCATTACTAGAAATAGTGAAAAGTGTCTGTCTCAGGGAATGGCTGTAAACTTTTCTTGCAAAAACATCTTCACATTTTCCCTTTGTCCTCTTAATGGAGAACTATGGGGTTAGGGCTTTTCCCCATAGTTCTCCTAAGGGTAACGGGGGGACACAAACTAGCGTCCTCCCGTCAGCCTAAGCTCAGTGTACCGCGAGCAGCAGCTCGCAGTATACTGAGACGCTGCAGCTGAAACGGATCCCGACAATTATGTCTGGATCCGCCCAGCTGCGTGAGTGACAGCTGGCTCTGCCTATCTAGAGGCAGAGCCAGCTGTACCCGCCCCCTCCCCGTCCGTTCCGCCAGTCAGCGCTGGAGGATCGGAGCGGGGAGGGGGGAATCCAGCCCCTCCCCTGTCACGGCATAGAGCCGTGACAGGATCGAGAAGCGAGCGAATACGCCGGTATGTGTTCGCTCACTTCCCGATCTACTGAGCCGACCTGTGACAGTTTCATTGTCACAGGTCGGCCAGAACTATGAGGATGAGTCAAAACCACTCACCTCATAGTTCTCCTTTAATACATTGTGAACTGGCCCCTAATGTCTACAGCAGGCAGATTTAAGTGTCTGCCACATGTTCAATTTATTTTCTGAGCGCCCTCAAAGCTCCCAGCACTCTATGATTTAAATTCAACTAGAACTTACATGATTGTACTTTGACCCGGTTCTTTCTGCCTCCTGTACTTGCTGATTGGTCCATAAAGCCATCCATTGCCTAAGGTAATGCACGGGGACCAGAGCACAATCCTGCAGGGGCTGTTAGGTGTTTGTGTAGTAGACCGTCCTATATTTGGAACTTTGGAAATTAAATAATTATGAGTGGCTATATAGATCAGTGCCCAGTTTACCATTTTTAGCCACAGGTTGGTTTTACCCTCACCACTGTCTCCTCTGCAATATGAAGAGTAAATTCTAGGATATGTAAAGATTCTAAATGTTGCCATAATTAAAATCTTTTCTTCAATGAAAGGGTGGGATACTCTGCTTGAGCTCAAACGGCATATCACCAAATGTGACAGGTATGGATGTTTGGAATTCACGTTGATCTAGTTGATGTCAGGTTTAATAGACGTAGTCATAGGATGACTTTACAAATGAGCAGATCAGGTTCTCATGGACCTTATCTTCCATCCCAAGTATTCAATATCTAAGCAAGTTACAGCTCTCTTGAGTTTTATGCTATTCAATTGTACTTTTTTTTTTATTTAGTCAAGGGTATGCTTTCTAGTCAGATCAAGAGGTTCAAAGAGAATATATCTCTTGAAAGCTCGTCTAGAAAAGTGTACAGTTAGTAGAAATGATAGTTCAGTACTCAACTTTTCCTTTAAAGAACTGAACTAATGCTTCATTCTGCTGCATTATAGGCAGTTTAGGGTTAACATGGCCTGATAAGGTTGATGTTCAGAATATGGAGACTGTGCTTGTGTCTTATGTTCTGAGGCTGATAGTTTGACTTAAGTTTATTTTTTTGTGCCATGTATTTGATGCCAAGAAGAAGTAAGAGAATCATCGCTACCTGAAGTGTTCCAAAATTCATATTTCCTCTTTACCATAAAGCATCCTCTAATACTGAAAGTGAACCATTACCTTTCCCATTCTTATAAACATAGTGGTACCTTCATAAGCTGCTCTACCATTTGTTTCAAACATGCTGCTTTTTCCCTAAACATGCAGACTAACCAGCACTGTTGTTGAAATGCAAATGTTGACTGTTTGTGGAAAGTTGAAAATTCCTCAGCTTCATCTTTGACCTATGTGTTCTGCTGGTTGTCAGGGGGAGGGTGGAGGTATCTTTGACACCAAAGCTAAGACTGACAGCCTGGTTTTACCTTCCCTGTGCAGAGTGGCAGTCTGGTGGCACACACTGTGGGAGAACCCGGTCTAAGGGAACAGATGGGAACAGAGCTTTCCATATATGGATTATGTACCACTTAGTTATTTATGATGTGAATATAACATGAATTTGTTTGTGTTTTAAGTATGCATTGAGTTGCTGTAACATTTCCTACTATAACCTTTACACATAACCATCCCCTAAAACAAGCCCTGACACTTAAACCATCCCCTCAACACTTGCTCCTTAAATCTCAACTCCATAACCTATTTCGGTCCCATCTAATTCTGCATGAACTCTGCTGCTCCTTAATTATATCCCTAATTTTTCTGTGAGCCTCCAAATTTTCATTTACAGCAGGCACAATTTATTTCTGTATGGTGCCCAGCCTTATACAAGACCCACTGACCATCATAGAGGCAACCCATGAGCTTCAGGGGGTGTCAATCATACCTGCTAAGTCCTCTGTGCTGCATACAACTTCCACAGAGCCAGTTTCAGCTGGATGGGAAAAAAATAGCTACAGAACCCACCCCTTCCCTGTACTCGCCAAATCATTTCACTTATGAATGCCTTTACAGCATTTAGTATGTTACTAACACTAGTGTTTTTTTGCCACACAATGTGGTCCAGACTCCAGACACATGTACCACGCATTGTATGGTTTACTGTTTTGTCCTGTTCACATTTAGGCAAAGATATTTGAAACAGCTCAGATAACATGATGTTTACAAAATGACTTTTGCTGTGGGCACTACTGCAGTAATGTGCTTGTTTCACCTCATTCCTCCCACATGACAGTGCACATTAAGATGAAAATGAAGCATGGATGGGCCTGTGCCCGTTTTTTTCTCTTTAGTTTTAAGGTAGAAAGTCTTTGGATTAAAATGTTGATAAATTGGTAGATAAAATGCAGAAAGCTGCACAGCAGGCAGGGGTAGAGGAGTATAAAAATATAGATTGTTGCAGAGTGGCATTCTGTTTTTACCCTTAGGGCTACCCTTAGGATTCACACCAGATGCAGTTGTGATGCAGTCCCTTCAGTGTCTGCGTTCCGGTCCAGTGCAATCTGCAAAAATGCTGCATGCACTATTTTTTTCAGATCACACAGGATCGGAACGCAGGCACTGATGTGCCACGCGTTCTGGTGCACGCGGTCGCACTGTGGGCAGGGGCGTGGCTGTGGTCCCATTGACTGCAATGCACCACCGTGAGGAAAACTGTGCGGGAAACGCAAACGCAATGTGTGAATGGAGCCTCAGGAGATGTAGTTCTGGGGGTGTGCCTATGTCTTTCGGAACTGAGCCTGCATATACAGTGCAGGGCTTAGCAATGTTGTGGCCAGTCATTCATATGCAAATCCAATGGCATAACATTTATATGCATATTCTGTAGTGATTTACATACGAGTGAGCTGTGGGCACAATATAACAGGGGCAGAGGTAGAGGTGGCATACAGAGTCAGCGTGTCGGGACACAGCCCGGGACACAGCCTTTGAAGGACAGTTTAAATAAAAAGGGAAACTGTCCCAGCAAAACCAAGATAGTTGGTAGGTATGGACAATGAGACAACAGGTCTTGTGCTGAAGCATAATAACATCTAGATTCAAGCTTCTGAACATGCTGATCCATACTTGAGCCAACAGCTCCCCATAAGAAGTGTTTTTTTTTGCCAGAAAACAACATTGCGAATTTATGTACTTCACACCTTGTCTAACTGATCACATAAGACATGTTAATTAAACTAAACTTTGTCCTGATTGCATCTCCCAACCTTCTGCCGTTCCCTTTATTTCACATGAGTACAATGGACTGACAAGCGCACCATAAAGAACGCTAACCATGTCTCAGGGTTCAGAAATTATTCTTTTATCTGTTCTTCACTGTCATTGCATTCCGACTCCTTTCAATTCTATTAGCCTTTCATTCCATTATCCCTCGAGACAAAAAAAATAAAAAAATAACTACAAAATATATAAATAAAGCAGGAGTCGAGAAATTATAGCATTTATGATCTAGGATGATGTCTACTTATATTCACCCCTTTCATTCGGCGCACTTTGAAAAGGCAAGCCGACACCACCATATATTACTGTAGACTCTTGCCGCCGCTGTGAATAAAATTCTAACTAGATTCTGACAAATCAAATCATTTTAATGAACCGCGGCAAACAGTCCGTGTTGAAACAGCTGTATGCACAATATGCAAATGGTGTTTATGAGCTCCTTACGCTGCAAAGTAAACAGTCTTCGCGTGAAGTTTTTTTTAATGATTCATGGCATGGGATGAGATGGAATTACTCTGGGCAAACGCTAGCGGATGGCGTCCGTGTGAATTTTTCAGTATCTCTATAAGGGAAAAAATTTTTTAAACATATGCAGAAACGGAGAGCTGGCGAGCAGATAATGGGCTTGACAAATGAGTCATAACAATATCCAGTGTTTGCCGCGTTTTTTGGATGGAAAGCCACCTGAGGTCTAAATGGAATAAAGAGGAAGGTCAAAGAATTTGAATGAAGGATGAACAAAGACCGGACTCTAGAGGATCCTGTGTATAATATAAATATGACAGAGGATGATTAATTGTATTTCAGAGTCAGATCATTTCCAGAGAATAGCAGTGTGCAATGAATAAGGAGTTTCTAACCAACATTCCATGTAATTAAATAAGCGGCGTAAAAGTCAGGGTTAATGCCTTCCAGGAAACCCCCACCCTAAAGTGCGTAAGCAATCAAAAAATTTTATTTTTTTCCATTGGCCCTGTTTGAATTGTGGTGGATGTGTAAAAATGAACCCTGGAAGAGCATTTCAAATTGTGTCTGAATGGCACTATCTGATCTATTTTCTCCCATTCAGCATCACCGTGCCTCAAGGTCATTATTAATGTGTATGTTAACACACGCACATACTCGCACATGTTTTATCCCTTTACAAATGCTGGAAGCACAGAAAAATACTTGTTGATGTGCCAGCAATCCATAACGTGCCTTTACTGTGTTAAAATCCCAACCAGCCTTGTCAGCCCTACCTGCTGGACTACAGAACTCTGCCTACCCCCATCTTTCTTCTGCCACACACCACAAGCATACATTGATTTATTTTCCAGTAGAACAGCGATGCTGCCTGTGAGTAAGCCACAGTGGTGAAACGCATTAGGGGGTTGAGCATGCACGGGGAGGAACTCTACAGCTGGGATGTACGGTCAGGGGAGAGTCTCACCTAGTATTATGGAGGAAAATGCTGTCAGCTTCAAGTCTGAAGCTGACAGCTTTTTCTCCATTCAGATCGGCTTGTAACAGGTTACACAGCATGAAAAGCCTCCCCGCTGTGTAATCCTGTCATTGACTGAGCGATGCTTGTTAATTACAGGCAGCGCTGCATCTGACTTTTGACAGGTAGTTAGGTTACACAGCAGTGGGCTTCCCCACTGCTTGTGTAACCAAACTTGGTGAGGCAAGAGCTGTCACAGCCTCTACTCTGTGTTGGACCAATGGCAAAGCGCCATTGGTCCAAGCTGTCCAATCGAAAAAAAACCCACTGATGCCTCAGCAGTGACTCACGAGTGACGAAAAGTGAGGGACAGGGAGGCTCGTCCCTGTCTCCTCCCTTCCTCCTCCCCGCGCAGCTTGGTTACCGAGCTGGGGTGGGGCTTCGTTGGGATGGAGGTGGAGCGTCATCGGGACGGGGCAGAGCTTCAGCGGCTCGGGGGATGCCTCACCCAGCACAGAAGGCACGGCATGTCACTGCCCTACAGTATGTATTTGCTCCATAAAAAAAAACATTTTTACTTTCTGTGAAGACCCTTGGAGTGCGGCTATTTCTTTATTTTTGCTGTTTTAGGTGATGGCGCGCTTAGTTGCCCTCACCTGGGATGCAATCATAGTGCAAGCTGGTTTGGGAATCTAAGCGGTGGTTCCTGTGAATAATCTAATGCTGCTGCCTTGACTCACCGGAGCCAGCCCACACACTGTGTGCATGAAAAGGACTCTTAGGAGATGTAGTTCTGGGGGTGTGCCTATGTCATTAGAAACTGAGCTCCCACCCTGCAAGAATTTTAAAAGCCTAGTGGTGAGGTCAGAGGAAGTAATACAAGCCTTTTCTTATTACAGGAACAAGGAAAAAAAATAACAAATAACACTAGGAAATGCATGGGTGGGAGGTGGGTGTTGGGGTAAATGTTGGTAATGCTGGGACATGTAATTGCTTGTCTATGTTTATTTTTTTTAATTGAAGGTGGTTCAAATTCTGTACGGGTGACTCCCAGGTGGACAGCTACTGAACCCCCAAAGAAAGGAAGGTTAAGAATGAAGAAGTTTTCATTTCCCTGGAATTCTGGCAAAAATCAGGAATTACAGTAAAATGTATTGGAGTCAGTAAGGAAGATGAAATCAAGGTGACTTTAGGTAGCTCTAGAGGGTTATGGAAGCTCTTTTCAGCTATCCTAGAACTGCTCTTCTAGGAACATGTGACCTTTGACCTTTCTCCAGACTGCCTTTCACTTTCAACGGATGTGCAGGTTCAGGTCTGTAGCCGCGTCCTCCCAGGGCATCCCTACAGTTTTCACTACCTGAGGCCGGGGGGCTTCTGTGAAGAGGGTGTTGTCGGTGCATGTTACAGAGGGGTTTGCCGGAGTACCTCTGGCTCTAAATCTGTACGCCGTCCCATGCAGCTCACTGATGTCACTGGTTGCCAGGTGCTGGACTGAATGTCAGCCAGAGAATCCCACTCAACTTCTGGCAACATGTGATGTCTGTGAGCTGGGCGGGACGCCAGCCAGAACATCACAGGTTGCTAAGAGCTCTTAGCAACCTGGGATGCTCTTGCTGGAAAGGCCCTCGAATTTGACCCAATGAGATGCTGTCTGAGGCAACCAGCTCAGGCTACCCCATTATAGGGACATCCCTGCATGCAGCACCTGTCCTTCCTGGGAGCAGGTCCTTGCATGGGCACAGAGTACTGAACACCATACACATGTGCACTCCCATGTGAATGAGCCCTTAAAGGTACCATTGAAAGTAAAAGGCAGTCCGAAGAAAAGTCATGGCACCCACCAGCCAGTACCTGAACGTGGATAGGCAATGTCCAGATACTATTGAATCATCCCCAGTAACAGCCTTATCTCAGGGGAACAATGGCAATCAGCCAACAGATCCTATCATTTTAATAGCATGGGGGTGTCTGCATAGGTCAGGTAGGCCCCATACAATAACCAATCTTGTGTTTGCCGGTACATGTAGGCTACATAGAGACCACCCAGTTCTTTTTCTTGCCCTTGCTGATTTTTATGTTAGGATATGATCCATTACCTCTGATCACACAAAGCTCCAACAAACTAGCATATCCATTAATTCATATAATCTTCAGTGTCTGCTTAATTAGATTTATTAGACCCATGGCAGGCTGAAGTTCCAGAAGAATTTTAGAAGTTAAAGTCTACAACATGCTGAGCCTTGGTATGCTGAGACCTAAACCCGATCATTAAATCTCATATAATAGTTAACGTGTTCATGTCATTTCCAAAGCTGGTTTTAATCTTTTGAAATCTGCAGCTTTCATTTTAAGCGTATTCACCTTGATCCTTCCATGAAGGTCCTTGTTTAGGTACTTCCTATCATGTGGTGACAACTGTCTCCAAACTGTCCCTCTGCTTTCTCTTCCTATCAGCACGCTTCTTCTCAGCACTTTAACTGATTGGCTTCTTGTACTGCTTCTTCCTCTCCTGTTATTAGCTCTGCTGCACAAGGACAGAAGGCAATATGTATAAAATTTGAGTCATATAAGTATACTGCTTAAATTTAAAATATACATTGAATGATGTATTAATGATTACAGAGCTGCATTCATTTGCCTGGATTTTTAAGTGAAACTGTTGCTGTATTTGCATGGCCAATGCATGGTTATCTTTGAGGTGTGCCTGCCTTTGCTTTGACAATAAGCAGGGCAACAACAACATGCTCCCTTTAATCCCCATCTTTCCAAGCAGCACGCAATAATCTATCTTGTCGTTCCTAGAGTTCAGTTTCCTTTAATCTAAGTTTTGTGATATCTAATGCAGCCAGAAGCCACTGAGCACCTTACAGAGTCATTGAGAGTGTACTTGCTGTAGCCTTTCCTGTGTCTGCTTCCCGTAACACAGATCAAATGTATGATTGGAAGTGGATGAAGTAGATTGGACTCAGAATTGTGGTTTTGAGAAATGTCTTAGTTCTAATGTTTTTTTTTACATCAGCTTTCTGTGTAGGAAAGACAGCAAGGAGCATGCTGTGGGTGTGTTTCGGTTATTACATTACCTTATCATACGTGGGGGTTCTCAGATCACCAGATTACAGACAATAGGCAATGGGGTGGGCTGGAGCACTATAGCAATGGCTGGACTGAACTGAACTACCCATCAGGGAGGCTGTGCTGCCTCTATGCATCTCAAGTAGACATGTGTGATTAGTTTCGTTCCGAATCAAAATTCAGACGAAATTTCCGGAATTCGGATATTCCGAATCCCAATGCATCCAAATGAGTCTGAATCCGAATTTCTGTTTCCCAATTTCGGATCCTGTCCGAATTTCGTTCAAAAACGAAACTGAATCAAACATGTGACTTTTCTGGCCAATCAGATGTGTTTTTCGATTTAATGCATCCGAATGGGTCTGAACACAAATTTTCTTTACGGCAACATGGGAGCCCTATACAGTATATACTAGGGTTGCACAGATACCAAGTACAGTACTCGGTACAAGTACGAGTACATGTACCGATACTTTTGAGCTCCAAGACTAGACTAGAGAAAAATATAGAAGTTAGGAGGCCGCTGTCATTTGTATGGAGCACACGGAGCTCCTGGGATTTGTACATCTCTGTTTTAATGTAGGATTTTGGTTTTATAAATATAAATAAAGGGATGCACAGATACCAGTTTTGCAAGTACGAGTACTGGTACTTGCCGAGTACTTACAAGTATGAGTACTGATACATTTTTGTTTATTGTCATGTGACAGTTTTTCTAAAACAATACAGACTAATGATTTCAGGACAGTGGTGGAGTGCCAGAGCCAGGTCCTTGCTGCAACCTCTGCATCCCTGGTAGTTCTCATGAAAATGCCAAGTATCTGCAGTGCACTGGTACTCGAAAAGTATCTGTACATCCCTAGTATATACATATAATACTAAAGGTGAGGCTCCTAGACCCGAATGGCATTCAGGATCCAAGTTTCCGGATTGCATTCAGGAGCTCCCAAATGCCATTCGGGTCTGGGAGCCTCAGCTTTAGTAATACCTGTATATGGCTCACAGACCCAAATGGCATTTGGGTGCTCCCAAATGCAATTCAGAAATTCTGATCCCGAATGCCATTCGGTTCTGGGAGCTTCAACTTTAGTTTTAATATCTGTATGTGGTATTCACAATAAATATTAGTAAACTCGTCCGAATCCGAAACCTGAACTGATTTGAATCTTGGATCCAAATAACAAAATATCCGAACCGAACCAAATTTTTTCGCAGGTTACATGTCTAATCTCAAGCTTTCATTTTCAATCATGAATGGAGTGTACCTGCAAAGTGTATGCCCCCC
>NW_017306464.1:318017-325886 GCF_000935625.1 Nanorana parkeri
AAAGGAATGTAACTGCAAAGGGTAACCCCCCCCCCCCCCTTTGGTTTGTTTTGGTTTGTTAAATGTACCATTAAAAGTGTTTTGTTATATATTTTGATAAGTCCAAAAAAAACCTGTTGATTAGAAATCTTTTTAGACGATAACATCCTTTGCTCTCTGCCTGTGCTACTTTGTTATCAGCATTGTTGGGCGGACCATTGGACCCCACCCATCTATGTACAAGGGGATTAGTTAGAAGTCATCAAATTAATTATCAAATTAGGACAGGAAGTGTGTTACTGTCACCAGGTGAAAATAAAGGAAAAAAAATGAATGTGGCCACCATATCTATCAAGGACTGGTGAGCTAAAATATGACATTTTTGTTTTTGCGTTTAGACTGTAGTTAAATACTACATAGACAATTGAAACCATATGTAAGAATTGCAAATGTAGCTTAGAAGCATCATGAGGATGACGTTCTACAGAATCTACACTACCAGTTATGATCCTTCATATTTACCTTTTTTCCCCCATTCTTTTCACATCTTTTAATGTATTTATAATTTTTTTAAAGCAGAATTTAACAATTTGCAACCGTTTAAATAAATCACGACAACAATGATCTCTATATGCCAGCCGACATAGATAAATGTTCTTATGTCACTTAATCAGGAGTTTAAGTGATATCAAGCTGGTAAACTCTACCAGGCCTATAATATGATAATTGCTCGGCATAGAACAACATTCCACATTTAACCATTTGTTTAATATATTTCCATTTTAATAAGACATGTCATTAAGATAAGCAACAAAGATTATATCTGGAGAAGGAATGAACAGAGAGTGTCTTCCTATACATTTCCAGGTCCATCCAGCACACGGGGGAAAGAAAGAGAGATTAGTAAGAAGAGAACAAGAGAAAGGAGGACATAAGGAAAGAAAGAATGTAGGTGCATAGGAATCATATCTCCTAGGTAAAATCCCTCAACCCATCTCTTTGCCCTCCTCTAAATCAGAAATAGTTTAGTTACCTGCCCCTTCCCACCACCAAGCAGAGTTTCTATATTTTGGAGTATTCCATCAAGTGGACATATCTATTGTGAATAATGTCCATATCATACCAAACTTGGCATTTCCTCAATGGCCAGCTTTTATTTCTTAGGGCAAGATGCATATGCGCTACCTAAATTATGTTCTGCAAAGAGATGGAACACCACAAAAAAAAGTGTTTCTTGGCCCCAGGCCAGGCAGCTAAAAGGTCTTCTTGTCTATATCTGAGGTCCATAACGTAGCCCAGGGGAGCTGGACTAGGGGTTTTTACTTATGATTCTAGTTCCCTTTTAATTGTTTTATTATATGCTATACATCAACCTAGTTTGTTAGGGTATTCTAATGCACTGACTGGTTGAAGGTTGTTCCAGGCTTATGAAGTTTTTACTGCTCTGATTAGTCAACAGCAGCTAGTCACTTTCAACTGGATTTGTTCTGAAATGTTGACCTTTCCCCATTTATCCACGTTGCTTCCACAGTTCTAATGAGAGTCAAAAACATACCCCAGCATATATAGCCACACAAGTAAATCAGTTTTATTGGTAACACTTTGACCTAGCTTGTGAATATTCTTGTGAATATTCTAATGATCTGATTGGTTGCAGACTGTTCTAGTCATTTGAATGGTCCAGTACAAACAGTTTATCATGGTGCTGATAAACCATGTTCATTGTGTTCTTCTCAACACGTCCGCTGCTATACCACCGCATTAAAAAAATGCACATTAATGAAGCACAGCAATGTGCTTTACAAATTTGTTTAGCATTATATTGGTTTTAGGACTCCAAAGCTAGCGGAGCTCCTATTAAAATAAAGGGAGGATATTTTTAAAAGGCCGGTTTTCAAAGTCATGGGCCTGTCCTCTCATCCAATCAAGCAGGGAAATCTTCATACTCCAGGCTCCACACTGCTCAATGCTTTATATGGTGTGGTGTAACACTGTGATGTGAAAGTGGACATCAATATCAACTCTTCATTATAAATTGCCCCCTAATTCTTGGCATTAATATTACTAATGAAACTCTTTGATGGCACTCCATGCCAAATGTATTTTAGTTATTCTCAGCTCAGAAAGTGCCAAGTATGTATTTTTACTCTCAGACAGAACTTGTCCTTTTCCTCGCATTATGCTTCACGTAGCAAGTTAATTTCCAATAGATTATGATTGTCGGTGAGTTTCATGACTCAAATGCTTAATTTGAAGGTAAAATTCCCTCCGTACCTCTCTCATCACCGCTCAGTACTGTTGAGAATAAAAGAACCGCATTTATATGATCTGATATTAATTCCATTATTGGTATTATGATGGAAGCAAATAGCTATCAAGCACAATCCACTTCTTTTTGTTCTCAAGAGATTCACCATCACACAGCCTGTCTGCCTCCCACAATACGTGCTAATGATACCTTGTAATAATTAGAGAATTTCGTAAGAATAATCTCACGTCTTCCTCTATAGGCTCTTTAAGATTTAATATCAGAATCGTCTGTGCTTGAATAGACACTTTACAGACTATTGTCTGCAAACTCAGCCCACTACTTGAAAAAGGTAGAGAAATTATGGGAATTGTCTGGATCAGAAAATACAATTAGAGCTAAATGGTGCTGGATGAGGACTGAAGACTGGATGAGGTCTTTGTGTGAAAGGGGTTGGTCAGTGGCCAGGGTGGGTTGCTATAATTTACGCATAATGAATGTAAAGTGTAATTTACCCAGAACTCAACAGGGCGAGAGAAACACTTTGTGTATACCAGTTAAAGGAAAAAAATCATTATAAAACATGCTTGAGAGGGAAAGAGCGAGGTTTTTGGGGTAAAATGTAGGTAGTCTGGATATGCGCTATAATGTAAAGGATCAATTAGGTCACCCAGTGAGTTTCCAACTGGTTTCAACATTTTAATCTGTAAAAAACATGGAAAATGTTGGAAGTACTTTTATTATTCCTCATGGTGTGCCCATAACATGGAACATTGAATACTTACCTATCGGTAATTGTCCTTTCCTGGTGCCTTGACATGGCAGCATACCTTTGGTTGAAGCTCCTCCCCTTCAACCCCCCAGGACCAGTAACTCTATAAATTGATTGGCTTCCGCCTCACTCACCCTTCTAATAAATAGTCACAAAAAGTATTCATAATTTTCCGTATTCCTGGTGCCAACAAGGCAGCATACCTGTGGTTCAATAACTACCCATACTGGAGGGAAATGCCAATATTTTATTACGTAGAAGTAGAAGCCAACAAGACTTTTTCCGCCAAGCGCCGACACTAGACATATGCGATTTGTTTCGTTCCGAATCGAAATTCGGACGAATTTTCGGAAATTCGGACATTCGGATTTATCCGAATTCCGAATTACAGACATAACGAATGCAAACGAATCCGTATTTCCATTTCCGAAATTCGCTAGCGTTAGTACGAACGTTCGTTTTGTTTTCTGTTCTTATTCGTTTCTTTTTTTTTTTAAGCATGTAAGTTTTTATTGAGGTTATATACAAAAGATGATTTATACAAGTGACATATCAATATGAGTACATCAGACATCACAAACTGTAATATTAAGCACAAAAATGGTATTGCTAGATGCCGTACATGAAACCATACAGTAATGAAACCATTTAAGTGAGCATTTATAATAGCTTTGTTTGATAATCTGTCTCCAATACATTCCTTCCGCTTTAAATGTATCTGTTAAGTAAATATGATAGAAGGTAGAAGAGTTAGCCAGAAGAAAATTAAAATTTGTTAATGTGATGTCGCACGATATCAATTCATAGACTTGGTATATGAGGTGTCAGGGACAGGGATACCCATGATGCTTTAAGAGCAAGGCAATTTTTTTTTTGGGAAGGAAAAGGTAAGTGTCAAAGAACATCTAAATCTCCTAATGTACCAGTGAGTTTCGCTTCTAGGAACCATTTTGTGAATTGAAACATGTTCATAAGGGCTTTGAGCTGATCTAGATTAAGTTCCAATATCGCAAACTGGGACCAAGTGTTAAAAAAACGGTCTACCTTACAAAGACCAGAGGTGGTGTCTATTTTGTCCATTAACATGAGGCGATGAAGAAGTGTTATCATTGAATCTGTATTAGGGGCTGTCGGTAATAGCCAGTTAGTCAGGATAGCTTTCTTAGCGGAAAGTATGCAAAAATGCTCCCACCTCGATAAGGAGGGGGACATTGGTGATTCTGCTCTAGGGGCATGGAAGAGACATATGTCTGGGGCCACCACACGTTTTCTGCCTGAGCAGGAGTTCGTATATTGAATCACCTTAGTCCAGAAGGTTTGGATGGCAGGACAATTCCACATCAGGTGGGAGAAAAAAAAAATGAGTGGAACAAATCTGTCGCAGACTAACGACCATTCGCTGCGTGGGGCTTAGTGAAGCAAAGATTTTGGGGGTAATATTCAGGCCTTCTTCTTTCTCGGAGGGCTTTTGCTTGGCGAGGTCACCTTGTTGTAGGAATCTACATATTCACGGGCCCGGGCTGCCGAGGTGAACTGCATGGTTTGCCCGTCTGGGTGCACAATGCGCAATGTGGCTGGATAGGCCAGAGAGAATCTTAGCATTTTTGTGTGAGGAGCTGACAAACTTCCCGGAAAGATTTGCGCAGTTTCGATAATTCCGCAGAATAATCCGCAAAGATAAGTAATTTACAGCCCCCGATTACTAAGTTACGGTGAGTACGGTAATTTTGCAGCAGGGTCTGTTTATCTGAATAGTCAAGGTATTTTACAATGACAGGTCTGGGTCTCGATGCATCTACATCCTTCAGGGGGCCCAGTCTATGTGCCCTTTCCACTGTGCACGTGTGTGATAGGCCCAGGGCCTGAGGTAAAGTGGACGCACAGTAGCGCTGTAATTCTGCCGGTTTAATGGACTCAGGGACACCGATCACTCTCAGATTATTTCTGCGGGCCCTATTTTCCAGGTCATCGACCTTTTCCATTAGGTATTGGATCGTTTTGGTTGTGCCGTTGTGTGCCCTATGTTCGGCCTCGGAGCGGTCCTCTAGATCACTAACTCGCAGCTCCATGGCTTGCATTCGGGAGATTTGAGTCTCTAGGGCCGCGTTCAGAGGGCCTAAATATTGTTGGATGGAGGATGCAATGACAGCCGCAATGTCTGCTTTGAGAAATGAGGCCACCTCCGATGCTATTTTGTGGTAGTCTATGGGGTCAGCTGAATGTGCGATGCTTTGTGTGGTACGTAGCATGTCATTACCAGCATCCGCGTGATCATCAGCGTCCGCCATCTCTGAGGCGCCGTCAGTGATTCCCGGCGGTTGAAGCGAGCGCCGAGCAGAGCTCGGTTTGGCCAGGTAACGATCCATATCTCGTTAGTGTTCGTCTAGGATCCCTGACAACGTCCCGGAATGGTCCTTGGATTCTTTTAACGATCGGTTCCACGAGAAGGCTAGACGGAGCTCAGGAGCACACTTCTACTCCATTAGGCGCCGAAACCGGAAGTCGAAACTCCTTATTCGTTTCTTATTCGTTTCTTATTCGTTTCGTTCGTTGGAGCAACGTGACATTAGAGAAGGAGAAAAATATTTTTTCCCCCTCAAATGTCACTTTGCTGCAAACGAACGAACGAAACGAATAAGAAACGAATACGAACAGAAAACGAAACGAACGTTCGTACTAACGCTACCGAATTTCGTCCGAATCCGAATTCCGAATCCGAATTGACTTTCACACCCGAATCCTGAAAAACGAAATACCACAAATCCGAATTTAAAATGAAACGAAACTAAATCTCTGGATTTATAGCAGAATCGAAAGGTATTTTTCTGTACCTGCAGCCTTGTTAAAAAGACAAAGTAGTTTGGAAACGTGCATATATTTGTGACATGTACAGAATTTTTTTATTTTTTTTAGCCTAGACATACACTGTAAAAGATAGCCAGGTGCTGGGGTCTCTTGTAGGACAATAGGCATGCACGCTGGGGTGAAATTTCTATAAATGTCTGAGCACATTTATAAACTGTGAAAACAAAGAAGCAATCATTTGGTGGTTTGATTGTGTCTGCTTTCTTCATGATAGTCTTTAATGGTGCTTCTTGAAGCTTAATTAACGCTGAAATGGCAAAATTCATATTTGACCAAGCAATATATTTTAAACAAAGCATCTCTCAGACATTGCGATGCATGCGTTGTAATCAGTCACAAGCACTCTGCAAAAGCTGTATTATTTTTAGAAGAAATAATTGCTTGGTATAATGTTCCTTTAATTGGTTTCTATGATGGTGTTTGTTCAGTGTTGAAACCCTTCGCTCTTCATATTGGAAGATCTTGGCTCTCTGCTCAATGGCTCTTTGTAAATTGGAATATATCCCAGCATCCTCTATTGCTGCCATTGTTCAGCCATGCAACCACTTCATTCATTACTAGGATACATTATAGGAGGATTTGAATGGCTTATTTGCTGCATTTTGCATGGAATCAAATCAGAGTTGTAACAGTTATCTGCTTTGTCTCTCACGATAAGCAGATTCGAGAATTTAAAGTGTTTTTTTTTATGGGAAGGGGCATGATGCCAGGACATTATGCTAGCTAATAGAGAGTAAGTTTCAATTATAAAATACAAAGGTAACAAGGCAATAGTTTCTGACTTTTTCCTGTGTGTTACAGGTTTATCAAAACCAGTGGCAAAGCTACCACCAATTTATATCATGGACCATATGCATTGTAGGGGCTCTCCACCAGTCTAATCTGAAAATTGATCCTTCTTAGAATTTCTGTGCTATGAAACCTACAAACTCAGTTCTGTATGTGGGCAAAGCACTGGAAGGGACCCTACAGATTGATGCAGTTGCAGTAGTGCAATCTGAAAAATGGTCTTAGGCCCCAGCAATGGAAATGTAACAGCTTGTGCCATTGGTAAAAAGAACCAAAGAGCAAAGTGGAACAAAGAAGTATATTGAATGCTGAAGATATTTCAGCGAATGTCTTTCTACATCTGAGAGGAGTTCAAAAACATGGGCAGCGGGTTAGATAAGTATGCACTGCTTGTTAGCAGGTAGAACTGCTTTTCAGATAATTGATGGATTCTAGACATGTGCGATTCGTTTCGTTCCGAATCGAAATTCGGACGAATTTTCGGAAATTCGGACATTCGGATGTATCCGAATTCCGAATTACAGACATAACGAATGCAAACGAATCCGAATTTCCATTTCCGAAATTCGGTAGCGTTCGTACGAACGTTCGTTTCGTTTTCTGTTCTTATTCGTTTCTTATTCGTTTCTTATTCGTTTCGTTCGTTGGAGCAAAGTGACATTAGAGAAGGAGAAAAATATTTTTTCCCCCTCAAATGTCACTTCTGCTGCAAACGAACGAAACGAATAAGAAACGAATAAGAACAGAAAACGAAACGAACGTTCGTACTAACGCTACCGAATTTCGTCCGATTCCGAATCCGAATTGACTTTCACACCCGAATCCTGAAAAACGAAATAACACAAATCCGAATTTAAAACGAAACGAAACAAATTTTTTGGTAGTGCACATGTCTTATGGATTCGTTAATTGTGCCTCCTTAGTAAAAATTTCCAGTAGACACTTAAACTAGGGGACATGGAGTTTAAATTGCAGCCCTTTATTTAATCATATAACCTTTAACAGTTACAATCCACAATAATTAAAACAACAAAAAAACCATACCAATAAAATAACCTTTGGGGGTTATTTCTAATGGCCTGTGGTTACAAGAAGGGGTCTTTTCTGTCCATTAGCCAAAAGAAGGTTTTACTAAGATCCACCCATGTCCCCAGCTGCACCTACACCTTCTGAGGTTTGAGAACAGCTCCAGAATTGAATGCTTCCAACTACCCAA
>NW_017306464.1:325943-331847 GCF_000935625.1 Nanorana parkeri
TGATCTTCTCACAGACCCCCAACCCACCAAGCTGCTGTCACAAGCACATATAGATCCCAATCTGTTAGCAACAGTGAACAAGGGAAGGCAGCTGGGACTGTTTTTTTCCCTAGTCAACCTTCCAGAAAGAACTCCCAGCAGCCCCTGCAGATCCTACCCCTATGGCTCAAGCTCAAGTCAGGTAAGGCCTGCCATTTTTCAGTGCCAATCTTTAACCCTTTCCTTGGTGACTATCCCCCCGCCGGACATGTATGCCCCCCTTTTATTTTCTCTGGGTGTGTCTTATTAAATATACATTCCACTGGCTTTTGAGATGCATCTGAGATCATTTAGAGTTCATTGACTTGCAGTTGACTTCCTTGTAAGCTGCATCAACCTTCTTCAAACTGCTTTTGTATTCTCATTGATTTGGAAGAGAAGCAGTTCTGACATGAACAAACACCTGTTGACACAGGCCCTTATCATCAAAATGATGGTGTGATCCATTTGCTTTACAATGACAAGGAGACACTGATCATTTACCTACATGATAAACTGAGTTCTTTTTTTCTTGTCCATCTATCTTCAAAACATCCTAATGTATAACCCTAACCAAAAACTTTGTTTTCTATTTCTTACATAGAGTAGGAAATTGTAAAAACTCTTTTTTTTTTTTTATTTCCAAACTAGCACTCACCCTTTCAATGCACCATGAACTCCTCCTTCTCCTCAGGCCCCCACTGCCAGTCCCCTTCTTGATTGAATGATGTTGGGTATTATTCAATCCACTTTCTGTGAGCCAAGGGCATCAAATATACATTACCTGGGGGCGCATCATCAAGCCTTCCTGAACTCACAGGAAAATAATGTAGAGAACAGCCCCTGCATCATTATTAATGAACAGGAAGATACCCAGAGAATCACATGGCCAGACTGATGCAGGGTGCTCCAAGGGGCAAAGTGGGGAGGGCGGGTAGCCTGCTCGCGTGGACCTACTGTACATTGAAAAGTTTTGACTGCAGTTCCACTTCAACCTCTGTAATGTAATTAGGGTGGACAGCATTTTGAAGGTACAAATGCTAAATGAGGACAGGGCTATGAAAGGCATGAATTAGCTCTCTGATTTTCAGTGTTCTAAAGCCGGCAGGCATACAGGTGAAACTCCAATAATTAGAATATCATGCAAAGTTCATTTATTTCACTAATGCAACTTAAAAGGTGAAACTAATATATGAGATAGACTCATTACATGCAAAGCAAGATAATTCAAGCCGGGATTTGTCATAATTGTGATGGTTATGGCTTACAGCTCATGAAAACCCCAAGAACCCCAAATCCACAACCTCAAAAAAGTAGATTATTACATGCAATAAATAAAACAAGGATTGTACATAGAACAATATCGGACCTCTGAAAAGTACAAGCATGCATATGTACTCAGTACTTGGTTTGGCCCCCTTTTGCAGCACTTACTGCAATTACTTTTGCCCGATATTCTAATTATTCGAGTTTCACCTGTATATACAAATAATACATACAGCAAATTATTAAACAACACAATAATATATAAAATAATATTAAACCATACTGTTTTGCACACTAATGGATAGCTCAAACTTTAGTGTGGGTGTGTCTTGCCTTAACTTGTCGTGGAAAGGGTTCATCAGACAGTCACATCCCAACCCTCCTCTCAGGTGCTGATAGTTAGAACCTTTTATGTTCTGTTTTCTGTAATTGAGTTGTGGAGGTTGCATCCTAGCCCCCTGATTTGTATTTGTGTGTACGTACAGGGGGACTAGTTTGTGAGATGAAAAGCACTGATCTCAGCTGTTTCTGGGGAACTGCCAGTTGGTGGTCATGTCCTACACCTTCCACTCAGCTGCTTCCACTTCAAGTGAAATGTAGGCAGTTACATCTGCCCGATTTTCCTTTCTTTCCGAGCTTATCTGCCTATTCACAGATCTCTTGGGAAGTAGTAACCCTATCCACTAAATTATTAAAAGAGCCTCTTTTGGTGCCATCTGTCCAAAAGTTATTATAAATAACTGTGTACTCACTGGAAACTAATTATTCAGGTACTATAAACATGAAATCTGGGAACACAGTCACAAATATCATAAAATATAGTTTTTAATAATACTGTATATGTTAAATATGGACAAAAGGCCAATAACATACATATAAAATACTCTGGGGCAATATAATACAAATTCTAGAATTCAATAAAGGCAGTATATCCAAAACCTTATTTCACTGCACTCCTTTCTTGAATGAAATTCCATTTGAAAAGGACCAGTGCTGGATCTCAGAGAGCTGAGTCAGTGGGGGGGACTGCACCAGAGGTTCTTTTTTCTTTTTAATTTTAGCAAAGGTTGGGAAATATATTATTTCATTTTTAAGAAGCTTACATTTGGCTTTGGAAGAAGGGATTTTACATTTGCTTAATTTTTAGTTTATATCACGTACCTTGCTGGAGACTGGTTGGATGAGGAGTCTCTCCTTGCACATTGTGTCCCCCAAACTCTGAGGATGGGAACAGAGCCTGGGAAATAGCAATTAGCACGAGTGCCAGTGGATGGGGCAACTCTGTGCCAGGCCAAAGTACAGAATCAGGATCGGATATAGCAGAGCCGAGGTCACACCGGGCGGACAGCAGGGTACCAGAGCAGTAGGCAGAATCGAGGTCAAACAGGCCAGGGGTTACACCAGTCGGGCAGCCAAGTACAAGGGATGAGGCATAGGCAAAGCCCAGTAACAATTCCAAGGTCAGAAGGCAGGCAGCAGTCAGATACAATCCGGGTCAAGATACAGGAGCAGAAATCAGGCAGAACAAACAGGATTACAGGGACAAGCTGAAAGACCATCCAGCAACTAAGCCCAGGCTGTGCTTTCTTTAAATAAGGTTCTCAATTCAGAGGTACTGCATCACTTCCTCTGCGCCAGATTAGAGGGTCTGTTCGTGTACGTCCCGATGTGCGCGCATGCACGCAAGTGCCCGTTTTCCTATTGTAAGAAAATCGGACCACGCACATGCACAGTACACCGGGTTACCTTACAGTATAAGAAAGAAAATTAGACATGCGATAAGATTGAACCTCCAAAAAATTCTGTTTTCGCATACTATTTTTTATGTTTTGAGTTAGGGAGGTGGAGCACTGGACTCCAAACTTGGTGGAGGTTGCTTAATAGATCAAGACCATTGCTAATGTGTGGCAGCTTTGTAATGCTGGGTGGAACCTCAACACGACCCCTAGAAGGAAACTGCTCATGTGAAGTGAAAGGATGAGAGCGCCAAACTGTTGGAGCATCATTTAAGTAAGTTATCTGGCTGCCAGGCAACAAAACTAAAACATATTAAAAATAAAGTCTAGGATTAACCATCCAGATTGTTCCTACACAATGAGCCCAGACAAAGGAGGATTGGTGTATAACCCCAAAATGTGTTGGATTCCAATTCTTGATTCGTCATAAAGCTTTTATATGGACCTATCCCTATGGCATAGCTCTCTTATCTTTACATTCTACATAAGCAGATCTGTATGTTCTGACATTGGTCTGCTATGTTAACCATGTTGCTAAAAGTTTCCCCAATTTTTCCTAGACAATTGGACAATCCTATCACAATGGCAGGTTTCCCCTCTCTATGAATGGTGTAATTTTACAGTTATTTGGATACCTGCAGCAATGTTACTTCTGTTGTACTTATTGGTGCTCCTCATTTTTCATACTCGGATATTATGCTTATATTGTTCAGTCAGCAAAATAATGGTTTACTGCCTCAGCCGCACAGAGTTTGAATGAAAGAAAAGAATTGCTCTGTCTTTTGCACAGCACATTGCCTTCTCGTGTCTCCTGCCGGTAATAGTGTGTCTCTTATTACATCTCACATCACAGAGCAAGCTGAACCTGAACAACATCTGCGCCGATCATTTCATGATCCAGAGCCTGATCTGCACTTCCATGTACACTATATATTTCCTGAACATTTTAATGGGGCCCTTCGGTTCAACTTTTTGAATGAAGTTACTTAAAGTGAAACTCCAGGATTTTTCCAAATTAACCCTTGCAGTGGGGCTACTGCCACGCTGAAGGGGGTAAAGTGCCCATTTTGGTCTAGGGACAAAAACAAAGAAGATATACTCATATGATTCTCGGTCCTGCCTGGTTGCAGTCTCTTCTCCCCTGGGCTCTGTTGGTTCTAAGGACCCCTGACGTCATCATGTCTAATGCAGGTCCATTAGACATCAGAACACTGAGGTACTTACCACAGTGGAGGGGGACGCAGGTGAATAGGCACTGCCGCAGGACTGAGGATCAGGTAAGCATATCTTCTTTATTTTTGCTCCAGAACAAAATCAGTACTTAACCCCTGCAGTGCCAGGGAGAGCCCCACTGCAAGTGTTAATTTGAAAAATACTTGGAGTTCTTCTTTAAATGAATAGAGGTTGCTACAAAAGCTTAAAGTTTACCTGAAGTCTCTAGTTTTGCCCTCTCGGGGTAATAAACAGGCATGTTTAATGCAAGTTGGCATGTTAAATAACCAAAAAGAAATGTTTATATTTTGTTTTAATTGTAAATACAGCTAGGAAGCTGAATTTTTCATGCTCCCTGCTAAACAGTAATGGAGGGCGTGGGAGGGACTGAGCAGGACTTTTACATTATTTTCCAATGCTCTTGCAGATAAAGCAATATGCTAACAATCTAAAGGGTTGTGGGCCAAGCTAGGCATGGTTGTTAACTGAGAGGGCTGCCAATGGTACCAACACCTACAGCAGCTGCAGTAGCTGCAGCAGCTATAAAGCAACAGCAAAGGATGACGATGATGCAATGATTTCATTGCAGAAAAAAAAACATTGTCATCTTATCAAAAGAAGAGCATATCCAGCCATTTTACTGGCAGGATCAACAGCTATGTACAGTGGGGGAAATTTGTGAAAACTGGAGCAGACAAAGTGTGGGGAATTGGTCAGGTGACCAATTTGAAATCCAAATTGCGGGGGATGCGATGTTGTGTACAGGGAACAGATTGTACACTGGCAGCCACAGAGGAGAATCAGCTTTCATTCGAAGGTAAGAGCAATGGAAGGAGGGAGAGGGGGCAGAGTGATGGGGGTAATTCGATTTTTCCAAATTCTGGGAAAGTGGAACTCCCCTTTAACATTATTTAGAAGCTAAATATATTTTTTTTGTCCAGCAAAAAAAGGTAAGCAGCAATTTTTCCATTTTTTTTTTTTAGTTATGAGATGTGAATGGGAAGATGTAACAAATATAAAGTAGATGTTATCCCAGTTTGGCTGCCAAAGTGGAAATACACCTTAAATATCTTCCTTCACAAAATGGGTTAAGACACACGCTCCTGTGTAAACTCTGGGAATACATCCGCCAAGACTCCCTGAACCTTTCATGTCGATCTCCTTAATCCTTTCTCCTCTCAACAGATGTTGATAGATTATATTATTGTGTACAGAGTGTCTCCAGGGTCCATTTATCGATGGCCCATTTCTTTTGTCATCTGTTTCCCCTTTAGCGAGAGAAAAAAACACAGCTGATTAAGCTGCCCATTCTGCTGTAAAATACTTTCAATATCTCTTCTGCGACAATGTGCTTTCATCCCATAGCCTACGTAACGCATGGGGATGTTCTATACAAAACGGAGGACAGGAAAGTGTTTCTGTTGTCTCAAGCATCCAATCAGATTGTAGCTGTCATTCATCCAGTGCTGGGGCTATAAATCAGGGAAAGGATCTGAAGTGGTTACTGTAAGCAACACAATTTGATTTTTTTTTTTTTGCAGTGCTTAACACCATCAGCATCAGAGGTTATTTGATCTTTATGGGATTTTACATTATCTGCAATTTTTTTGTATTTTGTCTTATCTGATAATATTAAAGCAGAATAAAACTTTCCGGGAATAAAACTTTTAAA
>NW_017306464.1:332573-367820 GCF_000935625.1 Nanorana parkeri
ATATATTAATATATATTCCTCAATAAATTTTTTATAATATATTTCTAAACAGTGCCAGTATACAGATTTCTTTAACTCTGAACTCCAGCTCCAACTAAATACACCCATGAAAGGAGTTGCATTTGTGTCCATCAAGTCCTGACATTTACACACACAGCCCTGCCACAGGGAGGGGACCCGATTTTTCTCTGCTGCAACAGCAGTCACATCATATGTTTACTTTAAAAAAAAAAAAACGATATTGAAATTAGGCATGCACCGATACCGTTTTTTTGGTATTGAGTACGAGTACCGATATTTTTTTCCTGTACTCGCCTATACAGATAACGGAAGTCCCATTAAGGAAGCCGGGTGGCGTGTAATGACTCACAGCCAGGCTTCCTGACTAGCCTGGAAGCTAAGCGGCTTGCAGAGGCGGCTCTAGACTTTGTGAGGCCTTAGGCGAAACTTAAATGTGAGGCCCCACTTACACCTATCATGAAAAAATTCAAATTGAACTGTGATAATAAGGGACGGGAGAGGGAGGCGGATGTCCAGTGGAGGGGCCCAGGGCCGTTGCAAAGATTTTGTCTACACATGTCAAACCCCCCTTCCCGGCATCCTCAGCTTTTTGCTAGATCCAACCCTGGTCCTGTTTCACCCAGGAGGTGAGCCGATTAGGATTGCCACCTTTTCTAACACACTAGACATAGCAACTCACTGGACTCTGCTCGTAGCAATGCACTGGACATAGAAACCCACTGGACTCTGCACATAGAAACGCTCTGGACCCTGCACACATAGCACCCACCCAAGGCCCTGCAGAGATCCTGCACAGCCCCCAGAGAATCACTATGATGGGCTGACCGGGGGTCCTTTCCCTGCAGCTCCTTACCTGCCAGAGGGAACTTCTTCCATCACTGGGCCATCAATGACCTCCTCCTCCGCCAGGCCGGCAGTGCTGGGTCCCAGCCATGACTTCCTGCTCTTCCCCTGTCAGAGGGCCCCCCAGCCACCTGCAGAGACTCGGGATTCTCTGCAGTGAATCTGTCACTGCTGCCGTTTCTCCTGGTCTCTCTCCTCCTGTTGCTGGGGCTGCACTGCTTCATTAGTAAGTAAGCTGGGCTGGGGATGCAGTGAGTCCCAGCAGGGCAATGTGCGAGTGCAGTCTCGGCGGGGGAGGGGAAGCGCGGGACGCAAACGAGGATGTTTGCGTCCCGCGCTTCCCCTGCTATAGATTAGGCGAGTTAGGCGTGCCAGCCCTTCCTTCCCCTGCTATAGATTAGGCGAGTTAGGCGGCTGCGAGGCCTTAGGCGTCCGCCTAACTCGCCTAATTAAAGAGCCGCCTCTGGCGGCGTGTAATGACTCTCCACGCGGCTTTCCGATTAGCTGGGAAGCGGTCTCCATACCCCCTTGTCTCCAGGAGCCGGCTTTCTGGCCAATCAGTAACCCAGCGGGTGGGTAATGACTTGCCGCCTGGCTTCCTAATTGGTCAGCTTCCCGACCAATCAGGAAGCCTGGCGGATTTCATTACACGGCGCCTGGCTTCCTGGTTAGTCGGAAAGCCAGCTCCATGATCCTAATTGACCAGGAAGCCACTTTCAGGCTCCCTCGTCCAGTTAGGAAGCGGGGGGGGAGGGGCACTGCATCCTGCAAGAGGCTGATACCAGGTCAAATTCAGGAACATACACTGCTTGCTTAAAAAAAAAATACATGCAATGATTGGTGTAATGAAATGTAAATACATGGAATCATTTAGAGCTGCATTCATTTGTGCCTTTTATCCCTTTCTGACCATGTTTCAGGTTTAGGGCGTAACATGAAACATGGTCCATTCATTCTGCTCCTGTCCATAATAGTGAATGTCTGTACCAAGGTATGGACATGGACGGGAGGAAGAGTCTGCAGGAGCCAGAGCATTGCACCCGTGATCCATTTATCACGGGTGCAATGCTCTGGCTCCTGCAGACTCTTCCTCCCATCCATGTCCGTACCTTGCTCCTATGCAAAAATAAATAAATAATAGTGCACGTCGGTGCGGGTGAGCATACTCGTACGCTGACAGGATGCATCCTGTCTGCGTCCGAGCCGGGTCACCCGCACCCATATGGACCTGCACTTGGGGTGAGCGTAGGGGGGGGCGTATGGCCATGTAGTCCCATAGAGAAGGACAGGGGCTGTGTACTAATCACACACAGCACCTGTCCTTCCAAGGAGCTGCCCGATACGGCCGTGCACACAGCACGGACCTGTACGTGCCGGCTGATTCCCGTGTGAGCCCTTAAGGTCTGTTTGGTATAATTTTGAAGAAATGGGTAAAGTTCTTTGGGTGATAACAGACCAGGAGCAGAGAGGTTAATTTGCTTGAGGGACTTCAAATGGAACAGAGGATAATTTTTTTTCAAACACTTTAACAGGAAAAATGGATTCAGAATAAAAATAATAGTCAGAAGAAAACCCAATCCTTAATCATAAAACGCATCCCCTGATAGCGGCAAGCCTTTTATATAAGTTGCATTATATGAGTCACCACTCACTGCTCCCGGAAGGTGTTATAACGAATGGCTGGGACTGTTCAGAACCAAGACGCCAAGCTGAGTTGTCGCTCAATAAATACCGGCAGACAAAAGGCCCCAAAATATAATAGAGAGGGCAATACTGGGCTCATTAGTTCCTTGGAGGGGATGTAGTTTTATATTGTGCTTTTATCACAACAGCTCGCTCGGCATGTGACATTTTCTCATATTTGTATTAATAATAGAGTTGCACTTACATCTTTGAAATGGGGGCTTTGCAAACAAAACTGACAAACACTGTTAATTCACATTTCACAGCTTGGGTTTGTAGAGAGCAATGGCTGTGTTATATTGCTGATTTACATTGAGTCTCGGCTGCTTGGCTCATGTACATTGTTTAAGCGGAGTAATTACCTGTACCACAACAAAACCAATGTGATGTACAAAGAAACATAGTGGAGTGAAGTGAACTTGGTTATTATCCATGCTAATGCCAATACCCCTTCTAACCCCACTCCCACACATGTACCCATCTTCCCTTTGCTCCTCTAGAGTTCTGTTCATCCACCTAGCGCATATAGAACCATATATACCCATTGTATCAGGCTATGGGTGGGCATGTGACCTTCTCCCCATCCTCCTGTGATGCAACGTTGAGTACCTGAATAGCGAATTACCAGGCCCAGCACTATTTCATGGGAGCAGGAAGATAGTCCTTAACACTGTGTAAGCTCGGACTAGGGGTCTTGGAGCTCATACAGGGCTTCTTCTCTTTGTTCCACAGGTGAGCAAGGAAGGGGGTGGAGAGGGAAATGTAAATATTAGCAGCTATGGAGGGGTTTAGCATTTGGGGATTGGCACACAGGTAGTTAGCCATGTCATCCTCCATATTTGGAAGTACTAGGTATTTTCTTTGCTCCCTACTGGGAATTAACTGGGATTTAACTCAGATTTAGTATAGGTTTGGGCGGAAGCTGGAAGGAAGCTCCTTCTCCTGCCCAATCATCTGTGGCTGGGGAATTCTCCACCCGCAGCTGCATGTAAACAAAGGGGCAGAATGATGTGATGTCATTCACCTTATATGGCCACATGGTTATATTTGGTCAATGGCATTGACCTAATATGGCCATGTGTCCATATTAGGTCCATGATATAAGCATAATCAGGTTGGGAATACCCCAGCCCACAGCTGATTGGCTAGCAGAAGTAGCTTCTTTCCAGGTTCTTACCAAACCCATACTAAATCTGATCCCTAGTAGGGAGCAAAGAAAATACCCATTACTTCCAAATATGGAGAATGACGTGACTAACTCCTTGCGTGCCAATTACCACGCGTCCCTTCCAGGTACTGTGGAGGTCAGGTTCGGACCGAGCCTGAGCTCATTCCTACTCCCTACAACTAAAAGGAATGGGGGAGCAAATACAAGGAGAATATGGGGAGGACCTTTGTTTCTCCACCCACACAGCCACATCATCCATTCGCAGATCCTATGACAAGATCTGTGAATGGAGAAATCCCATCATGCACTGCGGCAGAGGTGGAGTACAAGTTCAGTGACATCACTTGTAGTCCATTAGTTCTTCCTCCTGTCCGTGTTACTTAAAAGCTATACAGAGGTATGGACATGAAAAGGAGGAAGGCAGTTGCAATGCTTTACTGGCTTAATGCAAAAAAATACACATTTTTTTTTTTTATATGAAGAAGAATGCATTTTTTTCTAAAAGGTGGAATTTCCCTTTAGGGGCACTTTAAGCAAATGCTAGAGCAGTTTGATGAATCAAGGTGTCTGTGAAGGTTCTCATTCATCCAGGTCATGGTATATCTGTAAAAAATAAGTCAAGGCAACTGGACTTGCTGTATTTTTCTTGAAGACATTTCACTGGACATCTAACCAGCGTTCTCAATTCAGATTCTGAATTGAGAAAAGCTGGTCGGATGTCCAGTGAAATGCCTTCAAGAAAAATACAGCAAGTCCAGTTGCCTTGACTTATTTTTTACAGACAATGCCTTTGTGTTCCATTTCAGAAATATTTGTCATCACCAGTTATAGAAATGTTTTTAATTTGTAACAGAATTCTTTAAGCTGAGACGCTCTGTTCACATATCACGAGCTCAGAACACAAACCTGAATGTAAACAGTATCTGCGTTATTGTATTATAACCGCATGTTTATCGAGCTCAGCAGCGCTGGATTTAGAGTTAATTACAACAGACAATAAACAAATGAACATGCAAATGAACACAGCACTGAGCCGGTGGGTGGCTTTGTGTTTTATTTAGAATTAATTACAAGAGAGGATTTCTGAAAATAACCTAACCTTGTTCATTCTTACTCATTTAATTTATCATCAGAAATATGTAGGTTAATAATCCATAGAACTGATTAAACAGATTACACAGGTATATTTCTACATAATAATCAAGTCATTTCTGGGCACTGCAAAGACAATTTAATTGTATGTTCACCGTGTGTGCATAACCGTGTCACACAGGAGGAATCTTATAGGTGAACAAATATTTGTTGTTATTATTAACATAACTATCATCACCATTATCAACACCACCGTCACCATGACCATCATCATCTTCATCATCACCTTTGTCATCACTGTGATCACTATCACCACCTTTGTCATCATTGTGATCACTATCACCACCTTTGTGAATAACTGTAATCACTATCATCACCTGTGTCATCACTGTGATCACTATCATCACCTTTGTCATCATTGTGATCACTATCACCACCTGTGTCATCACTGTGATCACTATCATCACCTGTGTCATCACTGTGATCACTATCATCACCTGTGTCATCACTGTGATCACTATCATCACATGTGTCATCACTGTGATCACTATCCAAACCTTTGTCATCATTGTGATCACTATCATCACCTGTGTCATCAGTGTGATCACTATCATAACCTGTGTCATCAGTGTGGTCACTATCATCACCTGTGTCATCACTGTGATCACTATCCCCACCTTTGTAATCATTGTGATCACTATCACCACCTTTGTCATCACTGTGATCACTATCACAACCGTTGTCATCATTGTGATCACTGTTACCACCTTTGTCATCACTGTATATCACTATCATCACCTGTGTCATCACTGTGATCCCTATTATCACCTGTGTCATCACCGTGATCGCTATCCCCACCTTTGTCATTATTGTGATAACTATCACCACCTTTGTCATCACTGTGATCACTATCACCACCTTTTTCATCATTGTGATCACTATCATCACTATCATTACCTGTGTCATCAGTGTAATCACTATCACCACTTTTGTCATCACTGTGATCACTATCATCACCTGTGTCATCAGTGTAATCACTATTACCACCTTTGTCATCACTGTGATCACTGCCATCACCTGTGTCATCCCTGTGATCACGATTACCACCTTTGTCATCACCATGATCACTGCCTGTGTCATCATTGTGATCACTATCACCACCTGTGTCATCACTGTGATCACTGCCATCACCTGTGTCATCACTGTGATCACTATCATCACCTGTGCCATCATAGTGATCAACACCATCACCGTTGTCATCATTGTGATCATTAGTATCATCTTTGTCATCCCTGTGATCACTATCACCACCTTTGTCATCACCGTGATCACTGCCTGTCTCATCACTGTGATCACTATCATCACCTGTGTCATCAGTGTAATCACTATTACCACCTTTGTCATCACTGTGATCACTATCATCACCTGTGTCATCACTGTAATCACTATCATCCCCTGTGTCATCACTATGATAACTATCATCACCTGTGTCATCACTGTAATCACTATCATCCCCTGTGTCATCACTATGATAACTATCATCACCTGTGTCATCCCTGTGATCACGATTACCACCTTTGTCATCACAGTGATCACTGCCTGTGTCATCACTGTGATCACTATCACCACCTGTGTCATCACTGTGATCACTATCGCCAACTGTGTCATCACTGTGATCATTATCATCACCTGTGTCATCACTTTGATCCTATCATCACCTGTGCCATCATAGTGATCACTATCATCACCTTTGTCATCACTGTGATCACTATCATCACCTTTGTCATCACTGTGATCACTATCATCACCTTTGTCATCACTGTGATCACTATGACCATCATCATCTTCATCATTACATTTGTCTTCACTGTGATCACTATCATCACCTTTGGATACAAAAAGTTGAACCACCAAAGAATTATGAGCACCACACCTGTCATCACCTTTGTCAGCAATAGGGGGTTATATGAGCAAAATGACCCCATAAAGACTATTTGATTATAGGTTCACTGTGTGTGTATAACCACATCACAAAAGAGGAGTTTTATAGTGATGCAGAGGTTGGGGGATGGAGCCACAGCATTTGGTGGGGGACATATGTATTCCACACTTCCTAAATACCAAAGACACTGATGGAGGACCCATCACTGGGATATAGGGGAGGTAGGAGGAGGGTACCTCCTCTCTTACAGGGAACTACCGGTTTCATTTCTTTAGAGAACTAACAGGTACTCTTTAAAGACTTTGCCAGTAAGGTCAAAGTGGCAGGTTTTCTTGAAAGAACAACCCTCACTCACTGATACATACCTCTACCATACCCTCTCACTGATCAGTTGCTCTGTCAAATCTGTCTAAAAAATATGCAATGCTTAAGGGTAGAGGGGAACATGTGGCCTCCTTTCAGGGTGCAGTATTTGGGCCTATTTATCCAATCACCAGGCCAGAACACTGTCACCCAAGGGAGGTATTAACCTAGTGTAAGCTCCACCACCACCCAACACAGAGTTTAGTCAGGGTTTAGACTCCTGGCTCCAATAGAGAAATGGAGATGCAGAGGAGCATGGGGATGGTGAGTATCAGCGGGTTGGAAGGGTTCTTTTTTTAAAGCATAGCTAAATCCAAAATCAAAATTTGAATGCATTGCAGCTTACTAGTCCTTAGATGGGGTGGCTTTTATATATATGCTTTAAGAAAACTTATCCCATTCCCCATTCAGAATCTTTTTAAGTGGCGATAGATCATACAGAACAACCTGGCAAAAGGATATCATAGAAGACAACAATCTGCAGATACATACCTCTGTTGTTTTTTACATAATTCAGCCCCAGTATAGTTAGCTGACAGCAGTTTGCATTTTATAGTTGATCGCTCAGGAATAATATATCATGTTAATATTTATACAGCACATTATTCCTTCCCCGGGGTATTTTTTTTTTAACTTCCTCACATCTCAGGTCATTTCACCAGTTTGTAAAATAAAATTGATTAAACTGACGTCAACTTTGTAATTTTTTTATTTCCGAGCAGCAGGAAATATATCTGTAGCCAGTTCAGTTGATGTTCAAAGTCCATTGATGTGTTTCTTTTATGTTTTTTGCATATTTTAAAACTACAATCTTGATGTTGTTGAGCACTTTTTTTTTTTTTAAACAATGCTGGGTACACCTACAATGATCGATATCAGAGCAAGAGTCAAGTTAAAGATGAAAGATGAAAAGATGGCTGAACTCACGTCAACTGTGTGCTTGTTATGATGTCCTTAGATGATTCTTTTGCCTCTCCGGTGTAGCCTATACGAATTACTATATTTTCTGGGTGCTGGGACCTGTTTCTCTCCTCCAGATATGATTTTTTCTTTGATTTATCTTTGATATGTTTTATATTCATATGAATGAGACTCGGTGCAGATTTCTCAAGAGATCAATTTGCAAGATTTTTTTATGGTAAAGAGACCAGTTCCCCAGTCAGTTTGCTTATTTGATATGGAAATGCATATGCTTGCACTATATCCAGCCATATTCTGCTCACTATATTTTTTTGTTTTTGTTTTGGAGGATTTCTTTCAGCGTCGCGACAACATACTAGCATTGTAATGACAGTCCAATATTAGCATATACAGCAGACTATATAACGTTATGTGTCTAGAATATACAGTAGTTCCAATTGCCACTCAACTGCTGTTGTTGGCTGGTTCTCCACTCTCTTGCTGGTTGGCTTTGTAGTTTAGCTTGGTAGTTTCTTTATCTTGGCCTGGTGTGCCTGCATCCTCCCGTGGCTTGGCAGCAGAACTGCAATAAAAACACATTGCAGCTTAAGGTATATCTGAAGCCAAAACTTGTTTTCTCATTTTGGATAGAGTAGGGAAGGTTAAAGCCTCAGTCAGTTTCTGTTTTCCATCTATGTTCCATTATGGAGGTTTCCCTTCACTTCCTTTCCTGTAGACTCAACTGTAAGTGAAAGGAGATCTTTCCATTGGAAGGAAAATCTCCTTTTGACAACTGTCACCGAACAAGTGTCCTTCATGGAGGTTTTCCCTTCTACTCCTGTTCTGTTGGCGACTAACAATGTTAAATTTACCCTTACATTTATTTTCAGTGACAATGGTGATCGGGACAATTAGAGAGAGCAAATCTACCTAACAGGGACACATGCAACAGTTATACTTTAAAGTAGCTCTGTAACACAACTAAAAGACATTTAGAGAGGAATTTATCAAAACTGGGACAGACAAAATCAGGAGCAGTTGCCATGGCAACCAATCAGCTCCTATCTTTCATTTTAAAAGCTTAACTGAACAAGCTGAAAGGTTTTACGCACAACTGCCCCAGATAGTGTCTGTTCCAGTTTTGATAAATCCTACCCTCAGTTTGCTAATGTACTTTGTATCATAAACATCTCTTTTTTTGTTTTACAAAACACTAAATTCATCTTTTGCGAGTTTCGAGTTCATGCAAGAATTTAGGAACAACCTATAATGCATGGTTTAGCCTTTACTCCTGGTCAGCTAAGTCATAAGAGCCAATAATTATGGAGGTTCAGATACCAGTGCCGATACTTTGCATTTTCACGAGAAGTACCAGGGTCACAGCGGTTGCAGCTGGGGCCTAGATCTGGCGCTCCACCACTGTCCTGAAATCATTAGTGTGTATTATTTTAGAAAAACTGTCACATGACACTACACAAAAATGTATCAATACTTGTATCTGTGAGTACTTGGACAAGTATCAGTACCTGTACTTGAAAAAATGGTATCGGTGCATCACCTATATATATTTATAAAACGCATATCATACAATAAAACAGAGATGTACAAATCCCAGGAGCTCCGTATGCTCCTTAAAAATGACAGCTGCCTCCTAACTTTTATATGTGTCTCTAGTCTAGTCCTGGAGATGGAAAAGAATCTGTACATGTACTTGTATCAGTAATGGTACTGAGTACAGTACTTAATATTTGAGCATCCCTACCAATAATCTAATGGAATGGATAACTCCAGCACCCTCACTATGAAAACGTGGACTCACTGTCGCTATATAGCAAAATGTCTATGTGTGTTGAAGCTATTAGGGAAAGATGACAATTCTGTGTAGGGGAGATATTGTGCTATACTGTGCTGCCATGGGCTTTACTGTGCTATATTGTGGATTGTAGTGGTGGGTTACATATTATTGGTACCCTGTTTGAGTCAAACATATACAGCATTAAGGTGGACCTGAATTCAAGTGAAGATTTGCTACGTTATAAGAATATTTTAGAGATATTAATTGTGCCTAAGCATGCCCTAAAAAAATACCCTATGTCTGGAAGTCCTCCTAAAAAAAAACTGCACTTTGCCTGAATGTGAGGGTGCCTAGGCACTCCTGTGTCTACAGCCTCATAGCTGTATATCTGCAGTGGTCGCGGCACTGCTTCCTCTGACTGCTAGTCTCAGGAGATTTGCATTGAGACTTGATGATGTCACTACAGTGCTGCTCACTGTCCTGCTTGCGGGAGTCTCTGACATGAGGAAGCAAAGCACTGCTCTACCAAGATGGCCACCTTCATAGAGAGAGAGACAGTGCGGGACAAGCCACTGTAGGTCAGTAAAGGGGAAAGATGAGCTGCTGGGGATGACAGGTCATACTAGTGACTAGTTGTTTTTGCTTTCTGCCTGCCCAGCTTTCAGACTTCACTTCCTCTTTAGATCATGCCCCAAGCATGATAAAAGGTTTGTGTATTTTTAATGTTGTCCTCAAATCCGCATTTAAAAAATCCCTTTCCCTGCTGTACGGGTAAAAACAGTTGGGCATTGGTAGATTGCCCCCTCATAGCAGAATTTACTATTTAAACACCAAAAGTGATTTACTACACTTAACCTTTACAACCTCTAAATTATTATGTTTGTTATTTATAGAAATCATTAGAAGGAAATACCAATGGAGGACAAAAAAGTGGGTTTAACCAATAATTTTCTGCATATTATGCACTCTTGGCAATGTAACTGGGGGCATGGCAAGGGTGTGTGCTTTGCCTACATATTTAATGCTAAATGGCATCCCTCTTTCTCATCTTATAAAGTTGGGAGGATTGTACTTGTCACCCCATAACAAGAAGTGCCTGAACAGGAGCCTACATGACATTATCACCAGGCATTAATTAAATGAAAGCTGCAGATTTTAAAAGATAAAAATTGACTTTCAAAATGACATTAACATGTTAAAGCTTCTATGAGATTTTAATGACTGGGGTTTACATTAACACACCGAAATAGCTAACAAGTCAAAAAAATCCTCTTGGTCCTTTGTGGCATTCTGATGCTGATCTGCAATTACGATTGTTGATCCGGTTTGGACTAAAAGGTCCGTTTTACTGATAAATATTGCCATTATTTACTGTAGAGGTTAAATGAAACACTCTTTCCAATTTCATTCTCTCCTTCCATTCTTCTGTGATGATCAGTTAGAATATGTAAGGAACTTCAGCCTTAAGTAGCAGAGTCGTTGAAGCTGTATAAAATCAAATGAGATTTCTGCTCGACCAAAACTATTCAATGCCTCAATTATTCCATTGTGTTTCTTTGATCTTTCTACAATTTTACAATTCTTTGTAGAGATACATTTGCATAATGCTATAATAAACTAGAGAGATGAACTATGTGGAGATAACAGGGAAAATATTAATAAAACTACATGTTCAACATCATAAAGACCCAAATGTCATATCCTTTGCTGTTCCTTGGTGCTGGAGACTTCGCTATATGTACAAACTAGAAATGCTTAATTAAATCAGCTTTGCAGCTTTAACTTCTCGATTGAAAGATCAGTCTTACTATAATTGATGTTTCGGTTGTAATGAGCTTTTATGCCGTAGACCACCCACATGGCTGTATATACCCTACATAGCCAAAAGTTTGTAGACACCCGACCATCACACCTATGAGGTTGTTAGGAATCCTATGGCCATGGGTATTAATACAGGGTTGCCCCCCCCCCCCTTCTGGCTATAACAACCTCCTACTTGTGCTGCAAAAAGATATTATATTACCCTTTGTTTGTATATGGCCATGGTTGTAGACACCTGACCATCACATCTATATGAGCTTGTATAACATTCAATTAAAAAACAGTGGGAATAAATATGGAGTTGTCTATATCTCCCATCCTTGCAGCTATAGCAGTTTTCACTCTTCTAGCAAGGCTTTCCACAGATTTTTAAGCGTATCTGTGGGAATTTGGGCCCATTCCGCC
Organism: Nanorana parkeri; assembly: GCF_000935625.1. NCBI lineage: Eukaryota > Metazoa > Chordata > Amphibia > Anura > Dicroglossidae > Nanorana > Nanorana parkeri. The sequence goes on from NW_017306464.1 coordinate 344,607, forward strand.
AAAGAAGCATTTGTGAGGTCAGATACTGATGTTAGATGAGAAGACCTGGCACAATCTTGTTTCAGTTCGTCCCAGAGGTTTTCAGTAGGGTTGAGATCAGGGCTCTGTGTAGGTCACTTAAGTTCCTCCACACCAAACTCATCAAACCATATCTTTATGGAACTGGCTTTGTGAACAGGGACACAGTCATGTTGCAACAGAACAGGGCCTTTCCCACAAGGTTGGAAGAGAACAATTGTCTAAAATATGTTTGTGGACTGGATCATTAACAGTACCCTTCACTGGGGACACCTGAATCCAATAATTTGGAATTCTTTTATGCCATAGGGTGTATTTGGTAGTGTTTTCTTCATGAAAAACTCTGGACTAGATTTTAAGGTCCACTCACCTTCTATAACAACTAATGCCAGCTTTGCTTGAAAACAAATTAAATGTTTATGTTACAATCGACATGTTATTTGCTTTATTGAGTAAATGAAATTTGTAAATTGCAAATACTGGTTTGTTTGATTCAGTTTGGCATCAAGCTAGGCCATAACTAAAGGACCAGAAGCACATATTGATACACTGTGATTTATTAAGGCAGAAATAACATTTGGCAAATACACTGACTGTACCAAGTATATATTTGGGGATCTGTACACAATTGATATGAAAGTAATAAGTATTCAGCATCACTGTTGGTATTTATTGCTTTAAATAGGAGATTAAGGCAGGTTGGCACCTTAATGGTTCTACTATGGGGTCCCATCACACATAAGTATGGACCTGACATCAATATCTTAATTCTGTAACGTTTAGGCAGGAGGGGTTGTCCAGCTGCCACTCTACATAACCTCCAGTCAACTGGCGTGATCCAAAGAAAATATAATGTTTAACAACACTGGGCATTATGAAGAAGAAATCACCAGTCTCAATGACTTTACTTTCCAAAAAGCTTGTTAAATTAGTCTTTATTAGTTGCTGTAGAAATAAGAAAGTACAGTGTAGCACCTCCCTAATAGGACCCCACAGTAACTTTGATATGTTCTTCAATATTCAGTCACATGGTGGGGTTTGGTAGGTGACCAAGTTGTATTGCTCAACACCAGTAGAGAAAAGGGAGTTCAGCAGCCTGACTGTGCCACCTGACCGGGCTGCATAAATCTCCGGGCTAGCCAGACATAATGACAAATCCTTTGGCAGGTAATACAGATTCCATGTTTTTGTTTCAACTGTGCATTTAAGGAAAAACTAAACTCTGGAAGCTGTGTCTGAAAAAAAGCATGCAGAGATCAAAGGACTAGTCAGTAGCATTGCCTGTAGTCTCCCTGCAACTGAACTTCCCCTATTTCTGACTTACAGTGCCGTGTTCTGCACTGTGTCGAGGTGGCCATCTTTGTTGAGGTAAGGCTTTGCTTCCTCATGTCAGATCCACCAGCAAGAACAACAGTGAGTAGCACAGTAGTGACATAACCTAAATCACACTCCAAATCTCTAGCAGTCAGAGGCAACAGTGCCTTAGACTTTACATGGCAGAAATAAAGCAATGGGGCTGTAGACACAGGAGTGCCTAGGCACCCTCACATACCAGTGATACACTTGAATTGATTTTAGTGCACAGAAACCCAATATAATACCTAAATGAGGTAAAATATAAAAGATGACATTGCGTCAAGGAAATAGATATCACATATGTCAAGTCTCAAAACTGCGCACGTCTGTACATGTACAGTACCTTTTTTCTGCGATTGCCGCACGCGTGTACCCCATTGAAATCAATGGGGCAGCACAGCAATCGCTGTCTGCAATTGTGCAGACAATTGTGCAATTGTGTCCTGGATCGCTCAGCACCGTCTACACCGGACTTTAAAAGCTTTTACAGCTCATTTATCTAGAGTGAGCAGTGAATGATGGCCCAAGAATTATTGCTCTCACCCCAGGATGTGTCGCAGTACCCAATATGTGTGGCGTAATGCAAATTATCTATCTTGCTCAGAGTAGATGCTGCTGTTGCAACGCAGCTGTATATTTGAAACATAGAATAAACCTTCTTTATTACCTCTCAGCAAGATGTCGAACAACAACAACAACAAAAAAAGAGGTTGAAGGAAAGCCTTTTTTCTCCTGCCTTTTTTTTTTCTCCAACTAATATGCAGTGAGCAGCAGTACGCTTTTATAAATCTCATTGCGGGGGCACATTTAAAGTACAATGTTACACACAACATGATGCAGTGTACATAGTGGTATTAATAAACACTTATAATTGAACCATTTTTCAAGGCTACAATATTGTTCAATTAAATTAACCAGTCTTCAGAGCTACATTTTCCACCTCACTGTTAGAATTATGTTCATTGCCTATCTGTGTTAAGTTTAATGTCATTATAGTATATTACCAAGTCGTGTTCGTGATGGCGGTAATAATGCACAGCGTCTCAACATTCATGGCCGGTCTGTTAAGTATTTGGCTTCAATGTAGCTTAGGCGTACTAATCCCCCAGACAATTTGTAATGTTTTCAACGTAAACAGTCTTTTTATAAGATCATTTGTCACGAACTATGCGCTTTTAATAATTGTAAGTCCGAGAAAATGGCTTGTCCTTGTGAGAACTTGCACCTTCACCTAAACTTCAATCTCCTACATCTACATGCCGCTGACTGTCTAACAGCCTTTAAGTACATCAGCGTTAGTCACCTATGACTCAATTTAAGATGGCGTTTTGCTTAAAGTCAACCAGTGGCCAGGCAATGGATATTCAAGTATTTACACTAGATAGTAGGGCTGCAACAACTAATCGACATAATCGATTATAATCGATTATTGAAAAAGTTGACAACTTTTTCAATAATCGATTAATCGTCTTCCGATCAGTTGGCCCTGTTCACGGCTCCACACAAGCTGCGCGCCGCACCTCTTCCCCGCCTCACGCTCACCGCCAGCCCACATCCACGATCGGCACAGGGACGCGGGGAGATGTAGTAAGGAGGAGCAGGTGTGGGGGGATGACAGCCAACTAAATAGACAGGTCCGATCTCAGAAGCAAGTTGCTGGAAGACTGCTCAGGTAAATAGTCTTAAACACTTGAGCCCCCGGGCCATTCTCTCCCTGAATACCCTTGAGTCCCAGAGTGTTTTCCATTTCACAGATGTCTCAGTTCCACACCTTATAATGTTTGGTATTTGTAGCCTACCCCAACATATTATACATCATTTGTTTCAGGATAGATAGGGCTTTAATTTGGTAACAGATTTAGATAAGGATATTTTTATTTTCTAGGTTTTGATTGGAAACAGTTATGAAAATAATGTGTTTTCCTCCACTTTTTCCTAACGCAACGTCTACATAATTTGCGCACACCCAGATTTTTATCCCAAAATATAACCAAATACGTTTGCTGATTAAAATTATATCACATAAGTGTATCTTTATGTAGCGAAATGAAATGGTAAAGGTCAAAGTGAACGTAGGCGTTTTACTTTAGGAGAGCTTCATTCTCCTTTTGGTGCTGCATTACACACAGGAAAAAACACGTCGGTTTGCATAATTGCTGAAGTGCATGTCAGTATTGGTGAGTGCAAAAGTGTGTGCTTTTGCGGTGTCAGCGAGTACCAACAACTTGGTTGCAGTGTTGGCAAGTGCAAAAAATGTGCATCGTTAAGATGTTGGCAAGTGCAAAAGCGCACCTCTGTATGGTGTCAGCGTGTGCAGAACATTTTGTCGTGCAATATTGGCAAGTGTAAATGTGCACACCAATTGGGTGTTGGTGAGTGCAAAAGTGCAAGTCGTTGCGGTGTTACTAAGCACAGAAAAGTGATTTTGTGCTATTTTGGCAAGTGCAAAATGCAATGTGTATACCTGTGTTGCCCGCTACTGCAAAAATGCATGGAGGTTCAGTGTTGGCAGATGGAGAAGTACACGGAATTGCAGTGTTGGTGGTTACAAAAGTGTGCCCTGTTGACTGCAGAAGTGCACACTGCTGCTTTATTGTTGAGTGCATTAGGGCATGTTGGTGAGTGCAGAAGTATGCACTGGTGCCGTATCAGCAGGTGAAAATGAGCATGTCGATGCGGTGTCGCCAATGTGTGGATGTGCAGTATTGGCGAGTTCAAAGGTGCATGTTATTGTGGTGTTGGTGAGTGCAACAGTGTGCGCCATTGCAGAAGTGCACAATATTGCAGTGTTGAGGGCTAGTACAGAGGTGCTTGGAGGTGCAGTATCGGATAGTGCAGAAATACACGGAACAAGTTCAGAACTTGTGCCTAGCTGCATTGTTTCTACCTGCAAAATCCACATTAGTGAGGGTGAATGCAAAAGTGGCCGTAAATAATAAGGTGAAGTCTTAGCACTTGGGTGAGATGGTGTTGAGCATGGTCTTGCATGATGCTCTGGTGGCGGTTAAGGGGTCGTGTGTGACAGTGCAGTGGTGAGAGCAGGGTTTGGATCTGGTCAGTGGTGACCTGATTCAGAGCTCCCATAATCTCACCCTGCTTCCCGCTCCCATAGTTTCTGCTTTGTGCTTACATTACAGATTAGAAGTCATTGCTGGTAGTGAGGAGTCACTGCTGGGAGGGGGATACAGAGTAAACTCTGAGGATGAATTGCCTGTGGTGTACTATAGGTGGGTAGATGTCTCAATGAGAACAACAATGGGATATCTGTTTGCCTTTCAGCTCATTGAAACGGGCTGTGATTTGGCTCTTGGGGAAATGTGGCCCTTGCCTTATTAACGCTTAATCCCACTTCTGTAAGGCAAAGGCAGCTACTAAGTATGCTGCATACAAAAGTTTGTAGAAAAGTCTCATACCAGGGGTGTCAAACTCAATTTCATTACGGGCTGCATCAGCATTATGGTTGCCCTCAAATGGCCTGCTGTATTTGTAAGACTATATAAATGTAAAGGTTCTATGGGGGGCTGTGCGGACTCTCAGGTGAGCTATGTGGGGTCTATGGTGGGCTGTTCAGACTCTCAGGTGAGCTATGCGGGGTCTATGGTGGGCTGTGCAGGTTATACGGTGGGCTGTGAGGACTCTCAGGTGGATGTGTGGGTTCTATGCTGAGCTGTGCGGAGTCTTCGGAGGCTGATGTGTTATACCTCCCAGTAGGGTAGGATTGGACCAAGGAGCGAGTCGGAATTTGTCAGTAAAATCAGTACAAATAATATATGTTGGGCTGGTAGCTCTGAGAGGAGACACTTCTCCCATTAAGACTTCAATCGCTGAGAGAACTGCATACAATGAAATATTATTTGTAATAATGGCATGGTATTTTATGTAGTATTTATTTAGGTGACTCGGCTTCATTTGCAAAGGGCAGCATTAATTCCATTGTTTACAATTCATACTTTACAATTCAATTTTTAGCATATACAGCACGTATATGCAAAAAGATGTATCACAATAAACCACTTTCTTAATGACAATAACCACCTTTCACCATGCCCAACAATCATGGCAGCATTTACCCCTGCATTGTGATGGCCAGTTTGTCATACTTGCCTCCCAGGCCAAAAGTTCCCAGTGTCCCCCTACCTCCTAGTGCTACCCCACTGTCACAGGCAAGGCTCGAATTGGGCCAGGATTGAGCAGTTTTTTGCCACCTTTAATCACACAAATTAGCTTCCAAGTTTCTCCTGTTGTTCTTAAAAACCATCCACTATTCCAGATCATACATAATTACCATACATTTATTTTGCATGTAGAAGTGTGTTATATATTTCATATTAATATGACGCTACAAACAGAGAAGCCTATTCAACACCGATTACATTAGTGTCGCCAGAAGTCATTATTAAACGAGAAATTTCATTCACACATGAATTTCATTTCAAGGGAAAGACGGGTAATCCTTTGCTTCTCGCACAGGTAAATTAAGTAATATAAGCAATATATTAAACATGCTCTCATACATTTTCATTATTTTGTTGTTTGAAAAAAATAATGCGGTGATTTTTATTACCTGTATAAACATACAAGGAATATAATACATCTTCTATGTGATGCACTTAGCGGTTAGCCATTGTCATACGTCATGACTAAGCTGATGGAAATTACTGCCTGTAATAATGTTTATTGAAGAACCGGATATGTATATTCGTTAGATATGTAGGGAGGTCTACTTGCCATTTTGGGGTTTTTAACATTTTTACTTTGTTTTTTTTAAATAAATGTTCGAATTAAGAGCCAGAACTGGCTGTAATCCTTGCAGGGTGCCTGATATATCCTTGCATATTCATATTTTAACAGTTGAACAACAGTTGAAACTGTTATTTTTGCTTAGAGATTATGGCCGACCAAGGTTTAGTTACAGTAGATACTTGACAATTAAATACCCAACAGTTATTTTAGATGTTATGAGAACTCCTATTTCTGATTTCTCCATATCCATAATGTAAGCTAAATGAAAAATTTAATGATGAGAATATGACCCATTTCATGATGGAGGTGGCAGGTGGGTGGAGCTGGGAACCCAGGTGCAGGGATCTCACCTCTGGTGTCTACAAGAAATATAAGAAGCTGTTCTCTGATTCTGACTCTGACTATTGGCATCTACACAAAATTGGAATATTTTAGCTTTGGGTGTATTGAGCGTTTTAAGAGACAACAACTTCAAGAATTTCTCTGCAAGAAGTAGATTTATGATCCTGGGAATTTTATTTTTGATTCCCATCTTCCTTACAGTTGGTCATGTTGTTTCAGTTAAAAGGCCTACAGAAGTGCAGGCAAAGCCAACCAGGAAGTGGCTCTTTCAGAACTCTGAACTTGTGGCCTGTGCTCCTGAATGTGGTCACTTGACAGGCTCTGGGATGAATATTTTTAAGTCAACAGGGGAAGGTAAGTATTTCCACCCTACTTAGGAAGGTGTTTTTGTTCAGGGTTATCCCTATAATGAGGTAGCCTGAGGTGGGTGCCTTAAGCGCCATCTCATTGGGTCATGTGGCCAAAGCGTCCCAGGTTGCTAAGAGCTCTTAGCAACATGTGATGCTGTGACAGGCATCCTGCCCAGCTCAGGAAAGCCACTGGTTGCCAGGAGCTGAGTGGGATGCTCTGGCCAGCAGCTGGCACCCAGTGACGTCAGTGAGCTGGGTGCGCACAGCGATACCATGCTGTTCCCCCAGTGATGTGTCCCGCAAACACGCAAACACCCCCCAGGATGGTAATAATGGCACCCAGGATGGTAACCAGTGGTGACAAGGGCAGGGTGGCCTCAAGGTAAAAGCACCTTTGCAAATATTCACGAGTGATATGGCAACTCAATAACAAAAACCAGCCCCAACGGGGCTATTTGGTTTCCTAGAACTATTCCTGGTGTACCATGTTAGGTCTCAGTGACGCATCACACTGTTTAACATGCTCCAATCTCCCTATGTGGCCTATTTGGTGAGACTGAGTTTGACATGCTGACTTGCGATGCTTTATGACAAGTCAACTCTGCTTTTAAATTTTGTAAGTGCAGTTGGTATTTATTCCTTATTGTTAATACCTTTAAAGTTTCTATACAGCGTGCACCTTTCCTATTTTCTGTAATGATTTTACAACTTTATTTTCTTTAGACAATCATCTTTGTCATCATCATGAATAAGAGTACAGCACATTAACAATCTAAAAGTCTGCTATTCTACAAAGTCCACATGATGAGTCTAAAATTGTGTGTTAACTAAAACAGTTGCTTATTATAACATTATCCTTCCTACGCTTGCGAACATTTCAAATTTTTTTTTCATTGAGCTTTCGTCAGATCCTTTGAAAAATTATCCAACGAATGGCCAGCTTAAAGATATCTTTTTAATTTACCTCCTATCCCTTTAATTTAGAAATTATGGATGTGAAGTTAAAATTAATTTGCACACCAAACAATGCTTTGTTATTGTGTGTCATTAATATTGTCCTTTGCAGAAATTCACTTTAGTTCCATCTCAGTCCCAATTCACAAGGTCCTTATCTAACAATGACCTCTGATGTTCTTGAGAGAGCTATCTTTAAACATTCACATGCAGCAATCAAATACTTTTTGAGATGGATATCTTGATGTACTGTCTTTTGGTAATTGATAAAACTGTTTGCAAGTCCTCAAAGCCCCAGGTACCATGTTCCTTTTGTTCTCTTCTTTGTTGACAAAGTAATTATGATACCATCATTAGTCAAACAGTTCTAAGAAGATGGCACGCTGGTGCTTGGGGAACCAAACTTTTGTACAAGATGAGGTGTTGCTGTTCATGGACAATATACCTATAAAATAATTCCTATCATGCCTGTTAAGTGAATTTCAAAACTAAAATAATGATCAAAATAACAGATAATCACATTTTTATATTGTATATATATTCTGTAAATTTAGACAGCCGACTAAGGTGACTGACCTTCATAACAAGAGGTCCCTGGCTATAGCCATTGATAAGGCAGTTTTTATAGACAATTTCTCAGCAGCAAGTAAAACAGATGGGCATTTGTATTCATTCTTGAAGCAGGGGTCAAATATGGTGGCTATATGTTTACTAGGCTGACAAATAAAACATTTATCAAGAAGTATGGCTCTTTGTGAAAGGAGCTTTTCACCTACCATACACCAAGGATGTTGTCATCATTGGGTGGATTTCCCCTCAATTCCTGTCTCAATGTTGTCACCAGAACAGCTGCCATTTTGTGATGTGGGCACGCAGTCCCAAAGGGGGCTGTAAAAGGTGGCATTTTTCCTCAGTTTGGGGAGGTGTCTTCTCATTCCGTGTTCTATTGCCAGGAAAGGAAGTGATGGAAAAACAGCATAATGGGATCATAGAGGTTCTAGCATTCTAACTGTCACGGCCGCCGCCGTCACCAGCCAGCGAGGAGGGAGGATGCGGCAGCCAGCCGCTCCTTCGTTGGGCCAATTGCGTTCCAGGGTGGAGCGCACGCTCGTCACTTCCGGGTTTCGGGACCGCGTGCGTTCCACCGTGGAACGCGGAAGTGCACCAATGCGTGCCTCGGCTCCTCCTTCACTTCTGAGCCCTATTTAAACGCCCAGACGAGACAGCATGGTGTTCCAATATTGAGTCAGAACGCCTGCTGTCTCCTGGGACCCTCCAACACTACAGACCGTGCCTCCAGCTTATCTAAACTACCCGGACACCACCAAGGACCCCCAGCTACTTTCATTCCGGCTTATGCTCCAAAGCGCAAGTACTCTTAGTGCAGTCGCACACCATAACATTCAAACTGTCTCTGAGAGTATACTGCAAGTTTAACTACTATACTGGGGGACTGTTCACTGCTACTGTTGTAGATAACCTTCTAGAGCCTGCAAAAGCATTTACCCTTGAAGTTATCCATTACTCATCCAATAGCACACTTAACGTTAACCCTTGCCACTCTACTACTAACCCTGAGGCTGTGATGCAAGGTACCCTAACTCTCAGTTCACATAGAGAGTGAAACCAGGGTACCAGACCTGAGAAGCCTCCGCAGCTGTGATCCACGTGACCATTATCCATACAGGCGTGACACTAACATATCTCTTCCATTCAACCTCCACCATTACCACCACCAAAAACAAATGTGACTAGATTTCGACTTTAACACTGGAGACTGAATAAAACATAAACTGCATTATAGTTACAGTATGAATCTAAAAAAAGTCTGCTCTACTCCAGTAGGTATGCAAATTAGCAGCACGCAAAAGACAATCTCAGTAAATAAGCATTACGGGATTGTGCCCCCAGGTCATGTTATGGGGAATTTTACAAGCTGAAATTTATCTTGAAATGTTTTTATAACTCTAACATTACCAAGTTAGTGGATATTAATAATCAAACCCCCCACTGTGTAAAGTAAATGATATGCAACTTCCACCCAAAAGTGAAAGAGGTAACTCACCAGCCCACCTGACCTCAAACATATTCAGTTAATATAAAAAGTCTACACACCCCTGTAAAAATGCCAGATTGGAATAAAACCTTTCCAGTACTATGATGATTTGATGTGGTCCTGGTACTTCTGTACATTGTAAATTCAGAAGCAGATAGGACCACCTATGTGGGGTCAGTGGATCTGGTAAGTTAAGTGTAGGCCACATATTATTTACTCTACACAGTAATAGAGTTGATTGTTAAAGTGGCACAATCCCAAAGCATTTATAGTTACACCAACCTTTTATGAGACATGCCTGCATGTGACCAGTCAACTGTTCAGAACCAATCAGAGTCTGTGATGCATGCTGGGGCATTTTTCCAAAGCAAGGTATTTCTCTGCACAGTCATGTGACTTTGTCAGTACATTGGGGGGCTCCTAAAATCGTGACCAAAATTATAAATATCTTTTATTCTTATTGCTATGTCCCATCATTATTATTTTTTTCAAACGTCATCAAGCACTTATGTAACCTCTGTGATCTTCCATGTTTTTTTATGTATCTGCAGAAGGAGGAACCTGCGAAGTCATAGCAGCACACAGATGCTGTAATAAGAATAGAATCGAAGAAAGGTCTCAGACCGTGAAATGCTCTTGTTTGCCAGGAAAAGTGGCTGGTACAACCAGAAACAGACCCTCCTGTGTTGATGGTAAGTGCTTACATGTTATATTGTGTTACAAGAATACTGTCACTCATCTGTTCTGGGAAGAGGTAAAACTGGGTGGGGATGGGGGTTTGGGGTTTGGGGGGGTGGGGGGTACTTCGATGGGGTCAGGGAGGTATTTTCCCCCTGGAGCAGTACTAAAAAGATATGTTGGTTTGGTGACATTTATCAGTGCAGGACTTGCACTCAGTGACACATGCTGGGCATTATATAGTTGCCTGTACCTTGTTCAGACCTATGATCACCTAACATCAGAAAGTCTTCCCGCACAAACTTCCCCTACAGCTCCGAGATGCTTTATGTCTAGACCTGACCTGCAACCACAGACTTTGGGGACCCCTTTCAGCTAATTTGTGACTAAGTTATTATGTCTCCTGGCATGGTCCATAAGCCAAGAGAGTGGGGCCCGAGCAAAGGAAGTGAGTTTCCAACCAGCCATCGCTGGAATCGTTTTACTGTAGGGCAGGTGTGAGAACTGGCTCAACCACCTGCTGCAAGGGGGTGCTACGTGTGTGTATATAAAAACGATCAGTGTACTGTTGCTTTATATTTTTTATTTCCTTTTTTTTCTTCTTCACTGTCTAATTTCTCTTTCTGTGAAAAAAAATTACATTATGAGGCTAAGGAGGGTCTGTTTTTGTGGCACAGAACAGGGTCATTATAGTTAAATGGTGGTTTTGTGCCCTGGAAGAGACTTTTAAAGTGCCTGGCGCACCTAAAATCTAACACAAACCACTCCAGACATCATGTTCATAGTTTTAGAGATATTAGTGTTTACCTTTGCCATAGAGTAAGTTAATATTTCATTTTCTTCAAAAAGGTATAAAAGATTGCTGTCTTTCAGTTTCACCAGATAGGCCCCCTACTGACATCACCGTTGCATGTATGATGTATCTCCACCCTGTCTATGCCTGACCTTCCAGAAATGCACAGCCACAGGAAAAGTACAGAATTACTTCAATCCAAATTGGCTCTGTACACATATCAATTGAAAGCAGCTTTTTTCCTTTTTTTCAGCTGAAAACCCAGTGCAGAGAATCATGTAAATAAGTAAAAAACCCTTCTAGTAAATTCAGGACACAAGGTTAGAGCCTTCAGTAGAGTAACTACTGAATTAAGCCTCTGGATATGTTACTAAGGAAGCAGATAGTAATTGAGTGTGGAATGGATGTGGTGAAACTTATTAGTGCCCAGCTTCTTTGCTTTCTATATAACTGAATTTATGTAACATTCCCTACTTTTATCTTCATCACTGGTGGCCAACTCACCTAAAATAGGGAGACTTAAAGGATAACTATGGGGTAAGTGTTTTTCCCAATAGTTCTCTTTAGGTTCACGGGAGGACATATACTAACATCCTCCCATGACCCAAAGCTCAGTATATCGTGGGGAATAGCCCACGATATACTGAGAGCGCCGCACCTGGGATGGATCCCGACCAAACTGTCGAGATCCACCCAGCTGCGTGAGTGACAGCTGGCTCGGCCTATCTAGAGGCAGAGCCAGCTGTACCCGCCCCGTCCATTCCTCCAGTGAGCACTGGAGGGACAGAGAGGGGAGGGGGGAATCCCTGTGGGGAGCGATGACTGACAGTCCCCGTTCACTGCATGAAGACGATCATGAAATGAGCGGATTGGTGCATGTTTCTGCTCACTTCCCGATAAATAGGGCAAACCTTCGACAGCTTCTTTGTCACAGGTCGGCTCTAGCTATGAGGATGAGCGGAAATCACTCACCTCATAGTTCTCCTTTAAGTTCAGTCCCTGCCTTACAGCACAGCTAGATCATCATCCACTGCAGCAGCAAGAACAGCGAGGAACCATACACACCACATTGGACCAAAAAAACAGACCTGCAGACAGCCCCGGAGATAACGAGAGGAGGGGCTGCATGACTGGGTGAAGGAATAGCCTTTGGAGAAGGGGTTAAATAAAATGGGAATGAGATAATAAGCTGATTGGAGGTTGGAGTCAGGTGTCAGGGAGGAGCAGCATGGGATGCAACTGCAAGGGCTGATGGGCATTCTTTCCAGAAAGTCAATGGAGGAAGCAGGTTGTCCCGCCCTCCCCTAATTTTTTGCAGTTGGTGGCAGTTGGAATGGTTGTTTATGTCACGGCAGCTTGGCAGGTTAGGGGGTCTTTGGGGGTCAAGAAATTTGAGTCGGTTACAAAATGGGGGTTGGTATGGTGCTTCTTCCCCTGTTGGTGTCGGTAGTTGTCGGGGGCCAGCCACATGGAACTTGGGAACCAGTAACTGTCCTCAAGCTGGCGGTTAGGTACATGGGAGCGGTATTAGTAGAGGCCTTATTTTGGCTGATGGGAACCCAAAGACCCCTTCTCGGATCCAACAGTCATTCAGATTAATGATTTGTATGTTATTTAGGTTATAATGTGTGGTAAGTGTTTATTTTTGGTATGGTTAATATAGGGCTGCTGTGGCCATTTAAATCCATGTCGGCAGTCCGTGTGTTCATTGGGATTTTTAACAGAGGAACCTAATTGACGAATCCATCATTCATGCGTTTTTGCCAGTGTAGTGCACTGCAACATAAGACTTGTAAGACACTTCGGCGCTCAACAGTTCCATGTCTGTCAGATGCCTGTGCCACTGCTGCGGGCCATGGTTCTATCCCCAGCCCCTACTCCACTGCTAAGTTCTGTAGTGATGTAGGGTTAGGAGGATGCAACCATGGTACATGAGGAACCCTTATTACACTCCTGAAGACTTACAGAGGCTGCAGTGCTGGAACTGAGGGACAGTAGGAAACACGGGCCACCAAAGAGGTAAGTATAAACACTTTTCTGTTGCAGAGAACTTTAATGTAGATGTCTTGAAAACCTGACAGGGATGCCTTTACCAATGTTTGTCAGCCTGTTAAAGCATATTTTATGTTATTTCTCTCTATACAAGCTTTAGCATTTTCCTATTCTATACATTATCTATGTCAATTTTGCTATAGCATGTTGTACCAATTACATAACTATTTTGAGCAGCTGTTACAAAAATATCGAATGTTTCCTTTATGATGTCAGTTGTAGCTGGCTGCTTGTCAAGTGATTTTTCTAGATTTGTCATATTAAAACAATTTAAATCAAGAATTCTGGAATCATCTGTCATAAAAAGATGTAAAGAAGCACACTGCAATAAGTGAATTAAGTAGTGTATATCCGTGTGCTGTAGAAAATTTACACGTGACATGGGCAAGTTTAGAATACATAATATGTGAGTAACTTTGAAAGCTTTAGAGATTTTGGATTGATTTGATGATAAGCAGCTGGATAAAATGGCCCACATTAAATTTCAGATTTAAAATGTTATATAACTGCCATGTGAGCGCACGCTTGTTTTAGCTTCATTCTTTTTGAACCATTGACCCTTCCCTCCGCCGGCTCAGTAAAATATACAGTGATGTAACCTCAACGGAGAAAGGGGAACGATCATTCTGCAGGTGTAGAATTTTTCCAAACAATGAGCACTTTTGATGTTCAGAAGATCTTATCACCTTTTGGTTGCCCCATTCTTGGCCTAATTATTCCAAAAGATTTCATGGAGAGAGAACAGGGGGGTGCTAGCAGCTTGTGCAAGAGCACATTATTGAAAAATGAAGATACTGCCTGTCAAAAACGTTTGGCATATAACTAGGGACAAGCAAAACTGTCTGCTTTCACTATGCCGAAATTTTTGCAAAAGTTTGCCATTTTGCAAAAATGCATTGGGGAAGTTCAAACTAAGGTGTTTTTTAAGATTTTAAAGGGTTTTTATTTATTTTGAGTGTGTAGATACAGTGGAGGAGGGAGTGTAGTCACCCTGGGAAAGAAAATGTAGCTACTGCTTCTAAGGACTGATACTCTGCAGTATCTTATATTCTTGTTTTCTGGGTTTAGATACACTTCAAAGTGAATCTTTGCGGATAAATATAGAGGCACGACCACTGCTGACTCTGTTTTTAGGTATAGGCTCTGGGGATGCCATGCTGATCTTCGCTATCTAGAACAAAGTAGAAGGTTGTCACTGGTTGCTTGCTTGCTCCAAATCAGTGATGCACCAGGTAGAAAGAACAAGGTAAAAATGACAGTCTTGCCTCTTTCGTCTATAATGCCAGGTCAAAAATGGCAACTGTCATGTTGCTAACTTCAGTTCACTTTAAGTAGATTTAACTAATATTAATAGTATTGTGGATCAAAATACATTTCCGGACCTGCATGTTATATGTCAGCATTTTTACATAATATTTATTGCCTTTATGCCTTTAATATATAAAACTAAAAGGACTTCTTCCCACAGTCAATAGCTTGATATGATATTTATTTCACATAGAATTCCAGAGGAAAAAAAAAATCTGAAAAAGATGTGCAATCAATTTTCATTTCTTAGGGTAGAAAAATAATGTTCTATTAAAACCAAGGAGTCAGCTTCTTATCCCTCCAGCAGTTCCTCTGCCCAGATAAAAAGAGATTTCAGATTCCCCAGTTATTAATGTCCTGTCCGTATGAACAATGTGCACAATTTCACACTGCTGGCAAAATCTATGACTGTGTCGTCTCATAATGACGGTGCAAAGCAGCTGAGAGATATACATGCACGGCGCTCTTAGCTGGGACCTAGAGGATATAAGGTGTGTTATTGCCAGATGTCACCCGTCACACCTTGGTTTTTTCGTTTCACACTGCAGAACAGTACTATCTACAGAGCACGGGCATATAAAGAGCATAGAGATCCATGTATACTGACTGCCACATTGTAAGTCTGGTACCTCTAGTTGCCCGTCCATGTTCTTTATTTATGGCCATAATATAGAGGAACACCAAAAAACTGGGGTTTTATCCAAACAACAAACATGGTTGCATTGTGGCATGTTCCTTCTTGCTCCCCTTATCTTCCTGATGACCAAAAAGTGTGATTGGCAGATTTATGGAAGAGTAGGGAGGCAAGGAGAATGGGAAGACATAGGCTACAAAAAAGACCATATGAAATCTTATCATGTTGCTATAGCACAGCGATCAGTCCTACTGGAGAGCTCTGGCCATAAACTAAGCATGCAGGGAAGCGCTTGGAATTACATAGCTCCATATATACACATGTTTACTTTAAGAGCACCTGTCACTTTTAAGCTAATGGTAGGTCACAAATGAGGTTGAAGGGGAAGATGGGCACTGCCCCAGTATATTTTTTTTATTTTTACCTTGAACTGCTCATAAATATGAGTAGGCAGACAATTGTGGCGACGCGATCCGAAAGCCCCGGTGACAAGGCAACTATAGATCTGCAGAGATCTGCAAAAATGTTAACATATATTACTAAAATTGTAAAGTCTGAGTTTACAAATTAATGTCAGTGCTCAGGCTAATTAGTGTGATAGGGCGGTAATCAAGCAGGGCATCCAATCAGCTGTTGTCAACCAGTTGTCAACTAATGCCAGTCAACAGTTGTCAACTGTTGTCAATCAACTGTTGCCCAGTCGACAGTGAACCTCAAGAATGGACAGGCAGCCTCATGTGGAGGCACCAGCCTGGTCCAGCCATGTTTATGGGCTGTAACACCTGTTCTCCACATGTCTTATACAAGTGTCATTGGTAAGTGTCTTCCTAGTGGGGGTCACAGGTAGACAACAGCCTCTCCGCTTGCTGGCATTTTGTTCTTTGCAAAGTGCAAAGCTTTTATTCTCAGTTAATAACATTTATACACTGCAGAGATTAATATGTTACTAATGACAGCACCTTGCACTTTACACCAATAATTCACCATTTTCTATAAAACCTTGTTGAAGGGGATATATTGAAACCCCGAAATGCATTGGCTACGATCACAGCAATCAAATAAAATATAATTGAATAAGAAACATTCATCCATTCGTTCCTTTTGGATTGGAGTCAATCACTCACTTTTATGCTGTTCCTTATGAAGAAATAAAAACTTGACTACTGTCTACAGTCCAATGACAACATCACTCAACTTGGAAGACTAAAGAAAGAATTAGAGTGCAGGGTTTCATGACCCTGCCCCCTAAGCATGACACCCTGTTCTCATAGTTGGCTACAATAGATCATTTTCAATGCGGAGCGGCCCCCTACTTTTACTTTTTTTCACCACTAATGGGGTTATTCACAAAAGGGTGAAGAGTTTGGAGAAGGCCGGAGAAGTGAACAATCTAGGACAACATAGCTGAACTGGAAAGTGAGCTGAATTGGAGAATTTTTCCAAATCAGCTATGTTGTCCTAGATTGTTCACTTCACCTGCCTTCTCCAAATGCTTCACCCTTTTGTGAATAACCCTGTTAAGGAAAATATGTGAGCACATGGCACCCTACGCTCACAGCCTATTAATGCAGAGAGTGGTGCTGATGTCATCACGTCTGCCACTCTCTGCACCATTCAGGACCTCCCACTGCCGGGAGAAAACCAAAGAGGAAGGAGACTGAGCATTTCACATGACCAAACAGAAGACATTAAAAAAGTGTTATTATTAATAAGAATAATAATCATTATTATTCAATAATAATAAATAATATGATAATAATTATTATTATTATTACTGCTGCTGCTACTACTACTACTACTACTACTAATAATAATAGTATTATCATTAACAACAAAAACAATAATAATATTATTAATAAAGAATAACAGTAAAGGTAAGTAACAAAAAGTATAAAATGCTATGGGGGTTCCATACAGAGCCCCCAGAGCAGCGCTTTAAGGATTGGTGATAGATGGGGGGACATGCGGGATAACACACACAAACCTCATCCAAACTTCAAATGTCCAGTGCTGGATTTGAAACACCATAAACTAACCAATTTTTTTGCCTTGATAAATTGCATTTAATAAAAAACGTTTATTATTTCTGTTCCATTAATGTCAGTACATAAATTTCAGCTGCCAGAGTTTTTCCTGGGTGAAGCTACACAAAAAGCAATACTCCTCCAAGCATTTAAACTCAGGAATCAGCTGTCAGCTCAGCCCTCTCCTGTATTTTACATAATGTCCGTCTAAAATGGCCGAGCTGCCAGAGGGGTTCACATGCTTATACAAAAATACGTAATTTCTTTAACAACAGTTATTACCAGGGCGATACAAAGAAGCAGCAGACGTCTCCCCGTCATCGATCACGGCGCTTGCATGCAAGCCGAGACAGAATTTGGCAATTAAATGTCAAATACTTTGATGGCTCAATGACCCTTGAAACAGGACAAAAAACTGTATGCAAATGGAAATGAGTGACTGGAAAAGAAAGGGAAACGCAGGGCCGGTGCGTTCTGCGGATATTACATTCATAAATCATACGGAGCGGTCTCAGTGCGAGATGAGTTCCACACAAAAAAAAACTAATTATGACATACATCTTTCTACTCGCTGCCTTTCTTACTTAATAAAGTACCTTTTCATCGCATGTTTTAAAGTGAAAAATGCATTACCTCAAGATTGAAAGTGTAGACATGTCACCGGTTCCGTTCTACGGAAATGTTTTATTTGCAAGTCAGTTGTACTAAGCTGCGCATAGACCTGAGATGATGGTCAGATGTAAATAATTGATGTTATTGTTGAAAAATCTGTCCACATGGTGTGGAACCAAATCCTTCCGTCCCTCTTTCCACCTCAGTTGTCTCTTTTTTTGGTCTGAAGTACAGACCATTGTACAAAATGTTTTATTTAAGTTACGCTTCTCTACATCCTTCTTCCAATTATGGATGTAATAATGTACATTCATATTTTTGAAAGGTCAGATGTAAGGAAAATTGCTGGTGAGAAAAGCTGTATTTTTTATGTATTAAAGTACACAAGCCATTTTTTAAAAAAGTTTTGGATTTTGGACGACAAACGCGCATTTCCAAGGGCTACCTGGCTGTATCCCAATATTTCTTTGGGCGTAGGGCGTTTTGCAGCGCGTTCCTACTCATTGTAAAACGCCCAGGTGGGAACCATGCCCATAGGCAATCATTGGTTTTCACATGTTGAGCGTTTTACAGAGCGTAGGAACGCGCTGTAAAACGCCCATGTGTGAACCAGGCCTAAGGGCCCCCTGTTTCCCCTTGGGGAGATTTCCCTTCACTTCCTGTCTGATAGCCACAACAGGAGGTGATATAAATCCCCACTGGTCAGCAGTGGCACTAGAACTAGTGTTCTCATTGCAAGATTTACCATCTATTCATGGTTTGGGATTTTCTTCACATTTACCTTGAGTGATAAGTGACTAGGACAAATAGAGAGGGTGACACAGGCAGCAATAAAAAAAACCTGACAGATGTTCTAATCCCTCTTCACTCTATCCAAAACTAATTATAAAAAATGATTGGCTTCAGTTGCACTTAAACGCTGCATGCCAGCGGTGTGTCCTTTGCATACATACTTTGTACTACAATGTGTGTCCCTTTTTACTATCTTAGAAAGTTGGGAGGAATGTATTCAGGTTTGTATGCAGAATGAGATCTGTGGATATTTCTGGGGCCTCACATGTCTTATTGACATGTCACACTAGCGATCCTTTCCCACTCGCTTAAGAGGAATCATTAGCAAAATCCCAAAAAGTCCACTTGATCACCAGGGGGAATCAGAAGGATGTCGCTTTATCACTGCATCGCTCCATCAATGGGGACCAATAAGTGAGCTTTGATGATTACAAACGTAGGTCTGACTCAACAGGGGGTGTGCTGGGCATCTGCTGAGAGACCACTTCTTCCACAAAGAAGGCAAGAGTCCTTCTTTGCAGCATCCTGAGAGGGGACAGGCTTTTTGACTCATGTAGTAGCTTGTTCCTAAAGTAAATGAACTGTAAGACTTTGCACACCTTTTGTTTTGATGTACTTAAAATCTACACCGCTGATTTAAAATGAAAGTTTAGTTGCAATTGAAAACTGAATTCGAATATATTCCTAAGTAGTCACAAAGGATAAAAATTCACTTAGTAAAAGTAGCAGTTACATCCTCACTGTGCTGTACATAGCCTGTGCAGAAAGCAGAGCTGTGGGAGGGGCCCAGCAGGCACCACCCACTACAAGCTACCTGCTGAAAACTACAAAAGGGGTGGAGACAAGACTCCACTATGCGCAAGGAGAGAGAGCAGCAGTGACTGGTCTTCATTACAGGAAGGGGCGGAGACAGGACCAGTCATCCTGCACAAGATAGATACAGTTTATAGTCCATTGTGCTTCAATATACTTCATAAACTTCTATAAAATTATGCAAACAATTGCAAAAGTTTAAAACACATATTTAATAACAGACACATTTTTCATGTACATCACCCACAGTAATTTATAGCTTCGGTGAATAAAAAAATTAGCTCCAAATAGCAAATAAATGTTAAAAACAACAGTTCTGTCCATTGTAAAGGCATCTCCATGTGTCAAATGATTCATTAAACAAAATGCATTTCTTGCCTGGCTGATGTTCGGCAACATAGTGAATAACCGTGTAAGTTTCCTGCAGAATCAGCTGGTCCCCCAAAAAACCAATTGGGCGGAGCTAGCAGTGACAGATAGCTCCGCCCAACTGTTTCCTATTGGCCGGCACCTGCTAGAGTCTTCTGGCAGGTCCCGGCCAATAAATAACAACTGGGCGAGGCCGGTCGTGACATCACGGATGGCACCGCCCAGTTGATATTGTTTAATGACAGATTAGCGTTCCGAGGTCAATTGTCATTATCTGTCTTTACAACTGGGCGGAGCGAGATCACGGCTGGCTCTGCCCAGCTGTCATTTGCGGGGAGAACGGCAGACGTTCGGCAGGCATTTTGCCCCGCTTTGGTTGTCACTTTGCCTCAGTTGAGCCGAACCATATGCTTTCGGCTCGGCTGAGGCACTCGGCCGCCTTCAGATACTGTACGGGCTATTATACGGCGGCCGAAGAGAGCCAAAGGATCAGCCAAAGCTACGGCTGTATCCTTGGGCTCAATAATGAATAACCCCCTTAATCTTCTAATCAAGTAGCAGCATCCACTATAATGGATTTAATCAGCATTTATAAAGACTTAAAATATTTGACTTTAATATGACTTTAAGGTTGATACTGATTTTGTAGCTCAAAATATGTGCTAAAAAATTCAAATTAAAAAGAAAAATGTTTAGGTTGGTGTGCTATCAATGGTAGATAGGGAAGAAGAGTGGGGGGATAGATGAAGGGTGGGGGGATAGACGACGGGTGGGAGGATTGACATTTCACCGGAAGACCAGACAGGACAAAGCTTTAGTAATCAAGATTGGAAATTATTGGGACATTGCCACTGCTTGTGGTGTAATTATTTGGATAAATTAACCTGTTCCCTGCTCCTAATTACTTCCACCACTAATCCAATAAATCAGACCGCCAATTTCCATATCCAAGCCCCCATTCCACTCCCTACCTTAATACCTGAATTCTAAAAAGATATATACTTTTCCCCATCGATTTCAAAGGCTGCTCATTCTTTGCCTGTCTTTGATTATCAGTCTTTTTGAGACAGAGACACCGTCGAGTACAAAGAGTAGTAATAGATTGTTATCCAGCCAGCTGTATCGATCAGGTCAGGTAGTAAATTAACAGCAGTGGAATGCCATTAAATTTTAAACTTAATTGCCTTCTTCTCCTAATTTCTATTGAATACAATCAATAGGTGTCAGAGGAAAGTTAAAGAAGTTATTCAGCTATCTATTTTCACACGTTGAATGGAAACACTCCTTTATCTCTAATGTTTGAATGCTGTACAGCCCTCCTTTACAGGATTGCAAAGAGACAACAT
Source organism: Nanorana parkeri (assembly GCF_000935625.1). Classification (NCBI taxonomy): domain Eukaryota; kingdom Metazoa; phylum Chordata; class Amphibia; order Anura; family Dicroglossidae; genus Nanorana; species Nanorana parkeri. The sequence goes on from NW_017306464.1 coordinate 365,847, forward strand.
CCTCTCGTGACGTTGTAATGTCAGTTCATTTGCAGGGGGCCTTGCATTATGATGACAGAAGACCTTTCTCTGTAACTAAATATCTTATTTTATATTAATAGACAGACAAACTGTACTAGAGTTTCCAGTGCCACTGTCTGCCTTTTACACATTCCTTGCTTCATCTGTGTCATATGTATTTTGGAATTACTGTATGTGACAGAGATATGGCCTGGGAGGCTTAGCTGGAGAGGAATATTGCTATCCTCACACTTCTGTTGGTCAATATGGCTGGATCACTGCTGAAATAAAATTTGCTTATGAGTCAGCATTTTCTAAAGACCAGATTGAAGCAGTAGCATGCAGGGAAAAAAACCCCACATTTTTATACTCAAACCATAACATTGGAACATTTTTTTTACCTTCATCAGTTACTTGACTAAGCCCTGTCCTGTCCTCATGTCACAACACTGCCAATGAGCTGCTTACTAGACATGTGCATTTCATTTAGTTCCGAATCAAAATTCGTAGTATTTTCCAAAAAATTCGTACATTAGGACACATCCATATTTGCGAATCCCAATGCGTCCAAATCCTGAATTTCGGATCCCATTCAAAAACAAAACTGAATCGGACATGTGACTTTTCTGGCAAATGAGATGTGTTTTTCGGTTTAATGCATCTGAATGGGTCTGAATACGAATTTTCGTTATGGCAACATGGGAGCCATATACAGTATATACATATAATACTAAAGCTGAGGCTCCCAGAGCCGAATGGCATTCGAGAGCTCGCAAATGCCATTGGTAAATTCAGATCCCGAATGCCATTCCGGTCTAGGAGATTCAGCTTTCCTATTAATATCTATGCAACACATATTCTGAAACTAACGAAAATTCGGATTGAAATTCGGATCCGGATCCTGAAATAACGAAATATCCGAACCAAACAGAATTTTTCCGCAGCTTACATGTCTACTGCTTACATCTTGGCAGGTAGGGGAGTCAGTCAGTTGCACTTGAAGTCAGAAGTATCTGGCATTTCAGGTTTTCTCAGTTGGGTAAACGAGCAGGCAAGCTTAAACATTGGGGATGGTGTAGGCCAGAGGTAGTCATCCCATCCCATCATCCCATCATGTTTGCGCCTCTGGGAGTTATGTCTGCAGCTGTCAGTTGCAGTCTTGCAATGCCTCATGGGAATTGTAGTTTCGCAACAGCTGGCATGCTGAGGCTGCCTACCCCTTATATAGGAGCTGGCAGCTCAATTACCTTGTTGCTATACCCTGCATAGGCAAACCAAAAGTGCACTTTAAGCTACTGCATGCATATATTCCATCATTGCTTGACATTTTTTCTTTTCACATTCGAAAACCTACAATTAGATTTTGTATATGTTTAAAATGTATGTCTAGACAATACCTGAATTTATCTGAAGACCTCCCTCTTCTCCTCTAAATGGACATGTTATTCTGGCAAGTTCTTGTATCTTCTTTATGTAGCAAGAAACAGCTTTACTTCATGTGACATCATTGGCAGGCTTGTAAAATTGTTACAGGGGCAGCTGCTGGGAACTCAGTCCCTACTGATGTAGGCAAGGCCCCAGAACTACATCTCCTAAGAGCCCTTTTGTTATACACAGTGTGTGAACAGGATCATGAAGGTCAAGGCAGCACCGTTGTTTTGTTGAAAAAAAAAAATCAGTGTGTGTATGTGAACAGAGAGCCATAGTTCTGTAGTCAAGCATGAAAGGCTCACATTGCTGGTTGGGACTTCAAGCCGTCACGCCAAACTGGAGCTTAGGAGCACACTGGACTTTTGGCAGACCAATGGGTGTTTTTCTGTACTAATAGGTTTTTTGGGGGGAGGCCAGACATTTCCCATATTCCCCATACATAATGTTTACATATAATATCTTCATAAAATATATACTGTATATAAATATGTTTACAATAAATACATTTATAAATATACATTTATAAACATATTTATAGAATTC
>NW_017306464.1:367847-376817 GCF_000935625.1 Nanorana parkeri
CATAATGATAAAATACATTTATGGCATGGAATGCACAACTTTTTAGAAAAAATGAAAAATTGCTTACCTTAGGAAACATCCTAGCACAAATCACATCTTTGTTAACCATGGAGGCTTTGCAGAGATGTAGGGCAAAGACCTTGAGGGGTTATGGGGATCATAACCTTTCAGGAAAGCCTGCTATCGTACACCTAGAAGTGCTTTGTGGAAAAAGAAAGATGATTTTGACAAAATGGAAACAATGCAATCAGTTTTGTTGCTGAAACCACAAAGCAATTTATTGTGATGGATGTACAGATATATGAAATCTTCCCCATGATCTTCTGATCCAACCATACAATGTCCTTCTCCATTTACTTGCCCCAGCTAAGGTTGCAAGCCATTTGTCATTGTCCTTAATGTACCTTTTTACTCCCCTACAGCTTAGTTACTCAACCTTGAAAATAAAATAACCATCTGCTGGGGGCATTGACATGTTCTACGCAGTGTTGTTGACAAAGCAATGTGCGTATTTAATAATAGGACATGAGGGCATATTTATCAAGCTCTGGTGAAAAAAAAAAATTGCCTCACTTTTATCATGGTTATTGGGGTCATTTACCACACAAGCAAGTGCATTTTAGGACCAAATAAGTGAAGAAGGATTAATATGAAAAAGCCAGCAGATTTGCATTTTTTTAGCTGGACATGGGGTCAGATTCCCCACCTTCCTGTAACTCATCATTGTATCAAGTAGTAATAGTATTGCTGCTACAGTATCTTCTATTAACCTTCTCGCCGTTAAGCCCTGCGGAACACTTCTAACCTCAGCTGGTCACACCATTTTTGAAATGTTTCTCATTGTTTTGATTTTCTATTGATGCGTTGCTAGCGTTTGTAAAAGACCCTCCAAATCACATATTTTCTGAAAGCACAGGCCCAGTAGAGTAAAAAGATGGTGCTACTAATCTTGTAGGTCCTGCTATAATTGCACAAATGTTTATCAAATCAATAGTAAACCAATAAAAATACACAATTAAATTAATAAAAGCACACTAAACTCAGTTTTGGTGCACAAAAATGTTTTTCCAACTATATCTAAAAGATAAAACTGTGTTAAGTTAATAAATAACAAATATTTAGTAAATTTTTAATTGCTAATTTTTGCAAAAAATTAAGTAACGCAAAACGGTATTTTGTGCACTTTGTTGGTGCGTGTGTGTTGTGATAATATGATACAGGAGTACATTTAATCGCAACACAGCGTATCACAATGCACGGCAATGCGTCACAATGCTTTGTCGTGCGCTGCCACAGTTAAATTAATGTTATTTTGAAAAGAAAAGAAAAAAATCAAGCACTGCGATATGTTTTAAAAAACGCACCGCAGTACATGTGCATGGTGTACACCACAATATGGTGCACACTGTTGTATGTGTATAATATGTATGTGTTGTGGGTGAGTTGTGTTTTATTTATTTATTTTTTACTGTTGGGGGGGGGGGGCTTTGGGGAAATATCCAGGGTCTAAATAGACCCTGGATAAAAAACATTTCCCTTTTGAAAAAGAAATTGAGAACACATAGTTCTCAATCTGTTTTTCTGCAGCCCCAGCACTCACTAGAGGCTTCCCGTTTACCCAGAAACTGAAATATTTACTATCATCCACTTTCTGAATGGGAAGAAGCCTCTAGTGAGTGCTTCTCCCCATTGAGAAACTCAGGAATGAACAGGAAGTGATGTAAAGCACTTCCTGTTCATTCATACCTGGGGACACATAGTACTATGTGTCCCCAGTTGTTTACAAACACTGGAGTGATCAGCTGTTCACTCCAGTGTTTTCTCTGCACACAGAAGGTCGGTAAATATCCCAGATATTTACCGATCCTCCGCTCGGCCACACAAAGAGTTACTGTCATCCCGAAACTGACAGGATGACAGCATCTTTCCTCTCTCCTCCCCACTTGCTGCACTCCTGCCACTCGGCCATCCTGACAAGCGGTTCTCTTCTCAGCTCCCTGCCGGCTGCAGCTGTACATTTCTCCTCGGATTCCTGCTGCCTAAGCCCATACAGACGGGGGAGAGCAGCGGGGATCTGACGATCAGCCGCTGATGGCAGCTATTATTTTACTGGGGGGACCCTTCTGCTATTAGTTCATGGTTTCTAAAGCGACCATGAGCATATAGCAGAAGGGAGAAAGCACAGACATAACTTACTGAGGTGGCTAGCTGGAAACAGTTGGATTCTGCCGTATGCCTTAAGTCGGTGGCAGCAAAAGTGTTAATGTATATGTAATGAGTTGCAGGGGGTTGGGCCTCTGGCGATGGGACCCATCCATAAAATATACACGGTGAGAATTAGTTTAAGGGTCATACACGTTTTAAACACCTGGGACTTGAATAAAATGATAGCTGCTAACTAAAAGTACAAAAAAAAGTACAAAAAAAGAAGAACAAAAGTACTGAAGACTCCTCTTCTTTGTTAAATGTGCACCAATTTGTTTTTCCTGGTTCAATAAAATTAGGAATTTTCGCCGAAAGGCTTTAAGACGTTCATTTAGAGACAGTTATCCTACATGACAGAGAATAATGAGGAGTCGACCATCTACCGTAATTGGAGACCTTAAAGGAAAAAAGCCAAAGGCTTATCTCTCTAGATTTGTGGCTGAGATAAATTAGTAATTTGTGTCTCAGTGTCTTGCTGCTATCGTTTAACCTGCAAAGACAATTTCATTTTTATTTACTGTCTTTAAGAAGTACAACTTCACTGCTTTGGGTTAAGATCTCTATTCAATTATAGCAGTTATTTTTTTACTATAACAGTAACACCCTCTGCCCCACCCCTCAATTTTATAAACTGCCTCTGACTTGGGAAAGTAACTTTTAAGTGGACTTGTCTAGTTATCCTTAGTGGTGCTGCTGTTTCTTCCAATCAATATATATTATATAAAAAGAATGGACACAATTCTAACATACTAGTCATCATGAAAGATCCTGCAAATGTCCAAAGAGTCCAAATGTTCACACATTTAAAATAATGTAAAATTGCATATTGTGCAGAATTGAGACATCACCGAAACACAAAATGCTCTGGGACCTAAGTGGTTAAGAATATGCAAATATTAGACTGTCCATAGCTTGGCCACAGTTCTACTTTTCTTTGGAACAGTTAGGTTAAGTGGTTAGCTGAGCATAATGAATACAATTAGAGGTTAATTAGAGGTTTGAGGCTACATTAAACTTTAGCCAAAGTTTTTAATTTCTTGTTTTGGATAGAATGGGGAAATTAAGGATGAAAAAAAATGGCCAAAGTTCCAATGTAAAGTTAAGAGTAAAGCTGGCTGTACAATGTTAGAATTTGGGCTGATTGGCAGGATTTGGCCACAATTCCAACAATGTGTGGCCCTGCCAGGTTGACAAACATCAATTTAATCATCGATAAGGAGCTGGGCCAAAAATTGTTGGGCAAGCAGTGACTGCAGTTTATCCAATGGAGTCACTGATTGGGTGTTCTGACAGTAGTGAGTGGTGGCTTTTAGAATACAATAGCCTGGCAGGGGGGATATACAGGAAACAGTGAGGGATTCTTCCATCAACGCGTGTAAGCGTTGATGGAGGAATCTGTTCTATTTTTTTTTTGTTCAGCCTGCGGGTTGAATGAAAAAAAAAAATAGAACAGTGTATGGCTGATTTTGTCCTGATTTTTAATCTAAGGCAATGATAAGAAATAAAAAAAGATGCAACAGGTTATTATTATAAGATCCTGTAAGGGTACAAATAGGGAGCAGCCATTGTAGACAGGTTTTTAATGGTGTAGTCACCCACGCCCTGGCTTCAATGCATAGTGATTCAATGAGCTTGGACAAGCATGCAGGATAAGAGTTATAGGCTCCGCTGGCAGCTTGATTGTTCCAGGTCGGTCACTTACTTGATCCTGTAGTCAGTATAAGAATGGCAGGATCAGGATGACAAGTTAGAAGTGGCAGCTCAAATATTTCCATTCTGAACTGTGCTTTTTTCCCCATATATGTGAAGTAGTCTATACCAAGCCTTATCAAATGTCTGACACCCTCACCATAATATAGTTCTGTATCTAATTTATATCTGTAGCTCATCCAGTCACAGTTACTTTATCTTTCCACTTCAATGCATGTTTTATAAAGGAAGTCTTTGCAATCTAATATTGGACACGGAAACAATCTGTTACATGTAACACGGTACATTATTGAGTATCCTCAGAAACTGTAGCTTCAGCCGCACTTCATGTGAATTTATCCTGATGTTATACCATCACAATGATAATCTTAGTGGGATGCCAGCTGCTCCCACTGATGGATGTGTGTGCAGCACAAGCTTCTTTTTCTGCAATTATGCCCCGATTGCACTGAATTCCATTCAGGTAGTCATGTGACTTCAAGCAATAAATTCATTACCATGTGAAGACAATATGGCACCCGGGAGAGGGGTTAAAATATGTATCAAAGGCAGTGTTCTGGGGATTTATAACAAAGACTTTGAAACTAACGTTTCCTTCATTTGTCAACTGCAAATTACAGAAAACCTGTTAGCAAACATAAATGGGGACATAGCTGCAAAGTTGGTCATACACTTGGCTGCTCTGAAAGCTGTTCATGATCATTTGATCGAAAACATAATCGCATGAGGGTAAACTGTCCACAGAGATCTGCCAGTCATAGTTTTGAGCTTTTATGGACCAAATGATCACAAATTGATCAAAATGCCTTTCAACTGGAATTGTGGTGGCTTCAATTGATTCCAACCACAATATTGATTATGTGGTTCCTTAAATCTATGAAATGATTGATAAAGTATATAACAGTGCTCTTCTCAGGGTGGTGTGGAATGACTCCCAAAGTGCTATAGCAGGCTGACATCTCAGAATGCCCCAGTACTTACTCTCCTGGGCACATCCGCTCTCAGTGCGGAATCTTTGGTGTATGATGATTTAAATAAGTTTGGTGCCAGTCACTTTAATCCTTTTGGTACTTTTATTTCTGACTTCAGCTGGGGAAACAAACAATAGGGATAAAGGTTACCCAAAAAAGATGGCAGGAAATCTGGCCTACAGATGCCATTTCTGGACCCTAGTTTAGTGTAGCTTGTGTTTGCCTTTCTCTGGTATAGTTTGTAATATCTGTCCCTTTAAGAGCAGCCAAAATAATTTCTATAACGCTGTAAGGGCAGTCACAGTTGTTTTTTTTTAATGCAATGGATCTTTCTCTCCCAAACAACTTAGGACTTGACTTTTTCAAAGCAGCCACATGAGCCTTATTCTGTAATTAGCGACACCTTCTTGCCAGTCCAACTGCAGTTTGTGCCAAACTATCCCTGGACAGTCTCCAGCACAGAAGATTCATATTAGGATGCTCTCTCATGCAGAAATCTTTTAGATTGTAAACTCTCATGAACTAGACCCTTTTAATCCTCTTGTATTGAATTACTTTGTAACTGTACTGTCTCCCTTTATTTTGTAAAGTGCTGAGAAAACTGTTGGGGCTATATTCAGTAAATCCTGTATAATAATAATAGTACACAGTTCACTCTGGACAGACCCTCCAGCAGAACAACTGTAACCCACAGAGTATTGCACACTGGCTCCATCTGGAACAGAGCAAGAGAAGAAAATAACATTCCGGTAGGTTGCACCAAACATTCATCACCTTCACTCAGCTCACACCACTGAACAAACTCCTCAGTGATTGGAAGGACAGAATACATATTATTATTATTATTATTATTATTTCTTTCCACTATGACTACTGGAAACACTTCAAAAGGGACAGAAGCAATCAATACTCTTAGATTAGGAAAAGCCTACAGAGAAATGTACACAAAGATTAGGGTAGCTACAGCCTAGCTGCTAAACAAGACCAAAAGTTGAAAGTGGATCTCTTTTAGAATTGAGATAAAACTGGCACATTTATGGCCCAGAAATGTTTTCTATAAATTTCAACCAGTTTCCACTAAATGATCAAAAGCATCAAGGCAACCAGGACCGTCTCTACAGATTAAAAAAAATATAAATATTTAAGCTGTTGGTGGTATGAGAACTGGAGTAGGTGGGCAGTTCAAGTTGTTTTACTGTAAATGCTTAGGAGCTTTTAGTTATGACCCTTCAAATAAAGATTAGATCTCTGTGGAGTCTGGCAAAAACAAATTTGTGATGTGTTTGGGCATTGATTCGTTGTGGGTTTGTTTTTGCTGGCTCATCCTTCTGGCAGTTCTCCTTCTGTTTCATTGGTACTAGTTTCCTCTGATGTACTTCCCAGTTCTCTCTCTGGTTCTCATTGTTCTTTGCCTCCCCTACTGGGTGTTTCCTTCGGATCCCACTCCTGTTCCACAAGTATGTACCAACATTCCCTTTATGTCTTCAGTTGTGTTGTCTATTTGGAGGAGCATGAATAAGCATGCCCAAACTGTGGCATGCTTCATCACATGTCCTATTTGCTTAGGCTACTTTATGAAGGCAACCCTCGTAGAGTTAGCTTTTGGGCACAACCCTATAGTTTATCAGATTTCCTTTTATTGCTGAACTCGCCTGTCTTCGCCTTGCTAATTCTTTTTCCACCATGACCTTGCTTTGATTACTTTATATTTGTTTGTTACCATTTTTATTTTGATACGGTGTTCTTGTTACCTCTCCCATCATTCTCCATCTATACTCCCAATCTCATCCTTTGATGCTCAACTGTCAACCCTCTAGCTTAGCACTGCTGTATAGCTTGCCCATGGAGTTATGACCACTCTGCCCAAGCTATATTATCTGCAGCATAGGTTCTTACCCTAGTTCCAGTGCATAAAGTGCAATAGTGGCTGCTAAAGGTAAAGAATAGTGCAGCGGTAGAGCTTAGTAGAGCACCTTTTTGAAACAAAATGTTCCAGTTGTTATGTATTAAAAAAAAGCTTTTTGCACCCAACTACTAAAAAATATGTTATGTGTTTGCATCTGATACATCAGTAGCTGATGTAATTGCAACTGCTACTAGTAAAAGATTTAATTTCAAGGAAGACATAGTGTGATTTACAGGCTATTTAATTATTTTTTATTTTGTGCAACCCTTGCTTGGTCTGAATTATATTTCTGATTTTTAAGTGAATAGGATGTTGTAGGAATATCATCAAACAACCTTCTTAAAACATCCTGCTTCTATAGTGCTCTGAAAATGCCCAGAAGGTCACCTGGGAGTAGAATCCCCCAGTAAAGGTAATTTATCTCAGTCAACGCTTTTACGTACAGACACTCCTTCCCATAACTGTACCAGACACTCTACAACCGCCTATAAACTTTATTACTTTTGATATAGGAGCAGGCAGCCACATTAATAAAACTCTGGGACTTTCAGTAAGACATATTAACCTTTATACTTGTTCAAGTATAGCCCAGTAAACTGATAACTTGCCAAAAGGTATTTACTTGCAAGGAGAGAAAAAGATGGACTTCCTGTCTACTGCATAGGTGCTCAATGTATCTGAAATGGGATGCTATAATGCAGTTTTGGGGCCTTGATGCAATTAGATGTGAGATTTATTCTCTAGGGGAGTATTGTGAAATTTTTGTTGTAGTCGGAAAATGGCAAGGTGGCAGTGAAGCTCCTAAAAATGGAGCAAAACTAATGCAAAAGGATTACAGACAGTTTGGTAAGTAGTTCAGGGCTCCGAATGGCAAACGTTCCAGTCTTTCATATTTAAAATCAGAGGTCCTACTCTGGCCTTTACAAAAAAAATGAGGGGTGCTGGCTATACTTTAATTACTTAAATAACTGTCATGGGAAAATAAACTGCTGTCAGGTATAAAGTGCAGGCACTTGGAGGTTCCAGCACATATTTGAAACATCTTCCAAGCCCATGTCATTATGCCCAATTAGTGGGCTGTTCTGATGATATAAGCAGCAGCTCTACCAGAAAAGGTCAGAGCTTGCCATACCAGACCCTTACCCAGTCATTGTATTTGCTTTCAGAATTCACCATACCACAAAACTCATTATCTTTTTAACATTACATCCAGTCCCATAGCTTTGCCATCAACCTTCCTGATCAATGATGCTCATCATAAAACATCAGGGTTTCTGCACAGTTGGATTTTCTGTGTCTTTAAAGCCCAACTGTCCCCTCTGTTTTACTGCTTCAAACTGAAACAGACAGAGTAGATCTCTCAAATGTTGGTGGCTTTTAAAGGTGCTCACTTCCTAATCCTGTGATACCCTTTCACCTGGATGGAAATTATGGAAAATCTCCTGGAAGAGGACACAGACAGCAATAAAAAACCTGATAGAGGTTTGAATCCTTCTCTACTCTTCCAAAAGCTAAACATCAAAGTCGGGATTTAACAAAACAAAAGATTCAGCATTATGTAGGTAGCGGATATGGGATAGAATAAATGGTTAATGAGTTAAAAATCTGCTGCTTCATTCCATTGTAAATGAAGCCTCCCATCAAACACAACTTGTCTCTCCAGGCATGCTATTTCCCACTTCCTGTGCTTTGTTACAGCTGAGTAATTCTGCAGGCTCTTCATAAAGTATTTTTAAGGCACTTCTGCACTACATGGAATGTGCTGTAGTGGATTTTGTTTCACACAAGGTGATTTCTCCTGCCACATCTCCTGCGCAATTTGCTCTAAGTACAATGTGATTTAGGGCATACCGTCTACCACATTAGCCTCTATAGTCCTCACAGAAGTTTTCTCTGCCTCATCAATGTTAACTCATTCCCAACTTAAAATACTGCCAACCCCATGAGGAATATCAGATGGGGATGGAAAAGGAGGTCATTACCCTTGAAACAACAGGTATATAGGTGCTTCCCATTGGCATTTTCATAAAATGAAAGAGGGAGCATCCTTCCTTGTTTATATGCTGAGAACTCTGTTGCATAGCACAAAGTCATCCTTTAATGGTGCATTGCTGTAGTAGTTAGCTGTATTATTAAAGGTAATGGAAACAAACAAATCTACTTTATTGTAACATGCAT
>NW_017306464.1:377066-396770 GCF_000935625.1 Nanorana parkeri
ACTAATTGAGTGGTAATTACTAATTATTATCAGTAGTTTGTCTCTATACTGAAGAACTGTTGACGCTCTCCAGCACCGATGCAAAGGCAGGGGGAGGCAGATCTGTGCACCTGGCTCAAGCTACAGCTGAAAGTAAACAAAGCAACACACTAGTCTGGTCCTATGATGACATCTCTCTGGGCAAAGGGAAAATGGAAGAGCTAAGAGGTTAGGAAAATTATTTGGTGTCTACGGATAAAACAAAAATGTGCATCATATTTTTAAAGTACATTAAAATTATGAACTGTCTCTCTCTATTTGCAACTTTAATGGGCTTCCTTTACCTATTGCAGGTGGGGAAGAAGGTGAGTCACTACTCTTATTCTTTGAGTAAGGCATGCCAATTTAAACATAAGCTATAGAACTCTGTAAACAACTGGGTTTGTTTTTCAAACAGAAAAGCTAATAATAGGTAGGTATACATATAAAAAGGAGCCTAGAGCCAAGAGAGTTCCTCTTGAAAAATAGCAGTGTACTTCCTGCACCTTGAGTCTCATAGCTGTGTATCTGCAGTGTGAAATCTTCGAAGGCACTGGGCCTCTGACCGCTAGTCTCACAGGATTTAGAGTCGGATTTAGTGATTACTCTACTTTGCTGCTCACTGTTCTCCTTATTGGAGAGGAAGTTGTACTTGAGGACCTGCAGTGGAAGGATCCCCTTGCTTTTGTTTTCTTTCCTTCTGTGCTTCCTCCACCTCTTCAGCTGATTCTTGAATATTCTTTCATCAGCCATCAGCTCACCAGTCATCAGAGGGGCAACTCTGACATTGGGAAGCAAAACCTTGCTCCTTTACTAAGATGGCCACCTCCACACAGTACATAACAAGGCATGGTAGGTCAATAACAGGAAGAAGATCAGCTGCACAAAGCCTACAGGCAATACGGGTGGCTAGTCCTTTTTCCTTCTGCTTGTTTTTTCGGAGCAAGGCTTTGACAGTTCAAGAGACTGAGGTAGATAACACTACAGGATGAGCTTACAACATGTATTATAAGGACACACCTTTCCATTGAGACATTGCTCTACTAGAGATTACATTTATATACTGAGCATAGCTAGACTTTCCAGGACATGGGATGCAAAAGTCTACTCAACATCACAAGTGTGTACTCATGTGTGTTTTATATCTGAGCTATAATGGACAGGTACAGTAAATAGTAAATACTTTCAGGGTCCCTGGAAAATTAGTTTAACATGCTGACAGTTCTAAAATGTATCCTGTCAGTATTGATGCGTGTTATGTGTCCTATTCTTTCCCCTCCATAGCCCCCATTAGCGCATTGATTCGTGCTCTGAGGAAGCTGTGACAGATAAGAGACACGAACATTCTCATTCAATTTTATGACACTTCTCCATTCTAAGCAATGGGTGATCTCGTGCCTACAGCCACTCCTTTAGTATTTGGTATCAAGTTTATAGATCCAAAGCTACCTAAAAGGTTTTTTGTCTGGCTCGTATGAAGTTTTCACCACGCAGTGGCCCCTCTCCGGGAGTCTGTGCTTCCTTTTTAATCTAATCCATTTACAAAATGACTCACAATTTATTGAATAAAGTGGGGAGAATTGATATCTTTTCATTAGGCTGACAAAGTATTTTTCACTGCCGATGTTTGAAATGCATTCTGTATTTAAATTTTATTTCTATCAATCTTCTCGCAGAGCAGGGGGATTGAGACGGAGTGCGGTGTACATCTTTACTTGTGCAGTGAAAATTGGCAACAAGATTCTTCTTCAGCCTCCGACTTAAATAGCAGAGATGTTTGCAGCTGGCATAGACAAACAGATTCGATTTAGATGGGTTTCTATATGAGTCTGTCTGTGTTTACAGTTTAATAAAGTGCAGGGTTACATCTCGGCTTCTCCAGGAAAATGAGACATGCCAGGTAAGAAGAAAGGCTGTGAACTTCAATATTGTCAGAAGCTGTAAATAACATCAGGTAGTGAGACCTGTTTGTCAGTGATCTAGCAAAATGGCTGCCTTAAGGGAAAAGTCAACTAATTGGCTTTGGTGGAATGGGGTGGAGAGGTTATGGTATAAAGTAAACTGGACACGGCTGAACTTTGAAACTGAGCTCTGTGCTGAAGACACAGTTAACTTTGCAGCAGACCACCTCCTCACTGCACTGGTCAACTGCTTATTTTGTAGAGGAGATGATATATAAGGTAAATTACTTACCTTATTCATTCATCCCCCATCAGCCACTGTTGTCCGCAGCTCCCAGGATGTGGATGGACCCTGGGGTGGATGTGGACAAGTGTCCTCATGTACAGTGCAAGCACACTGGTCTTGCATTGTTCAAGATAGCATTGGAGAGCTATGACTGGTCATGAAGCAAACAGATGAGATTTTGGTGGACCAGTAGATCAGTACGGAGGAAGCAAATACAGTAATATAGCATTTAATCTTATTCCAATCCCCCTAGACAAAACAAGCAGTTAAGACTTGCAGTGGGTGGACCTGCTGTTAGGGTAACCTTTTCTCCAGCCTGGACTTCAGCTTTAGAATGTATGTCCAGACAAAAACTTTATTGGACAGAGTGGGGAAAGAACAGACCACATGTTGGTTATATTGCTTTCCTGGGCTACATTAGAGAGAGCTTTCACCTCAGAGATGCCTACACATTTATTTATGTATTTGTTTTGGGTATTTATAAAGCACCAGCAATTTACACAGCGCTTTACATATTGTACACTCATATCAGTCCCTGCACTCAAGGAGCTCACAATCTAAGACATGTACATACTAGAGCCAATTAACTACCAGCATGTCTTTGGAGTGTGGGAGGAAACCTAAGTAAGCACAGGGAGAATATAAAAACTACAAGCAGCTAGTGTCCTGGGTGGGATACGAGACCAAGGACCCTAATGCTGCAAGGTACGAGTGTTAACCAACAAGCCACTGTGCTTCACACATACTAGCAGCAGCTTTAAATGGTCCCTGCACTCCTAAATGTTGGACCATTCTAAATGGTAACAGTTTCAATATTTGTAGGTGGGTAGTGTCACACTAGAGTCCACTACCTCCTGCCCTAGTACCTTTATATAGGCCTGTCTCTATGATGGGCTGCTTCATTGGCGCATAGGAATGAAGGGGATGAAGGAAGAGGCAGGCAAGCTCCATTACTGGCAAGGTACAAAACTGCCACTTATATAATGTAGGCAAGTTAGAATTATGTAGGCTTTCTTATGAAACATTTATATTTACCCTGTTATTAACAAACCTAATATTCACAATCTTCTCAATAGTAAACTCACTCGCCATGTTCCAGCTCACCTTTAGTCAGTAGTTGGCTATGCAGAGCCCAATAGCAGGGGCACACATTCCAAATACGTGGTACAAAAGGGTAAATCCAATAATCATAGTCAAACAAAGCATAAGGTTAGGGCAGGCAGCAAAGGATCAAACTCGATAAACAAAGCAAAGGTCAGGTAACAGAATCACACGGCTAGTAACTGGAACACACTGTGGAAAACTCTGATACAACTGAGCCTTCTCTCTCTGGAACCTTGCAGCTTTATAGTGATCAAACAGGAAGTGATGTCAGGAGGTGTGGCAGAAGGGATGCCATTCCAATCTATAACAGGAAGCACTCCAGTGCTGCCATTTTGATGTAAGGATGCCATTAAACATGTGCAAGAGGCCTCACTATTTTCATGCGGGGAAGTTATAGGACACAAGTCACTGACAAGAGTGCCAGTTACCGACATGCTGCGAGTGCGAGGACCCCCGTGATTGGTACAGGTAAGTTGAGAATTGTGACACCTTTAATGCAGCTAGATTAACGTGCACTTGGGGTGGATGACTAAGCTACCTCCAGACTTAGTGAAAATCATCTAAACACTTTTCTCAATGTTGGATGTATGACTATTTGTACATAAAATTCCATAACTGTAACAAAATCCAGAGTGAGAGGCAGGAAATAGTAATTTTCTCTGTATTCCAAGACAGCAGTAAGTTAAAGGCCAAACTGGTAACTACAGCCTAAAACATCTTCCACCCCACTTAACATAGGGCCATTTATCTCCAATGGTCAAAGGGACAAATACAGGCTTGTATCTGCCAAAACGGGATCTAACGGTCTAACTCTTTCCCACTCTTTTCAAAACTAAAACATAAGAGGTTTTGCCTTTCCATCATCTTTAATTCTACAAAAGCCCAGAGCATTTAATGCATTTAGCATTCAATGAATTGAAGGCTGTATCTAATAATCCGTAAACATTCAAAATACATTATGACTGCCTGCTTAAGGCCCTGACCCCTAAACTGAGTACCTTTGCCAACATTTCTTTACCAAGAAAAGTAGAGCAAATTGCTAAACCTATTTTTTATTTACAAGAAGCATATTTCTGATGCAAAACATACGTTGATGCTTTAACTCTTTTGCTGAGCTCAAGCTAGATTTCTCAAAATTGCTTGACGGATACATTTCACATTACACACGATACCATTTAGTTGAAAATTGAACCAGGGACAAAAGAGGAAAACAGGAGCTCTTATTGCTGGATTTTTATTCCAGCCACACTGTTACTGCAGATAGTCATTGTGTCCCTTGTGTGACACTAATACAGGAATCAAAACCACAGGAACATCTCCATTTCACTGTACAGAAGCTCTGCGGACATTTTGTTTTAATAAATGATGACAATCCCAGTGGTACGCTTTCTGACTTTAGTGGTCTAAACACAGAGAACCACCTATGCGTAATCTCCTTGCTAAAATAAGTAAGTCTAAAAATTATTCTTTTTTAGCAATCATTTTTGTGCATTACTAGAGAATTGCAAATCCAAACAGGCCAAACTCAGATTTGTCACATTTTTATATATATTCTTATATATGTCAGAAAAAGTAAAATAAATCAAATATATGAAATAGCTCAAAGTTCAGTCTGTGCACTTCTCGAAATGTTCTATGGATACAGATGCCAAGGCTGTGACAGAGGAGGGTTCCAAAGGATCTGAAAACAGCATTTGAGGGGATACAAAATTTTATTGCATTCTCAGACCTGTACTTTTAAGTTGTACAGCACCACAAGAGCCCTCTGGGATTTAAGTAAAAGATAGGTCACCAGCACTCAAATTATTGAAATAGTAATGTCCTTTTTAATCGACAATTGTGTAACAATGATCAACCTCACATCTTTCTGCCTTGAAGAAGGGACCCTGCGCGGCCCCGAAACGTCGGCTTTGTTGATCATTGTGACACAATTGTCCATTAAAAAGGACATTACTATTTCAATAATTTGAGTGCTGGTGACCTATCTTTTACTTTGTATCTTGCACGGTGCCATCCGTGGTAGTTGCTACAAGCACCATCGTTTTTACTGGCCGGGACTGCTGTAAGGTGTGCGGAGCATTTGAATGTGTCCGAATCCGAATTTCCATTTGCGAATTTTGAATCCCGTCCGAATTTCGTTCAAAAACGAAACTGAATCGGACATGTGATTTTTCTGGCCAATCAGATGTGTTTTTCGGTTTAATGCATCTGAATGGGTCTAAATAAGAATTTGCCTCAGCTTCAATAAGATATATATATATATATAGATGTATACTGTATGGCTCCCAGACTTGAATATTCATTGCGACTACCGCAGAAAACCACATACAGATAATAACACTAAAGCTAAATCTCCTAGACCCAAATGGCATTCAGGATCAGAATTTCCGAATTGAATTCGGGATCTCCTGAATGTTATTTGGGTATGGGAGCCTCATCTTTTGTAATATATGTATATGGTTTTCTGTGGTAGTCGTAATGAATATTCGTTCTTAAACTTATTTGAAAATAATGAAAATTCCGATTTTAGTCCGAATACGAAACCTTGAACTGAATTGAATTTCGGATCTGCACCCCGAATCCCGAAATAACGAAGTGTCCGAACTGAGCCAAATTTTTCCGCAGCTTACATGTCTAAGACCTTGGCACTGCACAACTCTGCTCTGTTCGACTATATGGCTCCATAGAAAGAGATTTTCCCTCATTTCCTGTCCTTCTGACATTTACCAGACAGGAAGTAAGGGAAATTCTCCAACAGCAACACAGACTTTAATAAAAATTATTTTTTTAATTATAGTAGAGGAAAGCTAGACCCCCTGTCAGATTTTTATTTTCCCTTATGTCCTGTCTGAAGAAACCATTGTCAGCAGAACAAGAAGTGAGAAACAGTCTTACTAACAGAACCTCAGATACCAGATAAAAACAGACAGGGATTCTAATTCTTCTCCATTCTGTCCAAACCCGAAAAAAGAGTGTTCTAGTTTGTCACTTTAATTGTTTTAAGTGACATGCCAAATCAATGATACAAATAGGTCATATTAAACTGTAACTATTGTATACATTGCATTGAAGTGAACATGGAAAAGAAAGATGGTTGACTTTGCTATGCCTTTAAATTCCTTTTTAAAAGTCAGGATCACTTCTAAAGATTCTTTAGCAGTACAGTACACCCTGATGGTGTCACGGGTGAAGGAGTTAATTAGAGCAACCATGGGGAAAAAAATGCTCTAGACTCTCTCATGCAAAGCTTTAGCTAAATGAAACATGATGCCTGCAGATATCCTAACTATTTCAAATTAGCTAGCTGGAAAACTTGCTTATTAATAAAAATCAAATGAAGTTGCACATTATCCTTCAAGGAAGCCTCAGAAACATCTTGAAGGAATTAAGAAGTTCTGTAGTCAAGTTTGCATGCGATAACCTAAGCTGAAAATTAGTTAATTAGCAGCTGAACAAGTTAGATAGTTCAAAGGATGTTACCATATAGGATCTGCTGCATAATATTAAAAATATAATATAACGATAAAAGTAATGTATACGTTTTTTCATCTTTCATCCTTGTCCCCCTAGAGGAATGTTTAAAAAAAAATTAGACATCTGTAGCCAGAAGGGAAGGTAGACCTTGGCAAGCTTGAGTTGTCCTAATGAATTACACTATGATAAAAACGGAAGGCGATCAAGAAGAATATAGGTAATGTTAGGAAACATGGCTTCGTTTTAAGGGTCTTCTTCTGGGAAATTGTTCACTGGAATGAATGCAATCTCAATATAGTACACTAATTAAGGCTGTGCTTTGATAACAATAAAGTGCTATAGAGTATGCAGTGCATGTGCAGGTGTTTCTGATCCCTGAGGATTGATCTAACCCATGCAGGCAGTCATAGAATCAAAAGGCTTGTGCTGATAGTCTTTCAGAGAAATTGGCGCCTGGATAGAATCACCATGGATGTGTTATGATCAAAATACTGTAGAATATACAGGGTGCAGGTGTGGCTGGTTCCCAGGGTTGGATGGAACCTACGTAGGTAGTCTAAGGACACAAATCTATGTGCTTATGGTCTTCTTCAGAAAAATTGCTTATTGAATAGAATTGCAGTCATCATATACTACCCTAATTGTTGCTCTACTTTATTGGAAGTAAAGTACCATAGACTTTAGAGTGTACAGGTGTGCCTGGTCCCCAAGGATGGATGGAGTCCATATAAGGAGTGGCAGGATAAAAAAAAACTTGGTCCACTGGTCTTCTTAAGAGAAACTGAACGGTTTGTATGCATTCCTGGACTGCAATATTGGATAGAACCTGCACAGGCAGTTTTAGGGCACAAAGCCTTGTTCCAGTGGTCTTCTTCAGGGAAACTGTTGACTGAAGAGAGTTGCCATGGCTTTGATTTGATAGAAATAAGGTACTATGCAAGATGCAGGTGTGCCTTGTCCACAAGGTTGGATGGAGCCCTTATAGGTAGTCTTAGGGAATAAAGCCTTGTGCCAGTGGTCTTCTTTAGGTAAATTGTTGACAGGATAGAATTGTTACAATTGCAAAAATCATGTACTACACTTATTATGACTGTGCTTTAAAGTGACACTAAACTCAGGAGTTAAATCTTAAAAATGAATTTAAGTGCCTTAGCTATTAACAAAAAAGTAGACTTTTTAGGTATCACTCAGCTGCAGATCCTCAAATCATCTCTAAATTTGTGCTGAGATTGTCCTTCCTTCTGAAGGGTGACTACTTTTGGAAGGCTGTAGCCCCCCTTCAGAAGGAAGTACAGTGTCAGCACCAATTTAGAGATGTTTGAGGATCTGCAGCTCAGTAATACACAAATAAGGTACATTTTTGTTAATAGCCAAGGTACTTAAATTAATTTTTAAGATTTAACTCCTGAGTTTAGCGTCACTTTAAGGAAAGTAAAGTTCCATAAAGGCATTTGTAAAATAAAAAAAAATAAAAATGTTTTCAGTGGTCTTTAAGGAAATGGTTGATTGGAGAGAGTCCCAGGGCTGGTCTTTGACTGAGATAAATTACTGAAGGCTGTTAAGGGTACAGGTGTGCCTTATCCACGAGACTGGATGAAGTCCAACAAGGAAGTCTTATAGGAATTAAAGCCTTGTGCTAATGATCTTCTTCAGTTTTGACCGGATAGAAATGTTGTCTTTTAATTATCATATAGTACCCTATATATGGCTGTGATTTGATGAAAATACAGTATTGTAGATTATAGAAGGTGCATGTGGCCTTGGTCCCCAAGAATAGATGGTGCCCATCTAGACAATCATAGGAAAAAAAAAACCTTGTTTGACTTATTTCCCCAAAGAAATACTTCCACCCAACATGTAGAGACGCTGTTCAACAAAGATCCCTAGGGTTTAATTTACTAAAGTCAAATAGGTTGTCTTTGGCATTCAATCCCAGTGACCGTCAGCACCATGTTTATGGCATGACTCCTAAATTGCCTTCCACATGCTGAAGGACATGCAAGCTGATATCAGCATGGCGGGGGGCTGCATGCTTGCTGCGATCTTGCAGTGAGGGTACTAGCCAGCATGCCTGTTATGCTGGGCTGAATATATTTGGTGGGGTAATGGGCTCATGTTATTTTTTCACATAAAAAAAAAGCATCCTAGCACTGAAACAATGTATACAAACACAATTTCAGCACCATGGAGAGCTCCATCCTGCAAATGCACCAGCCAGATCAAAAGCTGTTATCATAGTTTCCTGTAAAGTGTAAAGGTTATATTTCCCTGCTCTTTACATTCAGGTGATGCACATTCACCTTATTATAAAAATGGGAAATGTGGGCATAAAATGCCAGGTGAATGTGGGCCACTTCCAAAAGGGACAACTGCTATAAAGGTTAACTGCCAAATTTTACAAGGAATCTTTTATAAATATACCCCCAATAATCGATTCTAGCATAAACCCCATCATGCCTGGTTCTTTTTAAGACTATTTACTTTTGCAGATCACATTTCCTCTTAGAAATCTTAGAAATACAATAAAACGATGTTGTTGTTTTTTAATATGTAGCAAAACATATGTACCTGTCCAGAAAGTCAGGAGAGTTTGTGTTGAACACTGGGAATGTGCGTATATAACCATTGCTATACACATGCATTTTCCTCTCTCTTGATGTTTCTCATTTGTGCCATAAAACTGTTATTTTCAGTATGCCTTTTGAATGGAGCCATGGCCCTTTCTCTGGGTGCTTGTTAGTCTGCTAGTGCTGTAGCCTTTTACCTTTCTCTCTCAGAAACTTTCATCTGCTGGAAGGAGTCGAGGTGCAGATTCTCATTAGAGCTGACATCCTATATCATTGCTAAGAGAATTCTGCATACAGAAACTCGATATATAACTTAATGAGACAATGCTCAGATTCGTTTTATGGCAAGGTGAATGGACAGAGAGCTTAAATGATCAACTGAACTTTTAATTCCACTTTTTCTGGCACGCTTCCCCCCGCTCCCCAGTTGTGTCTCGTTATCTGTTCCACATAAACATGGGGAACGCTTGGTGGTACGAGACCAGGGATGTCCTCTTTGAAGCTGACCCTTCATTCCCGTGACCTAATTGTCTGTCATGTATTTGTATCTTGTTGGCAGTTAGTTATTTTTCTGCAGTTTTAATGCATTCACTACTAATCTGGACTGATTATACTGTATATCCAAATATTTAAACTAAAATTAACATGCAGCTTGTATATTTGTATTACAGCCCCATTTTTTTCTTGGAAATGCCTTAAAATATGTTATTCTTCCAGTAAAATGCTGCTTTGACATTGCAGTGCTCTATGCTGACAGAGCTGAGTAACAACCACTCCCCTCTGCACATTTCCTCACCCAGACTTGTAGTGCAGAGATGGGGGTGTGTTTGTACAGGATACAGTCAAGGCTCTGTAACCCTCTGGTGCATATTGGACTGAGTAGCCATATTTTGACACCATGTGCTGCTGTTGAAACAGGAAAGCAGAGGCAAGACTATGAAGATTGAGGTTGGTAATACACTGTGACTGCACATTTATTTCTGTGACTTCAATTGGGCTTTTACATTTCGGCATACCTTGCAGAAATGTAAAAATCTTGTTAGATGTTCACTATTTGCAGTCATTCTAACATTGCATAGGCATGATTTACAAAGTGGGAAAAGGAACATTATTGCCATGAAATTACAGTCCCCTGTCATTCATGCATTTCCACTGTCAGCTTCTTATCTTCAGTTAGAAGGCATAATGCAAAATATTAATGTATATTTATGATAGGCTCATCTATTGCAATCTTACTTACTACCTTAGGTATACTAAGGTATTGATCACATTGTCTCTGCTACAGTGAGGGATTGGCAGTCACGGATTGGTCTGTCTTACCTATTTCCCTTAGGCAAAGACCATATGACCAGCGCCTTGGCATCTTGTCATGTGATCCTCTAGTAGAGGGAGCTAAAATCATCAGTTTTGCAAAGATAGGATATAGTGTGTGTGTGTGTTCTAGAAACACTTTTACTTGTTACACTCCTTACCGAAAGTCCCTTGTAATGGGGTGGGTGCTCGCAGTTACTGCGGATGGCGCCACAAACATCAGCAATATGTAGAAATGTCACCAGCACAACAAATCCTTTTAGGATAGCAAAATGTTCATTTTTATGCAGTTCCTTGTCAGATGAACAAGCGCTTTTAGGACCACGCAGGTGTAACACCCCGGGCACTCTGGAACACTATGATGAACTCCTATAGATGTGGTTTTGGAGAGGTTCCCCTGTATCCTCTCAGAAAAAGACCTCTAGTACACACAGAGTCCTTTTAAACAGTATATATAGCCTGAGTGTGGGAAATGTATCACAGGTAGTCACTGCTATAGTTCCCTTAGGCAGTTCATATTTGTATATGGGAAATGTTTCACATAAAATCTTCTTGGTAGTAGATTAAGGCAGCAAGTACTTGTACTATGAAAGTATAACAGACAGTCAGTTTGGGAATAGAATGCTATTACAAGTACTTGCGTTTGAGAAGAGTTCCACAGATAGTCCCTCTATAAACCAGATCGATATTCAGATTGATGTGTGGAGGGATGTGCCAGTAATCCCAATGGAAATTCAGGGAGGAAGTTAGGTTAGTTCCTGTAGCTGGAGAGGAGAAGAACTCTAATGCTGTGGTCAGGAAGCAGGCAAGGAGTCTCACAGTGGTGGATCCCTTGAGAGGGTAAGCTGCCTGTGGAAATCAGAGGATAGTTCAGCATGTGGGATAGGAGCTGCATTGCCCGGCGACTTCTCCCTTGTTCGAACGCCGGCCAAGTGAACTCGTGCGGCTTTAAGCCGACATAGGAGGAGGGGCCTGCTGACGTCCATGATGACGTGGCGGAAGCCTGCGCCGCTCCCGGAGCGATGGACGGGTAAGTCTATTACAGCAGGGTCCCTTCATCAGGCTTAGCATTGACCTATTTCCCCAAGGCAAAGACCATATGACCAGCCACTTGGCATTTGGTCGTATGATCCTCTAGTAAAGGGAGCTAATATCATCAGTTTTGCAAAGATAGGATATAGTGTGCATGTGCATGTGTTCTATAATTTTTTTTAATGTTCTTTTGAGTTTAGGTCTGTATGAAATATAATATGTACTGTGTTTATAGGCACAACGAAAAAGCCTCTTTTTGTTTTCTGAAATAAAAGAGTTTTCTATAAAGCAGAATTTTCTGTGGATTTTTGCCCTTTTTTTTATATTTATAGATTTTTTTTTTGCTTAAAAATTTCACTTCACCCCCTAATGTGACTTTGACTCAGTTCTTTTGTTTCAGGGTTTCTGAGGCATATAGGAGACAGGAATGGATTTCTGCAGATAAAAGTTAGCTTAATAAAAATAACATGAAATACAGAAGAAAAATGTAATCAATTATATCCGCTCCAGTGCCTGCACAATAGGGCATCTTGAAGGCAAAATATATCAAATAAAGGCTTGGTAAGGGAATGTTAGGGAGCAGTTAATACATTGAACTGGAGATTGACATGGGTTATGCATAAAAGAATTATTAAAAAGCCTTGAGGAACATCCCCAAGGTTGCTTAAAGAGAAACTTTACCCTTATCTTTAAAGTAACAACAAACAATCCTTTAGAAATGTTTAGTAATGACAATCTACAAACACATTCTTTAGATAATTGCTGGCTGTGTATTCTAGCCATGTTTACTAAGGGCAGATTGCTAGCTCTCCCTTTACTTCCTGGAACTCTGGCACATGTGACTAGGACATGTGACCATGCACATCATCTCAGGGGAGGGAAATGCCTTTCCCTGAGATCTCATGAGATTACAGGTGAGATTTCCCAGCAATGCTGTGCTGATGTAACCTTCCCAGGATGCAGTGATTGGGCATGATTACATCATTTGTGCAGAAGTGGACCAGGAAGTAGATGAACTCTATTTCTAAGTACAGGCAGTGCCTGAGTTACATAAATCTGACTTACATCCAACTCCTACTTACTAACAGAGGCTATTACTATACAGCAGGGGTGTTGTAATGCTACCGCGCTAGTGCCGATGAGGAGAGCCCGCCTTTTTGGGAATGTTTGTAGTACTGTATGTACATTACACAAAGTTGGCTCTTGTTGGACATGCAGACGAGGGGTGCCCACCTCTTCATCCAGGTCACTGTGAGGTTTTTACTGCTGTCTGTATCCTCATGAGAAAGATTTAATCTCACTTCCAGTCCATGAGACAACAGGAAGTGAAAGCAAATCTACCCCTAGGAAGGGAAATTCACTTCTGTAAGAGTTATCATGGGAAAAAGGTGTCTCCACTGAAGCTTTATCACCAATCCTTGTTTCCACGACAACCCAAAATTTTCAAAATCCAATTGTCACAGGGACAGAAAGTGAGGTGAAATCTTCTAAATAGGGGCACAGACAGCAAAACAAACTTTACAGGGGGCAAACCCTTCCCCATGGTATTCAAAAATAAAATAACAAATTGGCTGGAGTTACACTTAAAAAATTTACCTGTTCCAACTTACATACAAATTCAACTTAAGAACAAACCTACAGAACCTAGCTTGTTCGTAACCCGGGGACTGCCTGTAAATGAAAAACATGTTTGTTGAACTAATGAATGTAAGATAATGCATGCTGAAGTAAAAATCCACTTTAAAGTCAATCTGTCCCCAGATCTTTTTTATATATATTTAATAAAATATTAGTGTAAGGTCCTTTCATGTGCATTAGTGGAAACAGGTCCAAAATCCGACACTTGCATATATGTTGGCTGGGCTAACTAGAAAAAGACCTAAGAAGTCTATATTCTGGACACATCACAATACACAGCAATAGTTTACCATTTTTAAAAAAAGCTCCATCTATTATTAAAAACCCATCTCTGAGCTTCAGTCCAGTGACTTTGCATAGGCTGAGATGGTCACATCAGCTTGTTGCAGGTAGGAGGAAGCATTTCCTCAGTTTCCTCTCCCCCAGTGAATATTGTAAATTTGTAGCAGGTCAGAAGGTGAGAGGTTGCAGCAGGGGCGGATTAGTGACAGAATGTGAAAAACTGAACACAGGCGCCAGTATTAATGTGATTTTGACAACTCTGATCCAGCTTCTTAGTGCGGGAAGTAGGCACTGCTGACCCTGGATGATGCTTAAGCAAAAATGATGTTGGTTGGCCTTCTGGAAGGAAAAGCATATGAAGGCATTGTCAGGGGGAGAACTATGATCTCTGTGAGAAATAATGATATCTTTAAAGTGATTTTAAAGTCAAAAGGTTTTTAAGTGATTTCAAATGCTGACTAAATCACTTACAGTGAATGCTGCTGCCTGATGTTTAAAAGTTTGAGTTTTCTGCAGAATAAGTCTCTTGAGCACTGGCCCTGATATCCTGTTATAGAGTGGCTCCTTTTACCTTTTAGGGTTCTATGGAGCCACCCTTTTTATGTGCTGGTATGCTGTGTGTGTCTTCACAAACATACAGGCACGGCAGGGCAATCCCGTGCCTCAGCCCTTTGTCCCCTCTTCCTTCCGCCTTCTTCAAGCTAGTAGATGGACGGCTACGGGAGGGTGTGGCTGACTTTTGTGATCTTGTGCTGAACAAGAAGTTCAGGGAAGCTGAGCTGAGAGAGTTGGAGCTGAAACATAATGACTGTCATTGCTTGGGCAGAAATTTAGGAGTTTAACCCCTTCGCGACCAGTGACGTACATAGTACATCATTGACAGCGGGCCTGTTTGAAGCCGCCAGGACTCTGTTTACAATTGTAAAGCCGGCTGTCGGTCTTACAATAGAAGCGATTCTGGTGGCTCAGCTGCCGTCGCATCGCTGCTAGGCATCTTGGGAATCTGGGCATTAGCCGCTCTCCTACCCACTCTATGAGACCGGGAGTGACGAGTATTACATCACTTCCAGTCCCACAGCTGTAATTGCTGGGCTCTTGAAGCCGAGCAATAAGCTACTGAAGTGCACTCTGCACTTCAATAGCTTATTTAAGGTGTAAAGGTGATACTAGGGGTCTTTTGGAACCCCAGTATCACCTTAAAGAGGACCTGTCACCACCAATATGCTATCACATGGGGGGCTTAAATGCCCCCCTATGTGATAGCAATTAAAGTAAAGTTAAAAAAACTGTTTTTTTTTAAATAATATTAAATAAAAAAATGTAAAAATAATTTAAAACATTTTTTAATGTCCTCTGCATGCGAGTATTTACGTAAACAAGAGCCTACGTACGAAAACGCCAGTCACGCTACACATGCTGGGTATCGCCGTGCACGCCAGAGTGAGAGCAATAATTTTAGGGCCAATATTTACGCATATCTCAGAACTGATGATCTGTGGGGGCTTTTACAAATGCCGTCTATGGACTTTTTGGGGTACTGGGGCCGTTTTACAGAGGCACACAATTTTTACCTGGGCATGTTAGGCATCTATTTACTTGTCATAACCTCACCTTCTATATTTTATTTTAAAAATTGGTATTTTATTGTGATGCGGGGAACTAAATTTAACTTAAGTGCATTTTTCACTAAATTTATGTGTTTGATAAAGAGTTGCACTAATATCGTACAACATAAAAATTTGCAACTGTCGCCATTTAATTCTACAGGGTTTTGGGTTTCAGAAAATATATAATGTTTGGGGGTTTTAAGTAATTTTCAGGCCCAAAATGTGGATTATAACATGTGTGCAAAAAAAAAAGCCTTGGTCATTAGGGCAGGAAGTGAGACCAAATCTCCCTAACGAAGTCCCAGGACAAAAAAGTTGTAGGCTTGACCTATGCTTTAAATTGTAATATTTAGTAATGAACCATTCAGAATAAATTGCAGGAAAGACTTTAAGCATTGCTTTCTAAAGAAAGCCCGCACAGGCACATGTCATAACTAAAGTCCCACCTCCACCTGAAACAGAACCTGGAAATGTAATCAAGTATAATCGAGTGACATTGTTTCCACTTCAAACACATAATCAGGAGCAGAAGATCTCTTTCTTTAAATTCCCTTGCAAGTAAAGCCCAGAAAATCTATGAGGCTTCCCCACAGTATTGCTTGTCTCCACCCCGACAAGGTCTTCAAAATGGTCTCGCGCACACTCATATCTAACCTCCCTGGGTATTTGTTTATTTTACATTGAATGGAATCAATACTGAAGAACTGTGGCACCTCCATTTGTCCTTGTAATGGCCATAGCAGCTGGGCATTACCGGGATTTCTAATGGGAAAAGCTTGTCAATGGAGTCCTCAAGGACCATAAGTGTAAATTAATTCCGTATAGATATGCTACACTTTTCACTCCTCCTTACATTTGTCTAGGTTATTATACGTCTTAAAGCAGAACTATGAGGTGAGTGAAAATCACTCATCCTCATAGTTTGAGCCGACGTGTGACAATGAAACTGTCGGCTCAATAGATTGGGAAGTGAGCGAACACATACCGTCGCTCGCTCACTTCTCGATCATCTCCCTGCAGAGAGCCGTGACTGTCAGTCACAGCTCCCTGCAGGGATTCCCCCCCTCCCAGCTTCGATCCTCCAGCGCTGACTGTAGGATCGGACGGTGCAGGGGGCAGGTACAGCTGGCTCTGCCTCTAGATAAGCAGATCCAGCTGTCACTCATGCAGCTGGGTGGATCTCAACAGCATTGTCGGGATCCGTCCCGGCTGCGGCGGTCTCAGTATACCCGCGAGCTTGTGATATACTGAGCTTTGGGACCCCTGAGGAAGTCAGAAGGCACCCTAGGTGTCACAGCACTGTAGTGGAAAAAGGCTGCTGTAGACCAATCAGGGCCGTAGGAAGGGCGAGGTGAGTGAGGCACTCGCCTCGGGTGCAGGCTGGGTGGGGACGCAGCCAGGACACTGGTATTCCGCCAGTTGGGGGGGCGCAACGGCCCAAATTTTTTTTAGTGCGGCCAAAGTTTAGAGGGCCGATCTGAGGAGCCAGCGGTGCCACAGCTCTCTCACACTGCAAGCGGTGAGAACTGAAGAGAGGGACTCGGGAGAGCTCCCGCCGGCCAGAGGATGCAGCGAGGGAGGTGTGGCCGCCCGTGAGGTGGCTGAGGCGGGTCCCAAGGTCTAGTCCAGCCCAGGCAACCTGAGGTGATCCCTGACGAGGATCAGATCTGACACAGAGGACAGAGAGGTAGAGCTGCAGCCTTCAGGTACTGTGCTGTGACAATAACAGTCAGTCAGTATATCACTCCCCTTCTTCTCCATCACTTCTGTACTGTAGTAGTGATGGAGAAGAAGGGGAGCGATATACTGATAGTAATATGTGTGACACCTGTGTACCTGCCTCCACATTAGTATCCGAACGCACTCTTTATGGTGTGACTGGGCACTCAGGCTGAGACCCACTGCACGCGAAGCAGCGCGGAGCCTTCACGTGCAGTGTGTCATGTAATTTTGTCTCCGGCATGTCAGCTTGCAAGAGCGTGCATAGCTGAGCGTGCTGAGATTAAAAATGTCATCTTCAGCTTATCGGCTCGCATGTATAAACCCACGAGTCAAGATGCGAAGGCCATTCGGTTATTACGCGCAAGCCAATTGGCTGACGATGCAGTCCTTCATCTGGCCACGCTCAGCTCACACACTGCATGCGAAGCTCCATGCCTGACAGCTTTGCTTTGCTCTGCATGGCTTAACATGTAGTGTGTCACAGGCTTAAAGGAGAATTATGAGGTGAGTGATTTTCACTCAGCCTCATAATCTGAGCCGACCTGTGACAATGAGACTGTCACAGGTCGGCTTAATAGATCAGGAAGTGAGCGAACACATACCGGCGATCGCTTACTTCTTGATCTATCCCTGCAGAAAGCCGTTACTGTCACTCACGGCACTCTGCAGGGATTCCGCTGACTGGTGGAACGGACGGGGTGGGGGCGTGCACAGCTGGCTCTGCCTCTGGATAGGCAGAGCCAGCTATTAATCCCGCAGCTGGGTGGATCCAGACATAATTGTCGGGATCCGCTTCAGTTGCGGCGTCTCAGTATACTGCGAGCTGTAGCTCGCGGTATACTGAGCTTAGGGTGACGGGAGGACGCTAGTTTGTGCCCTCCTTTTACCCTAAGGAGAACTATGGGGAAAAGCCCTAACCTATAGTTCTCCTTTAACTACACTGTAAGTTTATTTTTTCTGAAGTTGTTATTTACGTTAACTTACATATCTTTATGTTTCTTATGTAACTGAAATAAATGGTTTAAATATAATTAATTCCTTGTTATTTATTTAGTTTCCTCAAAAAAACATCGGGGTGGGGGGGGGGGGCATCATTTTCTTTTTTTGCCTCGGGCGCAAAATAGGCTAGCTACAGCTCTGTGACCAATCATATAATATTGGCCCAGGTCGGTAGTACTGCAGGGGGGACAGAGCAAGTGAGAAGGTGAGTATTGCAGCCTGAACTGCCCCTATTAATTATAAAAAGGTAAATTAACCTGGGTTTGAGCTTTTCTGGTGGATGGGCACAGTCATATAGTAAGTTTGGGTCTTTGCTATTATGAGAATAGCTAATTTGCATAGTAATAGTCCTCCCAGCTTCAAACTGAGTCAGAATTGTTCATTTTATATTTAGAAATCTAGATAAGTCCTACCATTAAAAAAAATAAAATTAAAAACCACTGAAAAGTTTCCTGTTTAGGCCGGAGTTCTAACGAATCACAATAACAGACTAGACACCGCTTTCATGTTACTTCATTTTGAACTCATTGCTTTAAAATGTTTTTGGTTTTTTTTTTCCATATGCAGCATTCATCGACTAATCCGGTAGCGCAGTAATTAAAATGACAAGGAAATGTTTTAAATCTCCCAAACTTTTTTTTTTTTTAATGATGGCAGTTTGATGAAGCCTGTGTGATTGTTAGTGTCTGATTGTATATTTCCATCTCCACTCCTGGCATTCTTATGCCGTTCATATGCTGCATGCAATGAAAAATAGCCCCTAGTAATAGCTGCAGAATCCTCAGATCTGCTTTTAATTCAAAGGAGCACCGTGTCCAGATCATTTAAGATGTTATGTGCAGCCTCTAAGGATTTTCATTGTGAAAGATTCTGTAGCTCTGCCAAGTGGGTTAGGCTTTCTTGTTTTTATTTGCCTAAAAACGAAATCTGCAGAAGCTTCACTACAAAGAGGAGGAATCGTGAAGACAAGCTGTCTTTTGGCAGCACATGGAGCTGTACTAATTATTATTTAAATGTATGCACAGTTTATTATCTTGATAAACACAAGGAGAGTAAAAGTGGCCATTAAAGTAGCCTTAATGTTGTTCCCTTTTTTTGACATCAGAAGCCATCAGAGAACGCGGTGCCGGTATGGTGCGCAGTAGAGGACATTTCTTTTCCAAGCCAAAGGTTGAAAAATCCAGAAAATGAATGTTGTTCTTATTTTATTTATTTATTGCACTTAGAAAGAAAGTGACACTTTAAAACATATTTATTTCCTTTTAATTAGATATGAAATATGGAATTGTGAGCTTCAGGCTAGTGCACCAGCACTCACCTGCCTGATTCAGACTCCAGTGATGACAGATCAAAGCTGTGCCCCTCTGTCGGCACTGCCATCTTCTCTACTGCGTCATACGGGTACCACTCTGCTGACCTCTTCCTACTGAGCGGCCACTTCTCATGTAACTCTTGCATATACATGCAGGAGCTACATTGTCTCTGCCACCTGACTGCATTACTGGCATCTTACCAATGCTAGGGATAAGCTAGACTAAATGCAGTATTGCACATATGCTGCAGGCACTCTACACCAGCCTTTTTTTCCAGGATGCTGTGGCAACCTGGTGTGCCTTCTGTCTTCCTCATCGGTGCCCCAAAATTTTCACACAATGTTATGCCTTTCCATGGTACAGGAAAGCTTCTGGTGCGAAGGGGTGGACTCTGATGTGAAGGGGACCCCGATGTGAAAGGGGGGACTGTGAAGCAGGCTATATATACAG
>NW_017306464.1:396904-400501 GCF_000935625.1 Nanorana parkeri
TATGTGTGTATGTGTAATATAAATTTAAATAAATGTTTGTTTTTTTTTATGATATTTTAATGCTTTGATGGGTGGGTGTCAGTCTGGAGGAGCGGGTTTGTCTAGGCAGGTTGAATTTGCATGTAGACCAACCTAAGTAATGCCCAAGTGTGATGATGAGCTTCCATGAGTGAAATAACGTAAATGCAATGAATGAAAGGGGAGGGCCAGGGACAGTAAGGCTGCTGAGGAAAAGGATAGATTACACTGGACATCCTCCATCCAGGAAGTGAAGCAGGCTCTATCTGACTTGCTGGAGCTTCTAATGCACATTGTGAGAAGCTCACAGTATGCAGTGAAATCAGAGTAAGCTATTTCAGTACTGCAGAGGGGCCTGTACCACTGGAAAAGGATGAAGGTAAAGCTGTGGTTCAGTGTTCCAGAATTGCATAAACAGTTCAACAAATGCTGTTCTGTGAAAGGCCTGCTTGCCCCCACCTTCCAATCCCACTTCTAGTCAGTGAAGTCACATAAAAGGGCCAATAGGGCATATTAGTAGGCAGATCTAAGATTGAATGCACTCAGTAAGTTTAGATTTGAATATACACTATTCTTGCCTATATCTCTAGAGCTACTGATCTGTTTGGCTTGTGTTTTCTTTCTTTACCCAAGATAACCTCTGACTGTATACTTGTCCATCGTACACAGTTTGGATTGCCATAGCTTGTGATAGGCTCACTTCAAACGATGAGGGATTTAGGGAGCACACTTCCTCAAATTGTCTAATGCCTTAGTTAGATAAAATGTTCTAATACCTTAGTTAGAGACCAACCATCTGACAGCTCGTTAAGAAACTGTCTTTCTTTCTGTAATGAATTCTAAACAGGGCTCCTCGTTGTTTCAGCTTTGCATTTAAAGTTAAGAAGAACATTGCAATTGCAGCTGCAGAGGCATCGGACTGTGAAGCTGGATGCTTCAGCCCGACACCTGGTGAATATGCCTTTGGCAAATTTGTCTTCTTTGTGCCTTTGCCACCAAATTTAGACTACAGGTCTCTATGCGGCAATTCATTCTGCTTTCCTGACCTGCATATGTGCTCTTTTTTTTTGTTAAATGAACAACCGAAACCCAATCGAGCTTCCTGCGACAATGCAGAAGCATTGTTGCTGAAATTTGGTGGGTGCTTCTGCACAAAGAACATTTTCGGTATTGGTGAACAAGCAACTACAATAAAATAAATGAATAAGTGTGAAGATAATTTCATTTGGTAAAAATTTTTATGGAGATTGTTTCATTTTTCAAGTTTAGCTAATTGCATAGTGTCAAGGAGAGGTGCGTGCCTCTAATTGGTTAGATAAGTATAAAATATAGTTTATTGCTGTAAAAGTTTTAAATTTTTATGAGTTCATCATTTTTATTTAATTTAATGAAAATATTTTGAATGTGCCAACATGAATGCATAGAAGTACAACTCTCCCAAAGCAATCAGCGGCCACCTTTTTAGGTAAGGAAGCACACAGTCAGCCAACAATACATCGTGCCATTCAAATGCTCCTTAGGTGTGAAGAGGCGTCAGAAATTCTGTGCCATTTCTTCACCACTGTCTTGTTGAACAACACAGGATGCATGCTTCATAAAACACATTCTGGACCAGCCATTTGTCTTTCATAATAGATATTGAGTTTTGTCAGACCAGGTTTTCCAATTTTAGTGATGTGCCCACTCTAGCCTCAATTTCTTGGTATATTCGTTGACAAGAGTAGAGCCTTGTGGAATTATCTGTAGCTGTAGGTCATTCAAGCTTCTAACCAAAACTTTGGCTCAGTGGACTTAAGATGGAGTGGATATCTGGGGGTAGCTGGGCTTGAAAAGAATCCTCTTGTGGAAAAGTGTCACAGGGGAGCTGGGTACAGGCTACTGCTGGACATTGTTGAAGGATTCAATCAAGGTATCTTCAATTGCTAATCAGGGGTCAGGAGCCAAATGTATTAGAGATCCACTGCAACTAAAGAAAGACTGTGGCCCCTTTTTTCATGGCTAAACATCTGTTTGGCTGCTCCCACATGGCCAGCAACTACCAAGAGGTTGCTCTTAAAGCCCTACTGTTACTTTGGAATGCCTGCCCTATTTTTGGTTTTCTCCACCCCCAAAAAATTACTCTTAGAATTGAGTCATAAATAAAGAGCAAAATGTGACTGACACCTAACCTATTTTTCTTTCCACCATACACCAACATCCAGACCCTGAGATGGAAATGTTAGCCAGCCAGAGTACTTCCGCTTCACCCCAAGTGGAGGCGTACTACACAAGAAATAGGGGCGTAGGCATTACTGGAACAGGAAGCTACAGATTGTAATAAAATAATTGTCAAAAGTTATAACTTTTCTCACTCTACTAAGGGGTCTATTTATTTATGTTTTCACCCAAGGTTCACACAGCTTTCACCATTGGCATTATTTATAAATCTGTATTGTTATTATATTTTCCTTATCTTATACTTCAGGCCGGCACACAGATGTGAACAGACCATAATCTGACCTATATCTGATAGTCTGATAGTTGTTAAAATGTTGTAGTGTTGCAAAAAACAACATAGTATAAAACTGGTCATATACTGGTAGATTTTCTAACCAAGTTGTATATGAAAAATCGCATCTGAACATTCGATAATGCCATCAGAGACTCAATGAATATCATTTGATATTGTGCTTGGTTTTAACACTTGACTTTGAAATGGAGTTTCCTGAACAAAAACCATATTTACTGAATAACTTTGTTCGAGAAAAATTTCCCATCTTGCTACTTCGATTTTTTTTTTGGCACTACCATTGAAAAGAACGTTGATTGGACACCATTAGCAATTCCAACGAATGTTCCAAAAACAAAAAATTCTACTGGTCAGCTTGAGATATGTGGAATTCAGCTTGCTGAGTGTTGTGTTTCTCTTACAGCTTCAATAGTCATTGGGAAGTGGTGGTGTGAAATGGAGCCGTGTTTAGAAGGGGAAGAATGTAAGACCCTCCCTGATAACTCAGGATGGATGTGCGCAACTGGCAATAAGATAAAGACCACAAGAGTAAGTACAATCAAACTACATAATAAACAACATCAGAAGTACCGGATAAGTAAATGCACTATTGGCAGATTAAAAGCAGCAAGCCAGTAAAACATTCAGCCATATTCAGTACATTCTTTTCACCAGCATGGGCTTGATGTAAGACATTCTTAATATTCTCTATATGGATGAACTTGTTGCTGGCTTGTTGCTTGCTTACACTTTCTCTGAAGAGAATTTTCTAGTCTTTCTTGTACTTCACAAGTCCCAGGGGAGCTTTGGAGCTATGCGTGTGGTCTAAAAGCAAACACCTATTTTATAACAACTTCCAATTCAAATTAATTAGATTATAAATTAATTGAATACTTAAACTTCAGCTTAAAACAGACTAATGGGTGTCAGGCAAAATAGATTATACTCTTCGATAGCTAAAATATGTAACTTACCTACCCTATCACATGGGGGTGGGGACACGTTGGTTCAGAGCTTATGCGGGGCTTTATTTCCTCATTCCCAAAGTCTTACTGGGACGATTGTACCAAAGGAAAGTATATTCGGCTTAG
>NW_017306464.1:400561-409502 GCF_000935625.1 Nanorana parkeri
CCATAAAAGACAAACTAATGCAACTCTTTATTAATTAATACATTTTTAAATTTATTTTTTAAGCACTTGAATTTGACTTGGCTTCAGCCTCTTGCAGTTCCTGCACAGCAGAGCTCAGACTAGGTGCATCAACACAAGGAGCCAATTAATTGATGTGCGGACAAGGAGCATGCTGATGAAAGGAGAAAACAGAGTGACAGAGGGATTATTAGTATTATTATTGACAGGATGTATATAGCACCAACAGTTTGTGCAGCGCTTTAGAATATACGGAAGACATTACAGTTACAATACAAATCAAGACAAGATGGTAAGGAGAGCCCTGTCTGTGAGAGCTTACAATCTGATGGGGTTATTCTCTTAGCTGCCGAAGGCAGCCGAGTGAATAACCGAGCTGAAGTGAAGTGAGCCGAACCCTGTTCAACTATTCACTTCGGCCTTGTATGGCTAATTTCAGCCGTACATCGGCTAAAATCAGCCGTACATCGGCTGCTTTTGGCTGCCTTCAGTCAGCCGAACATGCTCTGCATGTTCAGCTGAGCCGAAGTAGAGAAGGAGTGCGACCAAGCCGATCCAACATCTGGAACGGATGAGCCGAAGCTCTGGCAGCTCACTCGCTGCCGTTCGCCCCTATTCTCATGGGGCTCACCGAACTACAGTAAGTGAATAGCCGAATGCCGCCGAGCAGCATTCGGCTATTCTCCAGGTCATAGTGAATAGCTCATACAGCAGCGCTTCAGTTCGACTGAACCGAAGAGCTCAAGCAGCCGAAGTGAGCCGAAGGGTCAGCCGAAGCTACGGATGAATCCTTCGGCTCATTCGTGAATAACCCTCTAGAAGATAAGCTCATCACTGTGCTGCATCTCCTTTACTGTCTTGTCACAGACTGGTGGTGTATCTGTGACAGCCTGAGTTCAGAGGAATTGTATTGAATGAGGCTGGCTGTCATTCAGCCCTGAAGACTGAGGACATCTATTGGAGAAAAAATAGTATTGCGGGGGACAGCTCTATATTCAAAGTAAGTATTGCAGCTTTTTTAAATATTTATCTTTTAGTGGCCTTTTATCATTTATCTTTAACAGAATTCTGCTTTAAATGACCATGTTGTTTTACCCTGCATGAATAAAATAATGGTTCATGTTCAGAAGGCTGGCAGGTTTTCTCTACAGACCCATTTTAATTCTGCACAATGGCTAAGCACTCATTAGGGTGTAAGGTTTCCCAGCCTATTACAGCTCTTTCTTATGGCCGTCTGCAGCTGTACCCTGTGGAGGTGATAAATAGTATAAATAATTACACCTGCACTTTACATGCAGGCATTATTACTGGCAAATTATTATGTGAGTTGATTTTAAATCAGACACGAATATAAAAGACAAGCTCAGTGAAATTCAACTCCATTACATATAAAAGCTTATCAGAGATTTCCATCCTAATCTCAGGTATATGCCAGAGACCGAGAATTAAGTTTTATAGGCACGATACAAAATCCCAGTGTTTCTATCAATTACAAAGCCCAGAAGCTTTCTCTGTAGGAACTGCTGGAAAAACAGATGTGAGTTCCTGCTTACTAAAGTGGAACAAAAAAAGTAATTTTCATTACACGGCTTGGGTTATTGTGGAATATTTATAGCTATAATTTAAAGGGGATTTCTACCCAAAAAATTAGTTTAAGGATATAAATGTTATTTCCTGTACTACTTAGCGCTCTGAACAGAACTAGATTTCTAGATAAGGGTGGATGGGTTCATTGACCTTACGCTGGTCAGATTTTAATCAGAAGAAATCAGTTCAGTTGCATTTCCAAGCCACGCCTCTCATCATCATGCTTTTTAAATTACAAATGACCAAAATTACAATGAAATACTTATAGTAGAAGTGCTTGTAATGAGAGATGAGTAAATTGATTCATGAGTCTGGCAGATTTGTTAAATGTCACTTTCTTTCTAGTTGAACATTTTCAACATGCCTGATTATGTGCTTGTAGAATGATTTGTCAAACCTGCAAATTATCATCCTGATTGACTTCATTCATGAATTTCCATATTCCCTTCAGATCGTCTTATTCGGGAAAAGCCAAAAAAGAAAATTCACCTTTCAGTCAGATCAGAAAAAAAATTTGCTCTTCACTTGTAGCAATATCAGTCTTATAAAATAAAACCTTGCAAACAAGGTCTAGTTCACATAGACGTTAGCTTGTATAAGAGCAGTGTGATGCTCAAGAGCTGATGAATGAAACTTCCTCCCACTGTGCTTCCTGTGCTTCCTAGCTCCATCTAGTGGCAGTAATATCATGCAAATAGCATTCACCCAACTGTTTTAGTGCACACATACACAATATGATACCCAATTTTTGGTAAAAAATAAAAGATGGGGTCACAATGTGACAATATCAGCCTCTTGTATTCTCCTGCAAAACAGCAAACTGGAAGTGGAAGGGGCAGTATTCAGCCGATTAGGATCTAATGTTTGCACATGTGCTGACAAAAAAATACATACTGAGGGGACACAATCCGGTCGGTCAAAATGGTACACTGTTCCATTTGTTTTTTCAGACCTGGCCAGAGGCGGGGGTAACTTTTGGGTCACAACCCCCCAGTCGAGAACCAAGGTTCTACACCTTACTAGCTAGAGGAGGTCAGATCGTTAGGAGTTCCACTTTAGCATGGTATAGCTGAAGCTGAACTCCAAAATGTTTTTAGAATCTCACAACTATGTTATTTTTTTTCACACTTGATTATTGTTAAAATTACCTTTTTAATGTCAGTGACATCATTGCCATATGGGAAAAAGTAGCTATGCTCATGCACTACTGTATCAAACTCAAGTTCCCATTATGCAATGGGAAATTAGGCATTCAGTGGGCTGGTTTCTGGTGGTTCATGGGTGGGTTAGTGGTGGTTTGAGTCTCCTGGCCTTTCAGATATGGTCATGTGATATGTCGGGCGGGACAGGCCAGGAGTCTCCTTGCCTGTCAATCATCTTTGGGCATGTTAGTGGATGGGGCAGGCCAGGAGTCTGAGATGCCTGGATCCTCCCACCACAGCCAGCAATAATGAAATTACTTTGCCGTTGGTTAAGAATGAGCTACAACGGGATGTTACATGACCGGTGGCCCAGGGAATGAGCGGGCACAGTGGCCACCATTCTTATAATCAGAAAGCTGCTCCCCTCCCTGCCCCCAGACTTTGACTGGACAGCAAAGAAGAAGCAGCAAACTGCTGAGGTCATCCCTTTCCTCTCTCACCCCGCAGTATGTTCCTTGTCAGCACATGTGCAAACATCAGATCCTAATAGGCTGAATACGGCCCCTCCCACTCCCAGTTTGCTGCTGTGCAGGAGAATTCTCGAAGGCTGATATCAACACTAATTGCATTTAAATATATATGTTATCTATTTTACATAACTTTGTTAAATTGTGTTACTTCATTCCTGCCTGGAGTTAAGCTATAGGATGGGTTCAGATCTGGTGCGTTACCACACGCATATAAGCAAGCTTATTTAGTTGACGTGCGTAGCGTTAAGACAGCCTATTCTAATTGAATGGACAAACCTTGAAGCATGGGTGGGAAAGGAGTTGTAAAATGTTTTTTTTGTACTTAAGGTTTATTAGCTGTTGAAACCATTCCAGTTTCTAGTATTTCGGATTTGCTGGTATTCACAACAGCACTTTTTTCTGTAATTACAATCTGCCAAAAAATAAAAAAAAATATGAAACTGGTTATCGTAATGCTACAGTTTAATGTGTTCCAGATGAACAATACATTTCAATCCATATAGTATTTATTGATACATAAAGAATTAACCACACTGTGATGTCCTCCAGTAAAAACATGTCCTTTTCCTGCAGAAACGTTGTAATAAATGTACAATAATAATTACGATTTTAATTATTAATTAAGGTTAAACCATTAAGGCTGCAGAATAAGCTTACATAGTTTCTGTATATGGCTGTCCTGAATTTTAGTTCGCTTACGCATAATGATTACATGGCAGAATATTTAATTTTAGTACAGGAAGTATATATTATTTTATTTTTATTCTTTATTCTATAAAGTTCAGTATGTATATTTCTGGTGAGGTTTACATTTTTTTGTTTTGTTTTTAAGTTTCAGGGTCACTCATGACCACCTTCATGCAAGGCACGATGGCATCTGAGAGGCCCTGAAACCTAGTAGGTATAGTTATTGTTGTCACACTAAAGAAATAGTTCAATCGTTGGTAGTTGTGTAATTTTATTTTCAGTCCTAAGAAGGCCTAGTAGTCAGTCAACGCTAGACACCCTACATCTGTGTATTTCATCCACTAGATGCTGGCCTAACCTACTCATCCATTAGACCATTTGACTGTCCTTTTTTAGATAGCAAAACTCTTCCTACCTAACTTCCTTGATTCCTCCTTCCTTTCCTTCCACCCTCCTTCCTTTCCTTTCCCTTCCCTTCCTTCATTTCTCCCTCCCTTTCTTCCTACCTTCCTTCCTTATTTTCTACCTCCCTCTCTTCCTACCTTTCTTTATTTCTCCCTCTCTCCCTTCCTTTCTTTCTTCCTTCATTCCTTTATTATTCTTTCCTTCTGTCCTTCCTTTCTTCTATCATCACATTGTTTGACTGCTAATTGTATGCATGTGGTACCTTTATGCTGACCCAAGTATTCACTGTGTTCATATTTGTGATGCACAACACTGACACACTACATATTGGGGGGTACAGAAACATACTATAACAACATATGAGTCATCCTGACAAATCATACAATAAGGGCACATTCAAGTCGGGCACACACATGGTTCCTAAATAAACCACCCAAAATCCGGACCGTGGGGGGCGCTGTCGAGATCCTTCTGCCTGAAAATCCCTCGATCAGCTGATCATAGGAGCTGGTTGAGAAATTCTTGGCCGAATGGAGCTAGCAGCTGTTCGGGTATTCTGACAGCAGCTGCCGGCCACTGTCAGAATACAATGCAAACAGCAGGGGATGGATCCATCAACACTTGAAAGATTGATAGAGGAATCTCTTCTATTTTTTTGTTCAGCTCGCGGATTTAAATAAAAAAATAGAACCGTGTATACCTTACCTTGTCTCTTAGGTAGTCATGAAGAAATGGTGCACCTACACTAAGGGGTTCATAAACAAATCAAACCCTTAGCACATCATATAGTAATGGCCCACTGACATTGGGGGGATGGGTCATAAATCAGTGGAATACTGACACTTCCTTCCTTCTTTCCTTCATTTCTCTCTCTTTCTTTCTTGCGTTCTTTCTTAATAATCAGTTATTGGCAAAGTTTATTTTATTGTCTGGTCACCCTGATATTAACACATAAAAATCACTAAATTTTGCTAAGCTCATGTTTGTGATACACTCACAGGGGTCACACAAACATGTCCATTTTACTCCTGTCCCAGTGACAACTTGTCACCTCCCTCTCTCTCACTTGCTCCCTTTCTTTCTCTCTCTGTCTTTCTTTCTTTCTTTCTCTCTCTTTCTTTCTTTCTCTTTCTCTGTCTTTCTTTCTTTCTTTCTTTCTTTCTTTCTTTCTTTCTTTCTTTCTTTCTTTCTTTCTTTCTTTCTTTCTTTCTCTTTCTCTGTCTTTCTTTCTTTCTTTCTCTTTTTTTCTTTCTTTCTTTCTTTCTTTCTTTCTTTCTTTCTTTCTTTCTTTCTTTCTTTCTTTCTCTCTCTCTCTCTCTTTCTTTTTTCTTTCTCTCTCTCCCTCTCTCTCTTTTTCTTTCTCTCTCTCTTTCTCCCTCTTTCTCTCTCTCTTTCTCCCTCTTTCTCGCTTTCTTTCAGTTTTTGGCATAGTTCTTTTTTTATCTGGCCACCACAGTGCTAACACATTGAAATCACTACATTTTGCTATGCTCATATTTCAGATACAACGCAGTGACACACTGCCCAACAAGGGTCACACAAGATTGCCTAAGTCACATGCTCTTATTCACGTCCCTTTGGTATGTTGAATATACCACTGAAAGCCTTTTCAAGCAGTTTGATAACTGCAAAAAAATACCTGCTGTGCATCCAAGTGTGGGCACCTGAACCGGATGCCATGTGCAGCTGTGTCCTCCCCTAGGTAGGCAGAGATGGCTGCATGAAAATTCCACGCAGCACCTGTCTCTCTCGGGAGTGGGACCCTGCATGGGCATGCATGCCATATGGGTGTACATTAGGGCTGCAGCTAACAATTATTTTCATAATGGATTAGTTATCCGATTATTTTTACACCTAATCAATTGTTTGTATAAAAAATCTCTCTCTCTCCTCTTCCCTAACCAACTAATCGATGATGAGAATAGTTGCCAACTATTCTCATCATCGATTATTATCGATTTAGCCGATTAGTTGTTGCAGCTCTAGTGTACATGCCCATGTGTATGATCCCCATGTAGTCATGGTGCACTTCCACTATGGAGATCATTTTATAAATGCCAGCGTTACTCTTTAATAATCATCACCTGCTCATAGAGGGTCAAATTCTCTCACTTCTTATATAGAGATTTTGAAGCAGAAGAAAATAACACAAAATGATGTTATCGCCAACGTGTGTGCTTACTATTAATAATCAGAAAATTGCTACTGTCAGAAAGTTCTGTGACTCTTCTGATTTTCGGCACATTGGTGTATTGTTAGACAATCATATGGTTTTTGTACAATAAAATAAAGCCGTGGCACTGTCTGGATGCAAGCCGGAATCAGCTGTCAGGTTTGAAATGTATTTTAGCAGTGCCCATGCATAATTAATAATGTGTACTGTGTACATGATTTGGATGTACTGAAAACAGTGACAAGGTAAACAAGCGCCTGAGTGTTATGTGGAAGAGCTGCCGGTATTTGTAAGACTTTGTCAGTGGAATCTGAACAAGCGGCCCTAGAGCTACGACATTAATTGACTGCATTTCAACAGTCAACCTACACACTCCATGCTGCTTGATAACCATAAGGAAATATAAACATTGTCCTTATATCACACTATCCTGCAGCTAAAGTGAACTAGCGAAGGTCAAAACACAGGAGACTTCATCAAAATCGGCAAAATAAAAGCTGACATCCAGACACAAAAACTTGCATTTAAATACATTCCACAATAGACACAAAGGATATAAATCCACATCAGGTTTGGACCGAACCCTGTCCAAACCGGAGCACCTCCGAATCCCGAAGTGCTATGGGCCACCCGCCAATTCAGCTTTGGTCTGGGGTATTCCCTGATCTGCAGCTGCACATTAACAAATAGGTGGGATGCTTGTGCTAAATTCATTGACATTATTTGGACACATGGCCATATTAGGTGATAGTCATTGACCAGATACTGTATATAGCCATGTGGCCAAATAATGTCAATGATGTCACTGCATCCCATCCCTTTGCTTAGGTGTAGCTGTGGGAGGGGAATTCCCTGGTCACAGCTGATTGGAGTGTCATAGAACGAGATTAATTCTGTGTTTGGAGGAGCTCCTCTCATGTTCGGAAGGTACGGTCTGAACCTAAGCTCATCCTTAATAATAATACGTGATGTTGAAAATACATAAGTGTGACTAGTGTTACAGCAATTCCAAATTAATTTACACGGCATGCTCTCTACTTGCTCTGCTTCACAGGCTGCAGTTCACAGCTTGTCTGTCACCATAGCAGACCTCCCACATGTCAGTCATGACTCATTGGTCTAGCATAGACTAGAGGTGATGACACCTCTGGAGAGTTTAGATGCATATGGCGCTTTTTTGATGCCTATCATTCAAATGACAAGAAATCAGATAGAGAACAACATAGAGACCCTCTAGAATAGGTACTACGCATGCTCAGTGATTTCATTATTATTTAACTAGTGCATATCTATGAAACATTGCATATTAATATTTTGCATTTAATATTCAGCCAGCATTTGGGGCCCATTTTCATACATTTTAAAGACATTCCTTAGTTCATCTTAAAAAAAAATTAAATAAATAAGATTGCTCACACAGCACTGCCTGAGGTTGTAGAGTGTACATTTGTGCATATTTCCCACCAGGGAGCTACAGGCGCTGCGTAAAACCACCCACAGAAATCAATGGCTTAAAGTAGAAGGGAAGCCAAAACCTTTTTTTAATTTTGGATAGAGTAGGGGAGGATTATAACCCTCAGCTTTTGCCAACTGTGTCCCATTGGGGAGATTTTCCTTCCCTTCATGTAGAGTGGAAATCCCTCCAAAGTGAGGGAAATTCCTGGTGGTCAGCAGGGTCAAAATTTCCCCATTGGAAGATTTTTTGGTGACAACCCAAAATTTTGATTTTTCCTTTTACTGTCAGTGATAACTGTTTGAAAGATTAATAAAAATGGCTTGATATGTTACAAAGGGTGGGCATTTAAGTACCTGTAAATATGTGGGCAATTACCCTTATATATACAGCAAAGCTTTTGAGTGATATCTATACTGTAGGAGACAAGGAGCGAAAAAAGCGCCTCTTTGAGGCGCTTTCTTTCGTTCCTTGTCTCCTAGATTGATGGTCAATTTGACCTGTGGGAGCTGCCTCTCTCGTGTCTGCCATACTGAGCTGCTGGGCACCTTGCAATTGAAGGCGCCGGTATTCTTTTGTTATATCTATACTGTGTTTTATGCTTATATATTTATATTTATAGTCACTGTGCCCATGTATCCCAAATATGACTTATATTTATGCTTGTTTTTCAGATTCATCCGAGATCCTAATCTTTTTTGGCGGACATCATATGGGCCTCAAGAGGCCATATTAAAATTTTATTTAAAAACAAAAACGCATATTAAGGATTTACAAGCCAAATGGATATTTTACTTGCACTTTTGACTTTATACGGACAAACACGCGGTTTCACTATGTGAAATAGGTTTCACCATGGGGAGCAAAAAAAAAATCAACACTTTGACTTTGCTAACAACGGGGCTGGAAACGTTCAACCATTTTGAGTTGCGACATCAAAACTTGG
>NW_017306464.1:409521-409797 GCF_000935625.1 Nanorana parkeri
TATTTCCTTTTTCTTTCTTGGACCAATATCATATTTATATCGCTAAAGAAAACTGCCTGGAAAAGGGTCTATTTTCCATCAAGCCCTGAGTACGAGAGAATCTTCAGCATATATAGAATCAAAATCTTCCTCCGATTCTTGATGAATTCAATGGTGAAATGCATTATTTTTTCTAATGTGTACCAGAAGCTTTCTACCCACGTGTGATTATAGCATGCCGGCTTTGATTATGTAACATTTTTCTTAAAAAAAAAAAAAAAAAAGTTGGGCCCCCCC
>NW_017306464.1:410573-420390 GCF_000935625.1 Nanorana parkeri
AAAAAAAAGTTGGCTCCCGCCTCTTTCTTTCATTATTTTTTACAAAAAGGTCAGCAGAAACGGATATTATTTCAAACAGGACCCGACGTATTTCCCAGTCGAAGGCATGGGTTAACATTATATTTGTATTATTATTGGTGTAAATAGAAAGCCAATGGGATTTGTATAACCGGTGCTGTCTGCGGTCAACCCTCTTGGATTCTAATGTTTTGCACTTGAGTTTCCTTCAAACGTAGACATCTCAATAAATATTATTTTGCTTCATTTTTTTTAAATGCTTGGTAATAGACAGACTGAGTTGGTGTTAAATATTTAGGAAGCTTTATTTTATTTATGGGATATATTTAATTCTGCAATTTTTCTTTGATTCCTGAACATTTAGCATTAAAGTGTATAACATCATAAAATGTGCATTTTGTGTTTCTTTAATAGATTAAGTAAACTCTGGATGCTGTGTTGTGCAATAGGCAAACAGAGGACAAAGGACTAGCCGCCAGCATTGACTGTGATCTGCCTACAGATGATCTGTTCCCCATTAGTGACTTACATTGCCTTGTTCTGCACTGTATCTCTGTGTGGCAGAGGATATCTTAGTAGAGGCAGGGCTTTCCTTCCACATGTCG
The DNA here is from genome assembly GCF_000935625.1 of Nanorana parkeri. NCBI lineage: Eukaryota > Metazoa > Chordata > Amphibia > Anura > Dicroglossidae > Nanorana > Nanorana parkeri. The sequence continues at coordinate 411,197 of NW_017306464.1, forward strand.
AAGCCTCCAAAATGGAGAAAAGTGTAGAGACATCACCAAATCTTATTCCAAATTTCTAGAGAATAAATGTCTGAGGCAGCAGTGCCTCTCACACTGCAGTTATACAGCTTTAATGCTGTAGGCACAGGAGTGCCTAAGCACACTTGCATTCTAGGAAGTACACTGTAGCTTTTCTTCTTAACTGCAAATAACATTTCAAAATGTTCCCATAACAAAACAAATATTTACTTTTTGAGGTCATGTCCACTTTAAGACTATACTTTTACTGCATTCGATCTAGAGCAGGAGTGGGCAACTCCGGCCCTCCATCTGGGCTTTAACTACAAATCCCAACAATGCCTCATGGGATTCCACAACAGCTGGAGGGCAAGAGTTGGAAAGGCTGAAAAAAATTACCTTGGAGAAATCTAATAATGGACAGAATACTACGATAGGATGCGTTTGCACTTTGTTAGGACTTATGATGTCATATGGGAAAGATGCAGCACTTTAACAATGTTGTCTATCTGAATCATGATCAAGCCAACATTTTTAGACAACAATGTACACCAGCTTTGCTCTTGGAGTTCTAGAGACCTGGCTCATTTAATTATTGGGTGATTATCTGACGGATCTCACTGTGCGGAGCTCGTCCGGTTCTTGATAAACCAGCTGAAATTTGCACAGTGTATTTCGGCACCCTTTCAGCCGCATCCCTCGATCGGCTGATTGAAGCAGCCAGTTGCACAATCTTCGAACGAACAAATGAGCTGCCAGTTCTGTTCGGAATTCTGACGGTGGCCATCAGCATATTTCCATGTATTCCAGTACATTCCAGACCAGAGAAAATTAGATAAGCAGTATTTTTTTTGTCTGATCTGGAAGGGACTGCGATGTTGTGAACAGGGCCCAAAAATACCATAGGGATACATTGGGATGCTTTTTGGTCCGGGAACAAACTGTTCTGCTCTGGACATGATCCGGACATAGTGTGAACAAGCCCTTAGGGCCCAGTCACACATCAAGAGTGCGTTCCAGTGCGTTCAGCCTCTGCAATGCACTGGAAAGCAACCCGGCCGGCTCACTTTGTTTTGAGGCAGGAAGGGGTGTGGCGGTGCATTGAACTCAATGGCACCCGAACATGTGTCACATTAGTGCTTGCGTTCTAGTCTAGTTCTAGATAAAAACACCAGACTTTTGAGAAAATCCTTTACTTGAAAAAAAAACAAAAGACAAGTTTTTAACAAGTCTTTTATTTAAAAAAGAAGCCTCAAAAAATGGATCCACTGACATAATCCAAGGTCAATCACGACGTTCAGCGTTGTCCACGACGATGACTCGACGAAATAAAAAATAAAACAATAAAAAATAAATAGAAATAATGGGGGGAAAACTATGCCCACCAACCCATCCGCGCGTGGCGATCTCCCGCCGCAGAATGGCATTCTGACAGTTGCCAGCGAAATACAAAAAGTGAAAGCTAGCTAGCTCCGCCCAACTGTTTACAGTTGAACGGCACCTGACAGGTGAGCCATGTCAGGTGCCGTACTGGGCATAATGACTGGTCACAGTGACTTTGCCCAATCATGTCTCTTCAGTGCACTGTGATTGGGCAAAGTCTTGCACCTGACCTGTGGTTAGGCCAATCAGGGGTGCTCCATGGACGAACAGCCCGCCAAATGCCCTGATAGTATGTGTGTTCACCGAACACACGAAGTAGCGATGTTTGAGTCAAACTCTTGGTCAACTCAAACATCGAGCCCAACACTATTCTTTACCTCTTGCCGTCATCACAATATTCAAGGCATTTGAGGCAATTCATGGATCTATCCTCTATAACCATGGAGGAATATAAATAAATAACTTGCTTCCATTACACACACGGGTGGTTCCTTCATCAGATGTATTGATTGATGTTTACTAAATGAAAACACACATCCAATACTTTATTGCTCGCTGTTCGCATAATTACAGAATAATTAAGCAGGGTTTATGGCAGATGAAATTTGATGTTTTAATTCCCGGAATTGAACACGCACGTCGCTATAAGGAAATTTATTTTTGTAACTGATGATAACGCAAGCAAAGGTTATGTTCAGAATTGTTGATTTATTTAGAATATTCCGAAAACCTGCATCCTTGGTGCACAGTTTGACTTACAAAGGTGTTTCTCCTTCAAACTCAGTGCAATGGGGGTTGTACTTCTTGCACTCTACTAATCAGTGGTCCTGCAGCACAGTGGCTTGGTGGTTATAACTTCTGACTTGTAGCATTGGGGAGCCCCTGGTGCGAATCCTGGTCAGAACACTATCTGCAAGAAGTTTGCATGTTCTCCCAGTGCTTGCATGGGTTTCCTCCCACACTCCAAAGACATGCTGGAAGGTTAATTGATTGGTCCTGTATACATGTGCAATAGGAATCTTAGATTGTAAGCTCCTTGAGGAGAGGGACTGATGTGAATGTTCAGTATGTAAAGCATTGTGTAAAATTGTTGGGGCTATATAAATATTTATTATTATGATACAGGATTTATATAGCGCCAACAGTTTGTGCAGCGCTTTACAATATAAGGAAGACATTACAATCACAATACAATTCAAGACAAGACGGCAAGGAGGGCCCTGCCCGTGAGGGCTTACAATCTAAAAGGGAGGGGGAAGTGATACATGAGGAGGTAGCTGTGTGGGGATGAATTGTTTTATAATAATAAATACACCTTTCATATATGAGAGCTTCTTTACCTACTAAAGGATTTGTATTTCTGTCCACCAACCCTGAGATGTACACAGGGCAGGGCTTTTAGGTCTTGTCCCTCCCCGAGTCTGTGGCTGGACAGTGAAATAAGGAGCAGCAAACCAATAAGCTCAACTCTCTGTCACTCTGCTCTCTTCTCTTATTAGCATGCTCCTTGCATTGCAGCACAAGTAATTGGCAGATTTTGCTGCTTGTCCCTCCCCAGTCGGAGCTCTGCAGTACAAGGACTGCAAAAGGACTAAGTCAGATCACATTCAAATAATTAAAATGCTTTCATTAAATAAAAATACATTTAATTATGTGTTATTGAATACAGAGCTGCATTAATTTGTGTATTTTATATTTGCTTGGATTTCAACGTTAGTCCCCCGTTCACATGCAGCTAGGCGCTTTGACACCTAAAGCTAAGCACGATAAAATGTTGAAGACATTCAGGCCTACACCTGAACCCAACGAAATCAAAAGCCCTAAACATTACACTGTCCTTGCAACTGGTCAACCAACTTAAAACAGACTACCCATTCCAATGGGAACCATCATCATTGAAATACCTAGGCATACAACTGACCTCCTCCCACTCTTCCTTATACTCAGCCAACTACCCTCCATTGCTCGCTAAACTGAGGAACCTTCTGCAGATTTGGCACACCTACCCCATCTCGTGGTTAGGTAGAATTGCAGCGGTCAAGATGACCCTGCTACCTAAATTAGTATACCCGTTCTGGGTTCTCCCAGCACCAATACCCTCCCACCAACTCAGAGCCTTTCAGAGATGTCTCTCCACCTTCATATGGTCACACAAAAGACCTAGGATTCTACAAAAAACAATGTACCAGACCAGATGTGCAGGTGGACTGGGAGTGCCAAACCTGCAGAAATATTACATTGCAGCCCAATTAGCAACAGTGACTAATTACCATGCTACTTGCGAAATCCCACTTTGGGTGTCGATTGAAGCATTAGATTGTGACCCATACACCATAGATAATTTACTATGGATGACACCCAGAGATAGGTCCACCATTACTAGCGCCATAGCCGGTCACTCCCTCCGCATATGGGACAACTCCAAATATTCCAGCGGCTTCCTGTCCCCTCATCTACCCATGCTCTCCTTTTTCCATCACCCAGCCTTCCCAATAGCACGTGACTCTACAGCCGTCTTCCACAAATGGAGAGAAAAGGGAATTACCCGATTCTCCTCTATGTTTACCCATACTAATATTTTACCTTTTCCAGACCTTCAAACTAAATACGAACTCCCATCCTCGGAAATCTTTAGATATTTACAAGTTAAAAGCTTCATACACGCTTCCGCTAACTTGAAAGGTAACCTACGGTCCCTATCACCCTTTGAAAGAATTTGCAAACTTGACCCACAATCCCCAGGAATTATATCACAACTTTAACTGACATCCCTTCAAACGACCCCCTAGCCACATCACCCATATATGGACCGCTGGCAGAAAGACCTGAATCTTGACCTTTCAGAAGATACCTGATCCCAGATCTGGACCTCCACCACTCCGAGTTCGACGTGTAGCAGAGTCCTGGAAACAAAAAATAAAGTACTTCATCGATGGTACATCACCCCCTACCAAGCTCAACACTTTATGCCTGGGTGGCACAGGCTTATGCTTTCGTGGTTGCTCTGACAGCGGCACATATATCCATGTGTGGTGGTCATGTCACATCGCCCAAGCATTCTGGTCTAAGGTATTTAAAATGCTCTCCACCCTCACAGGAGTGCACGTTCCACCAATCCCACAAACGGCATTACTTAACGTCAAACCCCCAAATACATCATACCTCAAATTCAAACTGGTCCTACATGTCCTCACAGCTGCTAAACACACCATAGCCAGTTCCTGGTACACTGATAGAATCTCGTTCCAGGCATTCAAGAATAGAATCCACTCGATTTTCACTAATGAGAAACTAATGACGCGCCTAATGGACCAAACCCTAAAATTTGAAACAATATGGGAACCTTGGGTAAAACATTTCCACCCACCCACCTTTGATACCCCCTTGATGACTCTGTGAGAGGTCCCTAAATATCGCTATCCCCTACCAACCAGATGACGGAATGTGTGTAGGTACTTGCGTCACGACTCCACCCATCACTCCCCCTCCCCTATATCCCCCCTCTTTTCTCCTTTTTCTTTTGTTTTTTTTCTTATACCTTTTATGTATTTGCAAATATCCACGCAGTCTGGCCTCGGACAGATAGGGCCCGCGTCTGCCCTGGATACAGTTTAAGCACTCAACACGGATGGTCGTGTTAGAAGTACATACGCTTTTTTTCTTTTGCATATGCAAATACCAATGTTTATAAACCTCTGCGAGCATGCACTCTACGTTGGAGTGTACGTACTAACTGTATTTTTATATTTGGAAAAAATTAATAAAAATCTTATGAAACTAAAAAAAATGTTCAAGACAAGGAATCCCATACAATTGTCTTGAGAGTTTTGTCACTCTTAGCTTTGAGTGAGAAAATGTCTTGGTGTGAACGGGGGACCCAAGAAAGGCAGATTGAGGATCAGGGAAAGGTGGGGGTAATGATTTGCTTCCCATATAACCCCTATTCTCCCAATCTAGAGATTTCCTGCAATAGGAATTGTTTGCCATACATGTCTACCAAGATTTCTCTGACAGCTGACTTGTTTCCACCAGCTGACGCATCTACTGCAAAGTCCCTTAGCTGAAACGCAAGGGATTGCATACATAAAGTGTGTGCAATGATATCGCAAAAGCCCTGGAACACAGGGCATTTTATTACCACGCGTTCTTGTGCGGCTGCTCGTAGTGTGACCGGGGAGCGTGTCTGCAGTGCCATTGACTTGAATGGCACTGCCACGCCGCCTCCCACCCCAGAACACAAGGAGACTTTATGTATGCGATCCCTTGCGTTCCCTTCACAGGACACTGCAGTAGACGTGCGGGCATGGGGAAACAAGCCCTGAGGGCTGAAGTGTGCCAGAACCTGTACTTTATAGCTGTAGGTCTCAGGAATACAGGAGTAAGGGCCAGTTCACACCAGCAGTGCAATTGCCTGCACCGGAATGCGTGGCACATCGATGCCTGCGTTCCGGTCCAGTGTGGTGAAAAAATAGTGCATGCAGCATTTTTTCTAATCACACTGGACCCGAACGCAGACACTGATGTGCCACGTGTTTCGCTGTGGGCGATCGCACTGTGGCCAGAGTGCGTGGCTGCGGTGCCATTGACTTCAATGCACTGCCAAGCCCTCTCAAGCCCCAAAGCAAAGTGAGCTGGCCAGAATGCGTCCAGTGCGTTCCAGCACCCAATTGGGCCCTTCTCAGTTCACAGACATCCTTCATTAGGGTTGGTGACCAGAACTGGACCGCATACTCAAGGTGAGGCCGCACATGTGATTCATAAAGTGGTAACATTTTGCTTTTATCCCTTGTTCAAAATCCCTCTTTTAATGCAAGATGTGTTCGCTTTGCTGGCTGCTGCTTGGCACTGCATGCTATTGTGATCTATGAGCACCCCCAGGTCTTTCTCCGTTTCCGACTTCCCCAATGGAGCACCCCTTAAGTAGAAGTTTGCACACATGCTCTTTGCTCCCATGTGCATAACCTTGCATTTTTCAATATGAAATCGCATCTGCCATCTTGCAGTCCAGGCCTTAATTTTATCTAGGTCCTGTTGAAGTGAAGTTATGTCCTGTACAGTTTAGTATCGTCCACAAAAACCGAGATTGAACTATTTATTCCAATTTCTATTGCATTGATAAATAAGTTAAACATCGGAGCAGTCCCAATACTGAACCCTGGGGCACCCCACTCATAACTTTTGCCCAGTTAGAAAATGGCCCATGATAGTCACATGACTACAATAAAGCACTTTATACATACCCATCATTCCCATTCATTACATAACCCATCATTCATTGATTCCTGGAACAAGGAAGGAAGTGCATATTCACAGGGCTGAGTGAAATTGTGTCAGTGCATGAAGGAAGTACATCCTATGGGCATCTTTAATAGGTAAGTTTACAAACCGCTGGACTGATATGATTATTAGCAGTGGGATAGAAATTATGGAAATACAATATGGAGAAATACAGATTTAGTTTTAGTTTTTGACCATAGATCAGGGGCGTCCCGAGATGGAATGTCACCCGAAGTGGGTACTGGGTGACACTCTAGCTTGATGTCATCGTTCATGCGTGTGGTGTCATCGCGCTGTTACCTGCCTGTGGCCATCTTGGTGATGGGTGCCAGCAGAGAGAGTAGGGCATGATAAGGTATGTCGCCGGGTATCTCTCTCGGGCAGACTCTTGGGCTCTTGGTCCATGACCGGGTGCCCGACTTTTCACTGGATAGACCTTTGTCTTTAATCAACCTCACCTACTATTAGACATGTGCAATTCGTTCTGTTCCAAATCAAAATTCGTAAGAATTTTCTGAAATTCGGACACATCTACATTTCCAAATCCCAATGCATCTGAATGTGTCCGAATCCGAATTTACGTTTACGAATTTCAGATCCCATCCAAATTTCATTTAAAAACTAAATTGAATCGGACATGTGACTTTTCTGGCCAATCAGAAGTGTTTTTCGGTTTAATGCATCTGAATGGGTCTTAATCCGAATTTTCGAATTGCATTTGTGAGCTCCCAAATGCCATTCAGGTCTGGGAGCCTCAGGTTTAGTTTTATGTATATATGAGTTACAATGTTGCCGCTACGCATATTCGTTCGTACTATAGAATACTACTTATATATATATACATAATACTAAAACTGATGCTCCTAGACCTGAATGGAGTCCGAATTTCCAAATAGCATTCAAGAGCTCCCAAATGCCATTCGGGTCTGCAAGCCTAAGCTTTAATATGGCTCCCAGACTCGTATTGCTTTCCGGAGCTCCTGAATTCAGAAATTCGAATCCTGAATGCCATTCAGGTCTAGGAACTTCAGCTTTAGTATTGATATCAGTATATGGTTTTCTGTGGTATTCGCAATGAATATACGTAAACTCATCCGAAACGAACGAAAGTTCGGATTTTGTCCGAATCTGGAACCCAAACCGAATTGAATTCTGGATCCGAATCCAGAAATAACGAAATATCCGAACCGAATTTTTCCGCAGGTTACATGTCTATCTACTATGTTACTATGTTACTATTTTCGAATCTCTGACTTTTGTAACTGTCATTTTTGTAAAAATTATAATACAGTAATCTATATTCTGCTGTGTTAGCTTTGTGAATTTAGCCTAAAGTCTGTGAAATACATTCTGTTTCTTCTTCTAGATATCAAACCATTGCAAAAAAAAACCCCATAAAACTGTATTTATGAATTTTATTAGAGATCATGAAAATGATAAATTGGTTTCAGCTGGTTGTGAATTAATATGCATTACAAATAGAGATCCACGTTAACAATGTGACAGTTTAGGAAAACGTCTGGATTTCTGATGCAGATTATTGCCGTTCCTGCCTCCTCACTTTGTCAAATATCGGGGTGTTTTTTACGATGCACGTTGTGTTTTTTTCATGGGGAAAGTGCTCTTGGGAGAATAGATGATCAAACAGCATTCTTTAATATAAAGAACTCTAATCCGTGAGCCTGCTGATGGCATCTGGCAACAAAACATGAGAATTACGTTGGCACAACAAGCTTAACATGAAGCATCTTTAAAATCAGCAATTTATAATTTAACAGCATCACCGCTTACAACGTGCTGATACTTTATCACTTTCCACTTGAACCGTACAAGAGCAGACATTAATGTTCTGTGGCATTGCTCTGAATTTTCTTCAATGTCAAAGTCATTTTTATTTTCCAGAGATTGCTCCGATGAGATCTAATGAAGTACAAACATGTTTTTGAATCTGTGTCAATTTGTGTGTCCCTAGAATTATTGTTCTCACTCTGGCGCATGCAGCGATACCTAACGTGTGGTGCAATCATCGTTTTCATACAAAGGCACACCCAATGTGTATTTGCATTACTATGCATGCTTTCGCGTGGACGGGAGACTTAAAAAATAGTTTTTTGCTATTTTAACTTTTTTTTTACTTTATTTTTTTTAAACTTTTTTTTACTTCACTTAATTATAATCACATAGGGGGGCGCACAAGCCCCCTATGTGATAGCATCTTAGTGGTGACAAGTTCTCTTTAAGGTGACATTAGGGGTCTATTAGTACCCTAATGTCCTTCCCTTACTCTATCCGAAACTAAAAAAAAAAAAAGGTTTGGGCTTCAGTTCTACAGTTCTACTTCAAAAAAGAATGTTACTCCCCTTTTCATTTTTTTCCTTCTCTCTCCCTCTCCTAACTTTACCTAACTCTCGCTGGGCATGTAACATACTTACATGCCCAGCGAATCCAATGTTGTCACTGCATCGCATCATACCGGGTCCTGCACCGCTATCTTCCTTCTGATGTTATCAGGGGTTTCTTAATAGTTTTTGCAGCGG
>NW_017306464.1:420452-440667 GCF_000935625.1 Nanorana parkeri
AAACGTGACTTCACTATACCCGGAGCATTTGGGTGGGGGAGTGGGAGTCATTCTTGCCAAGGTGAGGAAGCCAAAAAAAGGACCCGCAAACAAAGTACCTTCTATTAAATAGAAAAATATATATGCTTTTGTGTAATGGGGGGGAGGAAAATATAGGAACTGATTAAAGAGTGTGTTTTCTCAGCGTTTAGAAGATGTGTCATAATCATCCACTTATAATGGACGGCATGCACAAGTGAAATAAGTAGAGCCACAGATGTAGTTAAAGTTAAGAACTGCACATTATATTGATATATCTTGCAATGGAACACCAAAAGCTTTAGATCAATGGGCCACGCCACCAAAGATGGGGGATGGTTCCTCTAGCTCCACAATCTTTCCAGCATTGAGGCGAATGATTCGGGAACATAGAGTTTTAGTAGATGTCTGATACCACCTAGCTTGCAGTTTGAAGTTGGACTTTATGACATTGGAGCTGATTGAAGAGGTTACCCACAGGCTCAGTATTTTTTTGATTTGTTCTTCTGGAAGTTCATGGTGAAATTCCTGAAGTTTGCGAGTGTATTATTATCCTGTAAAGTTGCGAGAGTCCATGTGTTGTAATGGTAGAGTTGGATAGGAGGGATTTCTTTATTTTTTTACCTCACAGTATTGACTAGAGTGCACGTTTAACCTTTAGTCCTACCCCCTAGATCAGGGGTGGGCAGCAACTCCAGCCCCCCAGCTGTTGTGGAGCTACAGGTCCCATGAGACATTGGAAAACTGACAGTTACAGGCATGACTCCCAGAAGCCTGGGTATGTTGGGATTTGTAGACAAAGCACAACTGGAGGGTCGGAGTTGCCCACCCCTGCTTATATTCAGCCTAACTGTAACCCGAACCTAAATTTAATATCATAACTAAAATTGTACTACTTTGCTGATATAAGCGCTGACACCATAAAAATACAATAAAAAACTGAACTTAAAATTTGGGGATGTTCTCATAGCAAGTACCGTACTTGGTACAAGTACAAGTGCAGATACTTTTCCAACTACTAGACTAGAGAAATATTCAAAAGTTAGGAGGCAGCTGTCATTTGTAAGGAGCACACGGAGCTCCTGGGATTTGTGCATCTCTGTTTTAATGTATTATTTGCTTTATATATATATTAGGGATGCACCGATATGATATGTATCTGTGAGTACTTGTCCAAGTACTTGTCCAAGTGCTCACAGATACAAGTACTGATACATTTTTGTTTAGTGTCATGTGGACGTTTTTCTAAAACAATACAGACTAATGATTTCAGGACAGTGGTGGAGCGCCAGAGCCAGGTCCCAGCTGCAACCGTTGCAACCCTGGTAGTTCTCGTGAAAATGCCAAGTATCGGCACTGGTATCTGAACTGGTATCTAAACATCCCTACTGAAAATCATTCTTGAGTTGTAGTGCCAATTCTTCGATAGTTTCAGTAAAATAGGACTCTACAATAATGTGGCCCCTGCAAAATAGACCTAAAATACTCTCCTGCAGCCCGTTCTGCTGATCTCTGCTGTCGTGAAAATAAATTGCTGGCTGCTGATCCTGCAGAATCCAACACTTCTGGGAGTGTCACTTTTCTTGTCCCCTGATGTGCTCAATGGTTCAGTCCGCCAGCTCCTAAATCCCTACTGAGTCCTGTAGTGAGGTAGAGGCCAGCGGGAAGAACCACAGCACGCAGCAGGGGACCAAGAAATCAATACTCCCAGACATGTTGGATTCGACACAATCGCCAGCCATCAGTTTCTCTTTCACTTCGGCGGCACAGGCGGAAGGAGGGGCGGGTATTCAATGCCTTCTTTAAAGGGGGCCATGTTTTAAAAAATGTTTGTTTTAGCAACATAATTACTTTATAGGTCATGCTTTACATAATTCTCATAAGCAGTCATCAAAAAGCTAATATGCAGGAACATTTTGTTCTAAACACCGTTTAAGTAAATAACATAACTTGGAACATTTAGAAAAGGATTAGATAACCTAATTTAGCCAGCCCGCGTACATTTTTTTTCTTTGCTTAATTAAATGAAAAGCTTTTAGGTTTCCGATCACATGAATTATGTCCAGCAGGTAATAAAATAAAAAATGAATAACATTCTCGGTGTTGTAATAAAGCAATGTTAACAGCTCCGGAGATAAATCACTTGCGCTATCCTCATTATTGCTCTCGTACTCAACACTTATATTTCACATTGACGTATACGATTTATTTAAAGGAATGACATTTTTTTTTTCCTGCTATGTACATGGGCCGTAGGTTTGGTAAATGATGTTCTGTTAGCCAATTTTTATATAGAATCCAAAGAATCTGCTAAACTATTGAATGCCTCTAAAGCTGGTCATACAGGTTCCAGTCTGATTGTACAATCTGCTTTATATGTATTATTAAATAAGCATTTGTTCATCATATGTTCAGTTTACATTGATTTACAGCTGGTTTCAATATCAGAATTGAGGTTCTAAAGTGATTAAAAATATTTGTGCTGTGACATACCCTATCAAGAGATCATAAGGATCCATCCAAAACTGGGAAAAAAGCCATGAAATGGGCACAGCCTTCCTAGCCAGTTTCTGTTTTTCAGCCAGGCATAGTTGTACTGCAATAGCCCTTTCTCTCCTTAAGGGGAATTTATGGTGGTTCTGTATGGGTTTTATATTTTTTCTTTCATTTCTATTCGTCAGCAAGAGAGACTGCCCTCATCATCCCAGACTCCCTTAAATTGACATTAAAGTCACACATCCCCCCCCCCCCCAACCTTAAATTATGACTATTGATACGATCATCTTCTTCCTTCCACTTGTATTGAGAATTCCCTCCGGCGCTGGTGCCGGTCTCTAATTCATCGCAGACTCCTCGGGTCTCATGGTGTCTGTCTGATGCACGCATTCCCGGTTGTGTGCATTCACCTCCACTGTGTCTCTCCTCTTGTCCTCGCCGCAGGTCTCTACTGTGCATGGGCCCGCCCCATCATCTCGCTTGGGTGCTTGAGAAGTCCAGATCTTCAGATGGGAGCGGGCGGTGGCGACACAGGTAAGTTATTACCTTTTTGGCAACTCTTATTTTGTGAAATGTGTTTGCATATATCTACTGCTTGCTGCTTGCATGTGAATGCAACCTGCCAAGGAATGCCCACTCTTCCAGACTGACATCCGCCCATCAAGCCATTTTGATATGAATATAACTCCTCCCAGCCCACTGCTTGCATCAGGACTAAGGGCTCTTGAGCGGAGTAGTGAGGCAGGGTGCTGTGATGTTTTCAGGAAGCTAAGTACAGCATCCTGCCGGCCCCTACCAGCAGACATGATCTGCCTGCATTGTAGAGAGAAGACCAGAGACCTAATGATGATGCCAATGGGTCTAAAAAGTAATGTAATGAAAGAGGAGAGGTTTCAGTTCAAAATTTTATTGACACATTAATGAGTGGGGGGGGGGTGACCCAGAAAAATAAAATATAAGCAGATTAAACGTCAGCTTTAAATGTAAATACATAAGTAAAAAAGTGAGAAAAGGGACTTCTTTCGGATGTATCTGTCTTAGGTTTCAGTCAGAAATGTATGCTGTACTGTCTCCTTGGATAACCCATAGTAAAGGGGTTAAACGAAGAAATGTATTTGCAATTGCAATCAGGGAAGGTGATAGATACAGTAAGCAGATTCAATTTCAGCATTAATTGAAAGATCGGTGAGATGTCATAGCAGCTCCTATGACTTTACTTTCATCAACGTTTTCTTTTATAGTTCAGGTTTTAACAAAACTGCTGCAGGTTTAGCAGGAAGTTACCCAAAGCTGTTTCAGTTTAAAGGTTTAGTATCTCTTTAAACCCTATGCAATGTCTAGACTCCGTATATGCACCTCACTGTGAAATGCCATTGTCTGCAGCTTTTAACACTGATTGAGGATGCTGGAAAGAACATCGGAATGTGACATTTAGGTTCTGCTGCAGTTCTGCAAGCAAGCAAGAAAACCAATGCACATCAAATGACCCGTGCATTGATTCGGCAGCACTGATCCTGTTGGAGTGACTATGTTAATTATGTGAAACTTAGCTAAGTCTAAGTTTTGCTCAGGGTTTTATACCTTACCGGATTGTAAAGATAAATTACAAAAAGAGTTTGCAAATAATTAAGGGTTGTAAAGCACATTTAAAGCACTACTAAAATTAATTGCCTGCACCATTTAAAATAAATAGTCATCACTGTCCCCATGGATGTATTGCTGTAGTCCACCGGTGGTCCTCTTCCGGGATTGACCCATCCAGTGTCAGTGTCATCCATAGATCCACATTAGGGATGTTCAGATACCAGTGCCGATACTTGCCATTTTCACAAGAACTACCAGGGTTGCAGCAGTTGTCTGTATTGTTTTAGAAAGACATTCACATGACAATAAACAAAAATGTATCAGTACTTGTATCTGTGAGTACTTGGACAAGTATCATTACTTTGTCTGGAAAAAATTGTATCGGTGCATCCATAATATACACTATATTGCCAAAAGTATTGGGACACCCCTCCAAATCATTGGATTCAGGTGTTCCGTGAAATTTCCTTGCTACTAAATCTTCCACGGTCAACTGTTAGTGGTATTATAACAAAGTGTAGCAACTGGGAACAACAGCAACTCAGCCACGAAGTGGTAGGCCACGTAAAATGACAGCGGGGTCAGCGCATGCTGAAGCGCACAGTGCGCAGAAGTCGCCAACTGTCTGCAGATTCAATAGCTACAGACCTTCAAACTTCGTGTGGCCTTCAGATTGGCACAACAACAGTAGAGAGCTCATGGAATGGGTTTCCATGGCCGAGCAGCTGCATGCAAGCCTTGATTCACCAAGTGCAATGCAAAGCGTCGGATGCAGTGGTGTAAAGCACGCCGCCACTGGACTCTAGAGAAGTAGACGTGTTCTCTGGAGTGACTAATCACGCTTCTCTGTCTGGCAATCCAATGGACATGTCTGGGTTTGGCGGTTGCCAGGAGAACGGTACTTGTCTGACTGCATTGTGCCAAGTGTAAAGTTTGGTGGAGGGGAGATTATGGTGTGGGGTTGTTTTTTAGGGGTTGGACTTGGCCCCTTAGTTCCAGTGAAGGGAACTCTTAAGGCATCAGCATACCAAGACATTTTGGGCAATTTCATACTTCCAACTTTGTAGGAACAGTTTGGGGATGGCCCCTTCCTGTTCCAACATGACTGCGCACCAATGCACAAAGCAAGGTACATACAGACATGGATGAGCCAGTTTGGGGTGGGCGAACTTGACTGGCCTGCACAGAGTCCTGACCTCAACCTGATAGAACACCTTTGGGATAAATTAGAGCGGAAACTACGAGTCCGACCTTCTCGTCCAACATCAGTACCTGACCTCACAAACGCGCTTCTGGAAGAATGGTCAAACATTCCCATAGACACATTCCTAAACCTTGTGCACGCCTTCCCAGAAAAGTTGAAGCTGTTTTATAGCTGCAAAGGATGGGCCAACTCAACATTGAACCCTACAGACTAAGACTGGGATGCCATTAAAGTTCATGTGTGTGATTACTCCTCATAAATAACAGCTGCCTCCTAAATTTTGAGCATTTCTCTAGTCTAGTCTTGGAGCTGGAAAAGTATCCGTACATGTATTTGTACTTGTACCGAGCATTGTACTTGGTATCTGAACATCTCAACTTGAATGCATTTTTAAGATCAAACTCTGAGCTTAGTATCACTTTAAAAGAGATTGTGTTTGTTCTCTTCACTGTAGACACAGCTTGCATTGCGCATCATGCTTGCCCAATCACATGCCAGAGGGCAGGGTGGTGACCAAGCTTTATTTCATATGTGCGCCAGAGAAAAACCAGGTCACCAAGCTCCCTGTTCTGTCCAGGAGAGCTTTGTAAAGGTGCCCATACACCTTACGACTATTGGCCGATTGTCGTTTGCGATCGTGTTTTCGTCCGATATTCGTAAGGTTGATGGGGAGTCTACAAACGCAAATACTGTACAATCGTACGACGTTCGTCTTTCCAGCATGCTAGAAAACTTTGTTCGATCCTACGATTTTCGCAAGGTTGGTGGCATTTCTGTACGTCAAAATTTGCACGATTAACACTGCTCATGCGCAAACGAAAATCAGTTTGGTCAATTAACGAAATTCGTCCAGGTGATTGCTGCTAAAGACTGCTAATTGAACTGTGCGATGGTCGGGGCAGGATGGGGCCACCGTACGAAAATAGTACGACGGTTCAAAAAATTTTGTCCGATGTTTGCAAGGTGTATGGGCACTTTAAATCACAATATTTGCTGAACAGAATTACAAACATTTGGCAGGTTAAACAGGTCTCCTATATGCCTGGAGTTCAGCTTTCACTTTTTAGCCTCCACTTTAGCCCAATTCTAGAGAAATACTGTAGGTTTTCCTTTGCTACACTGTGCCTGTGGCTATGCACTGGGGAAACCGGGGTGACAGGTATAACCGCCTATTCATCAAAGTTATACCCAGAGGTGTGCCACACAACTACATACTCTATGTCATCAGGATACATCAGCAAATGCGGAACAAATTGATGATCATTAGTAATTAGCGTCTTTGTTCTCTGCGGCTTGCTTAGGAACTTCTTGGGCTTTTTGTTTTTCGATATAAAAATATTATTTTCCCTTGCCTTATTGTGCAATAATAATAAATGGAACTATATTTTCAATGCCGTTGCTTTATCCCGGAGCAACAGAGCATTACATTAATTGACTTGTCTTATTAATTCAATAAGCTGCTTGGAAGATGAAATGCTGGGCCAAACTCGCCTGTTTTTAGCACTTTTTGGTTGTTAGAGAAAAGGCTTCAAGGCTCAAACTGTTCAGATGTTTTGCACACTTCACTGAATAATTTAATGCTCTGCTGAATGTGGAATTACTACAAACTGCTACTTTTTTATAAGGAGTTATCATTTCATTTTAACTGTATAATATGACAAGGAAAGGTTTTAACACTTGAGGGAAATATGGCGGACGTTTAATGGGTGGCAAAGTTTCAGCAGTCAGAAGTGAGAAAGACGCTGTCATCCATTGGTTCTCCGGGTGTTGAAGAGCTAGCAAGTTGATTCAATAAAAAGTGCAAAACAAAGTTGACCGTACCTATAGAGGCGTTACTGAATCCTGAGCTAAAGTATACTTTGTCATAGAGCAGGGGTAGCCAAACATCGGCCCTCTAGCTTTTGTTTAACTACAAGTCCCATAAGGCATTGCAAAAGTCTGACAGTCACAAGCATGGCTCCCAGAGGCAGATGCCCGAATGGGTTTAGTAGTTTCACCACAGTTGGAGGGCTGAAGTTTGGCTGCCCCTGGTTTAGAGGCTTGAGGAAGACTAAGGCCTCCTTTGCACTATGGGGTCTGTGTTTAAATAGCTTGCATAGCTATTTGTACAGCGAAACTGCATGTACATTCATTCTGTGCACATTAACCAGCTGTTTTAAGAATGGGGCAACGTCATCTGGGGGTGTGGTGGAGAGGTTCTAGCAGAGAATGTTCAGCAGGCGGGAGGGTGGATGCCAGGCTGCACTGTCCGCGGCTGTGTCTGGCACTGTTTGCCTGGAGCTCAGCCGGACGACAGCCAATCATAGGGTGAATCAGGGAAATACAGCATTAAGGCCACTAGATGGAGCTAAGGATGATAGCAAATAAAAATATTTTGGTAACAATAGATGCAATGTAACCTTCCTAGAGAAGGCTGGAGGGAATTAGAAAACTGATGTAACCATGTCTACAATGGGAATATTTGAAGAACATTCAACTAGAAGAGAAAATTGAAGATTCGATTTTGCGCCCATTTTTACATAAGCTGGTTAATTTGCACAGAACACATGTGCATGGAGTATGGGTGGCCAAAAAGCTACGCAATGTCTTTCTATAAGTAGACCCCTATGTGCTACGCTAGCACACTTGTGTTAAGGCGATGTGTTACTGTGCAATAGAGTGTGCTGTGTAAAAGCAACAATGTCAGGGGAAACAAATAATCCAAATAAAGGTGCCCAGTAATAGAAGAGGGATTATACTCACCTCTCCAGCAGCATATGTGTTCAACCTCCACTCCATTCCTTAGTCAAACTCTTCATCACTTGACACATGCCTGTGTCCCTTGCCGTACATTGGTACTTTCCTCCGATCTCTAGATAACAGGAGTCAGCAGAGATGTGAAGGTCAGAGGACGGAAACGCGGAGTACTGTGTGGGACGCAGGCATCCAACCCTTCTGGAAAAGTTAGGGCATCCAACACTTCCGGAAATGTTAGGTGTCGAAGACACTGATGGAGATTGCAGCATTAGATATAGGAAACACAGGCCACAAGAGAACTGATTATAATACCTCTCTGAGTCACCATTATTTAGATTTTTTTTTATCTTGATAGGGTGACTTTAAGGCAGCCCATTGATCTTGAAAAAAAAACACATACAGTGTGGGTACTTTGTCCACTAGTTTAACAGTCCATCGGGATGCCGTTCAAAATTGACGGCACCACAAAGTATCATTTGCTACTGCAACCCAACAGTGTAAAGGGGCCTTAGAACCTCTGATAGTTTTTCAATGCTGAACAATACAAACATTCCCCAGTACACCATGCCGCTAGTCAGCATAAAATATATTATTTATCCAGTTCAACTATTTTGTTCATAACAGAGATTTTTAATACATATATTTGCAGCTATATCTGAAACCAAATAGTCACATCATGGCACCTCTGATAAGTGTGATCCCAAAATATCTGAGCTTCCAACCTGGGACATAATTATAGCAATGAATAAATTGAGACGTACTTTGGAGCTAGTGATAAATTATGAGTAAGCACACCAAACTACAAATTCTTCTTGCAAATCATATATATCTTTTGGGAAAAGATTTAATCATTTCCATTGGTGAAAGCCATATCTGAGGTTAAGCACCCTAAGTGTACTTGGATTTGTATATCACAATGTGTAAAATGGTATGTTTGTGAAGAGGTGTGCATACTTAACTGGGCTAATTGCATTTCATACCTTGAAGGTAGCCCTGTCCTCCTTAGAGCCTACCTCTGAGCAAAAGAATTACTTCCCACCCACAGCTCCCACTAATTCACAATAATAAAAAAAACAAAAACTTACCTGAATCCACTGTCATGGGACCCTTCCCTGCACCTCTTCTGGAACTGGTGATCCACCACTGCTGCAAACCCATCATATAACCGTACTTCATTGTGCTATCTTCACTCCTCTGGAGTATTTAGGACCCTGCAAGGACTCTACTGATGGACACAATGGGAAGGGTCAACATGACTGCGCAGCTCGGGTACCCAAACAAGGACCATCCCGCTGTGAAGTGAGGAAGGATGAAGACTTGGGAAATGGAACATCACGTGACCTCAAATTTAAGTTTGTTTTGGAGAACATAGCTTAGTTTTGGGGTTTTTTTTTTTACTCCCAGAGTGATCAGTTGAAGGGCAGTTGGGGGTATGGCATGTAGGGGGGAGCTTCCCTGGCTGGACTTCAGCTTTAAAGGTACAGCAACAAACCAGAAGCTCAGAATCCATGTAGTGCCTGCCTTAACAAGATGCTTGTTAATGAGCAAAATACTGCACATTAACATGGGTGTGGTAACACAATGCAAGACCAAATGTAACCCATCGCACTCGTGACCGGAAGTCCCAATAGTAGGGTAGGTGCGTTAGCGACGGCTCCGCAGATCATGTAAATTCAAGTAGAAAGTCACTCGCACTCCAAAACAATGCCCAGTCAATCTCTTTATTGATTATGGTAGTGTAACATCTCAAAGCGAAATTTTGGAACCAAGTGATCCCTTTCTGTTTGCCTGAAGAAGGGACCACATGGTTCTGAAATGTCGCTTACCATATGTTACACTACCATAGTCAATAAAGAGATTGACTGGACATCGTTTTGGAGTGCGAGTGACTTTCTACTTGAATTTACTTGATAACACAATGAAACCAACCTGTCACGTACCTGGTGGGGAGCCGAGTTGTGAGGAGGCCTCCTTTGCAGCACGAGTTCCACACCCCTGAATGTGGAGACAGGAGGTGGGGGAACAGCGGGCAGCACCGGTGCCGGAAGATGCAGGACACTTGGCCTTGGCAGGTCCTTGAGGCCCGTCTTCAGTGAAGCAGGAAGCAGGTGTTGATGCGGCTGGAGCAGAGCAGAGTCGGGCAAGCCAGGGTCAGCAACAATCGGGCGGCAAGGTACAAAAGGAGAAGGCAAAGGAGAATCCAGGGACAGGCAGAAGTCAGAGGCAGGTAGCAGTCAGGCAGGGTCAAGGAATCCGTGTTGACAATAATACAGCAACAGGCAAGGTACAGGAACACACACACTAAAGCTGAAACACACCACTCAGCAATGATTCTGGGAGTTGGGCCAGCTTAAATAGGATCATCCCCAGACAGAGTGAGTCATTTCCTGTGCGCTATGTTAGCGCGACTTCGCGCATCCGGCTGCCAGTGGCACATGCGCAATAGCCGCCGTTTCCCGCAAATGCGGCGAACAGGCCTATGCGCATGCGCAGTCGTATCTCTGCAGCCAGGCATGGTCTTACACAACCAGAAAGGTGTAAAGGAAGCCTAAAGAAAAGAATGTGCTTGATCAGAAACTATGAGAATGAATCTCATCTGTCAAGGTTTATGCTGCATTTTGAGAGTGCTGAAACCTTGATAAATATGACCTTTTCCAGCACTAATTTTTTTTTTTTTTAACAGGTATAGCAGCACTAATTCATTTTAAATGACATAAGTGTAAAGCAATTTTTAAAATAAACTGAAACGACACAGGTTCTTCATCCTTATGCTAATGTAGTGGCAATTCACAGTTCTTAATAAATGCATACACAGACACTCGGGCGATGAAGCACTGTTTTGTTGAAAAGTTGCATCAAGATAAAATTGGCTTCTATAGAAGCCAAACGAAAGATTCCGTTGCCTGTAGTGTACAATCAGAGCCATGTTTTATGTTTTTATTTCAGAATACGGATCAGTGAACCTGAGAGTTTGAATTTCTGTGAAAATCTGGAGACTTTGCACAAATTGTGCCATTTTGCCAAAACACATGGCAGTCAATGAAAAAGGCAAAATTAAGGTAGTTCTAGGCGGTTTTAAGTGTGCAATGGTCTTTAAATTGCTCCTTATAAATAACTTAGACCTATTTCCATGCCATTGGCACCATTATTATTTTATGCTGTTGGTTCTCCAAAAGGAAAAAAATAGATGGTGAAAAGAAATAAAAGTAATATAATCATAATACACACAACAAACCAACCTAAACAAATACAAAGAGCTCTAAATTAAATTAACTAAGTACACTAAAAAAAACTGGTCAATATAAAGAAAAAAACACATTAACAGTTCATCCAGCAAAATTCAGAGTTTCCTCCTTGGCTAAATCTCTACCTTTTCCATAATCCAAAATAGAATATGGAAATGGATTGGCTGCTTTGTTAGCAGCCCTGTTTTGATTTACATTAATTTTTATTATGCCGCTGGTAAGTATTTCACCTACAAGAGTCGGCTGTAATGCATCCCTTATGGGCATCTCTTGTGGAACTGAAGACCGGTGACCTAGTGTTGCAACCTTTCCCTGATGGTGAACGCTCTTGTTGTCTCTCCTCATTGTGATGTCCTCATGCCACTGCAGTTTTCTGGTGCTTGAAAGTTCTTCACTGCTAGACAGCCATGTCCCATTATGCAGTGCTCAGGACACGACACATCCTGTGACCATGGGTTTTAATAGCTAAAATGGTCATTTAGATAAGTTTTTTTCCTGTAAATATCTGCAGTGATTATCTAGAGGGGAGTATTGTTTGTCAGGTGAAGAGGGGATCATGTATATATACAGTATATTGCCAGGAGTATTGGGAGGCCTGCCTTTACACGCACATTAACTTTAATGGCCTCCCAGTTTTAGTCTGCAGGGTTCAATATTGAGTTGGCCCACCCTTTGCAGCTATAACAGCTTCAACTCTTCTGGGAAGGCGTCCACAAGGTTTAGGAGTGTGTCTTTGGGAATGTTTGACCATTCTTCCCGAAGCGCATTTGTGAGGTCAGGTACTGATGTTGGACGAGAAGGCCTGGCTTGCAGTCTCCGTTCTAATTCATCCCAAAGGTGTTCTATCGGGTTGAGGTCAGTCAAGTTCCTCCACCCCAAACTGGCTCATCCATGTCTTTGTGCACTGGTGTGCAGTCATGTTGGAACAGGAAGGGGCCATCCCCAAAATGTTCCTACAAAGTTGGGAGCATGAAATTGTCCAAAATGTCTTGGTAGGCTGGTGCCTTAAGAGTTCCCTTTACTGGAACTATTGACTCTGCAGACAGTTGGCGACTTCTGTGCGCTTCAGCATGCGTTGACCCCGCTCTGTCATTTTACGTGGCCTATCACTTTGTGGCTGAGTTGCTGTTGTTCCCAGTTGCTTCCACTTTGTTATAATACCACTAACAGTTGACCGTGAAATATTTAGTAGCAAGGAAATTTCGCAGATGGCAACCTATCACGGTACCGCGCTTGAATTCGCCAAGCTTCTGAGAGCGACCCATTCTTTCAGAAATGTTTGCACAAGCAGTCTGCATGCCTAGGTGCTTGATTGTATACACTTGTGGTCTTGGAGGAGATTGGAATACCTGAATCCAATGATTTGGAGGGGTGTCCCAATACGTTTGGCAATATAGTGATTATTGGATTGGCAGATCCTTACAACATGTGTTCAAGTGTAGAGGTGTGTGTGAAATTGTATTACATTATGAAGCACTCACCCAGCAAGACAATAAACCAGGAATGGGGGCAACAACTGTCTCTACTCCCCATTGAGCAAGGCAACCCTGGGAGCTGAGGAAAAGCCATGTACTGGCACCAAAACTATTGGGATAAAACATAATTGTACCTGGTGTAAATAATACGATTATAAAAACTCATTAGGCACCATATTATTCATTCGATGAGCTTTATTTTTTTTTTTTCTCTATAGGTTACTAACGTGATTCTGCTGGCAATCAGGGAGCATCAGTTATCACTGTTCTTACATTCGCATAAGCTTCTTTGCCCAAACCTATCAGCAGTTTCTGTCCCGTGAGTAAATTACTGATGCACAACAGCTGCAGGATGCTGCTGTGCTTCAAATTAGGAGGATTTATAGGGATCATGTTTATTAAGCTATTTAGTGGATTCATTTGTTGCTATGTTTGATTGAGTGTTACACTGCAAATCCTCTGTCTACAGTTACAAAGATCAGCCTTGTTAACGGTTGTGTAGGTTTCTTATTTTGTGGTTTTCCATGAATATAACAAATTATAAAAATTTGAGTTTTTGCAAGCAGTTTATCAGACTTGGTTTCCAGGATTCGCCTTGAGGTCTGGATTTATGGGAAAGTCCTACAGGCCATGGCCATAGAGGTGGGGTTCAGAAGAGAATCAGGTACCATCATGTTTTGCTTTCTTTATAGATTTCAGTTATCTAAACCCAAGAACAAAAATGTAATATATCACAACTTACCAGTCTTTAGATGTGGAAGCTGCATTCAGTGATTTTTCATGTATTTTTATCTGGTGACAGCTAGAACCTTTCTGATGTTTTTGCTGATTTAAATGTCCACACTGTGATTTTTCTTAACTGCTTATACAGTTGCTGCAACAGTTTTTGGAAGGGTAGGAACTCATGTAACATTTTATTGGTGTTACACCAAAGCATAGAAATAAAGCACCGCTCCTCATGGCTTTAGCAGGGGACAGACAGGCGGGTGCTCGCCAGCAGGAGTGTGTGTCCTCGCTCCAACCAAAGAGGTATACAGTAAAGGAAGAATCCGGCCACACTCCTTTCCAAGCAAAATCAGTTTATTAAAAGTCAACGACTCTGACTATGAGTAAGCCCAGGAATGGGTGAAACATGTCAGAGGGGGCAGATCTCAGGCAGGACTCAGTGTCACTGATGAACATTTCATAAACTGATTCAGCGTGGAATGGAGTGCGGACGGATTCTTAAGGGTCAAATGGCTCAGTAGACAAATGCCTGTTCAGTAAAACATCCCCTCGCTATCCGATGCATCTCATGAGAAAGAACGCTGCCTGCAGTATCTGCCAGGCATTCGCACTGCAACACCAATTGCCTCCTATGGCTCACTGAGAAAAGGGATCAATTGAAAGGCAGAAGGGGAGATTTGAAAACACAGTTGTAACCGGTGTCACAGTTGTCAGGTGCACATTATTTACGATGAAAACCAGCTGGAATTTTCAGGTATATATTTTGATTACAAAAAGCCATGTTATGTTTTGTTCATTCAATTCCTTTTTCATAGGTTTTGCTGTGCACCTGCAAAACCCACGCTAGAGCTAAGAGCGCAGCGATCACCCCTAATGTTGGATTGTGTTACATGAGAATTGCTAGCTGGATATAAAAACACTATATTTACCCGAAGGCTTTGTCTCCTCTGCCAAATGCATACCAGCTTGGCAGAACTTGTGAAAAGCATTTGCTCAGCTGCTGACCCATGAGGCCTGACAACAATCAGATGATTTCTTGCCTACATGCAATATTAACACTTTCCTGGTAACAGGTATTGCAGGGCAGAGGAACAGAAGCTAAATTCTTTTAGGCTTATAGGCCCGAAAAAAATGTGGATCCATGAACATCACACCTATTATTATTATTATAAATGATTTATATAGCACCGTTTGCACAGCACTTTACAATATAAAGAAAACATTACAATATAATTCAAGACAAGATGGTAAGGAGGGCCCTGCCCCTGAGGACTTACAATCTAAAAGGAAGGGGGAAGTGATACATGAGGAGGTAGCTGTGTGGGGATGAATTGTTTGAGAATTGATGTGAAGACTCCAAATTGTTGAGTTCACGTGTTTTTCTGGTGCGAGGAACTGTTAGAGCGTTTCTAATCCCAAAAACAAAAATATCATATTTAATATATTGCAGCATAATAGTCATTAGAAGTAGTGGCTGCATTTGTTTTCTTTTTTGTAAGCTTTTTTTTTTAATTGTCATCTGCTGATTTTGCCAATCACACTTTTTCATTCTTAGAAAGACAATGCTTACTCACGCTTCTGTGTCAGCACAACAGACACAAGATACGACTACAGAAGCCTTTGTACTCCTATTTGTCATATGGTAGATGTGGTTCTGTAGTAATGCTGTGCATAGAATTTGGGGGTGAATATGGAGCAAAGGCAATACCGCACCCAAACAGGAAATGTATAATAATGCGGCAAAGATAAGGGCTTTTAAGGTATCAAAAACATCACTGGTATAGCACAAAAGTAAGTTAAGATTACACTTTTATTTTATACAACAATATAAAATAGAATTGATTGTGCATAATAAAACACTTAAAACAGTGATCCTTCCATCATAATAAGGCATACAATCATCATACTTTTTATGTAGTTGCCTTTTGGTTTGGACTGAATGCCCATTAGTAACTTAAATATTATCATTTCTGGTATTCTAGGACGCCTATGTACCTCAGCTCTTTTCTACAATCGGCTGCCTAAACTGGTGACAACATTGCAGGGGTTCTTTCCCTTTTGGCTTTTATAGATGCACTTCTTCCTTCAGATGGTCACACCAACCTAACAGGTCATTAAACACGTATGTAAGATACACTGTACCATTATCTTAATCTATACTATGTTACATTATATGATACATTTGTATACTTACATTCATGTATATCTATCTATATAGAGTATCCCCTTCCTTCCACCTGAAGTAGCCCCTTTATTGGGCACGAAACGTGTAGAGGAACATTGGCACCCCTTGATACCATGACATCATGACAATACTGCACTTTTTGGACTTTTTATGGTCTTTGGTTAAGTTATTAATATTGTTGGTATCTTTATAAGGAAGGTCTTGATTGTATGCCATATTATGAAGGAAGGATCACTGTTTTAAGTGTTTTATTATGCACAAACAATTTTCTTTTATATCCTTGTATAATATAAAAGTGTAATCTTAACTTACTTTTGTGCTATACCAGTGGTGTTTTTGATACCTTAAAAGCCGTGTGTCTTTTATCAGCCTGATAATGTAACTAAGATTTCAGAAGCTGTAAGTCATGTGACCTTGTTATATATAACAATGGAAAACAGAAGCAGAGATGCAGATAATTCTTTTATAAGGTTCCGTTAGTCTTTGTACATTTCATTTTCCCGTTTGTCTCCTTCTCCCCCAAACATCTGTAAATGCCATATTTTGGAGTGTAAGTAAAGCAAAGAGTCTTTCCAAAGTGACAGAGCGCTGCAGACATCCATAGGAGCGTGCGGCTTCTCCTACGATACTGTAGACTCCAAATTTGTTCGTTTGTCAAAACAATCATGCACTTTGCTACAATAAAAGCTTTGCTCCCTCAGGAGCAGTGCTGACCTGTTTAAATTTGGAATTCCTTTTTCTTTTTTTGGAACTGACTTGAATGTTAAAAAACTTCAGCACATCAGTTAAAATAAGATTCATAAAGATGATTTTATTCTCCTAAAAAAAAAAAAAAAAAACATGATTTGGGCTTATAGAACTGATGTTTGTTTTATCATTATTGCAATTTTTTATTTATGCTCACATATCGAGATTGCAGACATGTTGTATCCAGACACGGGCACATCCCCCTTCCCCTTTCTAGGAACCAAACAACAGCCTCACTGCTTGGATCTTGGTAACTGTAACTGAAGGGCCTCAATAAGGCATTTTTCAGATGCAAAGTTGCTGTAAAGTTTTACAGCCATGACTGTTGGATTCGTCAATTCTGCCCCCTTTATTAGTCCCCAATAAAACACAAACGGCGCAACATGGGTTTCAACGGCCACAGCAGCTCTTTACTTAACCATATAACAGATTATATTATACGGATCATAAAAAAATCTAAATCACAAACCAAACAATAATAACCAAGCAACTTCTGTTACTATAAGTGGTCTTTGGTGTCCGTTGGCCCAACTAAGGCTTTTGTAAATACACCTCATGTCCCCAGCTGCACACCCACCGGCTTGGGGACAATTCCAGCATTATCTATGCCCCCATCCCCGGTGAAGCACCAAACCACCAGACGCTCTCATATGTAAGGCAAAAATGGCAGCCACGCATGTGCATAAGCCTATGTTACGTGTGGCTGGGAAGCATGGTTTGGTGTGCAGCGCACAGGAAATGACCTCATCTTTATGGACTGTGCTATATAAACGAGCCTGCCTTTGCTACAGTGTTGATGGTCAACTCTTCAGCTAGTGCCCTTGTGAACCTGTTACCCTGTTGGATTGCCTGTTACCTTGTTCGTAACCCGGATCATCTTGACTCTCCCTACTTGCTGTCTGCCCTCTGACCTCGGCATGTTAATTGGACTTTCCCTTGCCTGTCGTTTCTGTACCTCGTTGCCTGGCTGGCTTTACTTTAGTTTCCTCGACCATGCTTCTGCTTCACAATTCTGCCTCTACGCTGACCTTTGTCCTCATTGACAATTCTGCTTCTGGACATCCCCTGCATGGTGCCCGGTCCTTTCATTGGTACTCATGCTTCTCTCTGTCCTCCCACACTCTCTCTCTCCACCTCCAGGGGGTGCACGACACGAGACGCAAGAGAAGCTTCCTCGTCCACCGGTCTCCTACGAGGTACGTGATACATATATGTATTTTATCTGTGTATTCGGCTACAGCATTTATCTGGTGACAGGTTACCACCCTAATATCAGGTTAGAAGGCCTAACACATCAAGGACATAAACGGTTACTCACAGATTGACTAGTCTGGTAACCAAAAATCTCACAGGGCTATTCACAAAATGGTGAAGAGTTTGGTGAAGGCAGGAGAAGTGAACAATATAGGACAACATAGCTGAACTGGAAAGTGAGCTGAATTGGAGAATTTTTCTAAATCAGCTATTTTGGCATAGATTGTTTACTTCTCCTGCCTTCTCCAAACTCTTCACCCTCTAGTGAATAGACCTGTAAATATGTTTTAAAGTAGATCTAAAGTAGTTCTAATATAGGAACCCAATAATCTACAACAACCAGTGGTTCTAACCCTTTCCCACTAACTATAAAACGTTTTGTCTTGAGTATGGCTTTAAGACTGTCCTTGGAATTTAAAATCAAAGGGGTTACGATTTCATAGGACAGATCTGGCATATAATGTATGGATTGTAGCCAAACACCAAATTTCATCCATCATATCTTTATTGATCCAAACACCGGTCATATGAGTTCTTCCATCTGATTAAACCCTTAAGGGCTTAATTGTAGAGTTTAGGTTTAAGCCCTTATGGGTGAAATTCATCAGAATGAGGAACTTTTGCAGTCTGTGCTTACATCAATATAGCCAAGCATGGTTGGATTCAGTGTGTGGCTTTAGTATTTACATACTTCAGAGCAAAGAGGTTTGGCATATGCCACGGGAAGAGAACATTTGGGGTGGAGTGGATGGAGCCTACGTGTGTCTTAAGTTGGCTTGATCCTTCCTGTAAGCTTTGGACAAATCTGGAAATGTCTTTGTTTGATCCAGAGCTTTCCACAAAATGGTTGCTTCCATTTTTTGTAGAAGACAAGGTGCTCCTTAAAACTCTATTGGTTGCTGTAACATTTACAGTTGATGCTATTTTTATGCAATTTATTCAATACATAACAAATTTACATTTTTACGAAGGTAATATTATTTTTCGTCTGCATATGTTTGTTAAGTGTACGCTTTAAATGTAATACCATTCAAAAGCACAAAGCCTTTCATCTTGCTGATATTGAATGAGTGCACCCATCCTTTGAGACGGATGTACTAATTTTAGCGTGGTATGTCAAGGCTCTGAATGTACATTTATGCTACTGATGCATATGGTACATTGTAAATTCTGTGATCGCCCATCTTTGAATCGCTCATACAGAAAAAACCCTTAGACATTCCTTTGGATCTCATCTTTCATATTAGCAAACATCTCGGTAAGTTCCAAGAGGAAAATGCAGGCAGAGAATGTGCTTTATCAACAGCCGACAGATGTAGGGCTTCCGGCTAAATTAACATGTCTTTCTTGAGCATTAAAGGTACACTCTAGAATTGGAGAATGAAACAGACCTAGTCAGAAAAAATACATTTTAACTGTGCCATGCAAGCTGTTCCTTCTGCACAGTATAATGTGATAAGCATTACCTGCATTACTTTATGGAATCTGACCACTGTATGTTGCTGATTGCAGCTTGGCATACCCCTATGCTGACCAGTGGTCAACATGCATTGACTGCACTGAGGTACATGAAGTCTCACGGGATTTCAGAAGAAGAGAAGAAATGATAACACCAGAAAGTTATTTCTTAAAGCAAATTTGGAGGCCTTTAAAGTGTACCTAAGCCCAAACACTATGCCCAGCTCCACTTAAAGTTCCCCCTCAAGTACCCTGTGTATCTATGAAAGCCTAGGCTTAAAGTAAGTGGACCCATTAGCCAATGCCAGAAGAGGGCACTGAAGTGTGGAGAGGGCAGGGTGGGAATTGCATTTTTCCTAAAAGGTCCAATGTGTCTTGTTAGGCTTCTGGACCTTGTAAATGAGGCATGTTTGGTGTCTAACTGGTTAATATCTTCTTATACATTAGTGTAGCCACTTCTGAGAAAGATAACATCATTTCAATAGAATGTATGGAGCCTGAATGAATGTTAACTTAGTTGTAGGTCAGTACAGAAAGAAAATCTGTAATCACAAAAGGTGCCAACCTGGGAACTATAGGCCGGTCAGTCTAACATCGGTAGTTTTTAAAATGCTAGAGGGCATAATAAAGGATTATCTGGTAGAATTTGTTCAGGAAAACGGGATAGTAAATGACAATCAGCATGAGTTCAGGAAAGATCATTCCTGCCTAACTAACTTGCTTACTTTTTATGAGGAGGTAGGTAGAGATATGAACGGAGGTAAGCCGGTAGATGTGGTATATCTGGATTTCTCAAAGGCTTTTGATACGGTACCACACAAACGCTTGCTACACAACCTGAGAGCTATGGGCATAGATATTTGTGTGCTGCACCCAGAATATTTCTGACTTGGCTATTTACAAGAGGGCATCATCAGAAGTCCTTTAAAGACCCTGCTAGTGGACGTTTATGACATCTCTGCATTTTTATTAGCCTGTGTTATGTCAAATGAGTTTTAAGCTGTCCATACACAAAACATTTTTTGGGGGGCTCAATAAAAAACCCCCACTTGATTACTTCATCCATGCTAAACAGCATTAATGGGGG
>NW_017306464.1:440701-477382 GCF_000935625.1 Nanorana parkeri
AGGCTATTCTATTCTGATAGTGGCAGGTGTGGAGCTGTCAGAATACCTGAAAACAGTATCTGAAGCTAATTGGCTACAGTCACTGTCCCACTTAGAAGTCTCAGACCAGCTCCTTCAAGAAAAGTCAATTGAAAAATCAATTTTTGTTGAACGGAGGGTCGATCATCAGCAGGATTGGGCTGAAATTCAAGAAGTGTATGGCCAGCTTGTGTTTTGTCAAATGTGTTACCTTATATGGCTGCCGAGCATGCTATTTAAATCTAAGGGGTCTATTCACGAAGCAGCCGAAGGATCTAGCTGTAGCTTCGGCTGATCCTTCGGCTAGCTTCGGCCCCAAGACCTCTTCACTATAGCCCGTACAGCTCCCGAAGTCGGACGGGCGGCTCAGTCGAGCCGAAAGCATATGCTTCGGCTCAACTGAGCCGAGGTGAAAGCCGAAGCTTGAAATAGCCAATAGGAATCTAGCAATGCATTCCTATGGCAAAAATGTTTTTTTTTCTTTTCTTTTTTTTGACGGCAGCAGAACCGCCGGCCAATAGAAAACAGTTGGGCGGAGCTAGCTGTCACTGCTAGCTCCACACAATCATTTTCTATTTATTTTATTGTACTTTTTAAACTATTTTTCTGTTCTGCTCAGTCCCACAGAGGGACCGAGTAGAACAGCCGAGCATAAGAAAGAGCCTATAAGAATAGACCGAACAGCAGCGAGTAGCCTGCCAGAGGTTCGGCTTGGCCGATCCAGATGTTGGACGTTGGATCGGCTGAGTCAAACTCCTTCTGCACTTTGGGTCGGCCGAACATGCTGAGCATGTTCGGCCGACCCGAAGCCACGCAAAGCCACGATATATGGCTGAAATCAGCCGTACCAGCCTTAAAGTGATATTAAAGACAAAAAATGTTTTCCCTCCCCCCATGTAAATGTTAGCACTTACCTTAAATGATGTCTCTTATTCTGGTCTTCCTCTTCTTTCCCCATGTTTTCATGTGTCCCTCCAGCGGTGTGACGTCACTCCGATCCAGCGCTGACTGCTCTGTCCCTCCGATCCAGCGGTGTCTGCATGCGGGTGCACGCGTCCATAGACTTACCTTGCGTCACTCGGCCGAGAATCGGAACTGCGCATGCGCCCGCCCCAAGATCCTTTGCGGCCGTACGAGCAGTTCCTGATTCTCGGCGCGGGAGCGAGCAGCGATAACGAGGTAAGTTTAAAATGATTTCAAGCGTTTTTTGTGTTTTTTTTACACTTCTTGCCTATATCTACTGCTTGCTAGCAGTAGATATAAGCAAAAAAAAAACCGGAGGGTTTAGAACCCCTTTAAGTGAATAGCCGAACAGGTCGGTCATTCACGGCTGCCTACGGCAGCTTAGTGAATAGACCCCTAAATGTTTTTGTTGCCAACATACGAATTCTGGAAAAAATTAGGGTGGCACAATGTTCAGTACTACTTCCCCATTCTCTGCACATGGTCTGCGGTGGATCACAACTATTGTCACAACCTTGCCCACTGTTTTTTCAATAGAATAACTTGCATTTATGGGATAGAGTTGCTTTAGAAATTAACTGACCATCAGTCCAGGCACCAGGCTGGGGATTCTGGTTTAGTACAGTGCTGGAGGATTGAGTTAAAGCAGACCTAGCATAAGATATATATGTTTTAAGATGTTGCAGTTTAATTAATGGGTTGGAGGAGATTGAGGTAATGCATCCTCCTGCTTGCAGCAGACTGATGACATCATCTCAGCCTTGACAAAGACACTGAACTGGATTTCAAGCGCTACCTGTGCTGATAAAAGGTACAGGTTAAGGAGAATAATGGTCTTTTGCTGTATATCATGACATTTGGAATTTATTCATGCAGACTTATAATATTGCTGAAAACCACTACAAAAATGTGCTTCAGCACAGTAAAGTGATCCATTATCTATCTGCCTCTTGATAGTAAGGGGCAGCGGGAGGCTTTCATTACAATGCAATGTTTTTGCAACACTGCTCTGCCAGGCAATTGCAGTCAAATGACAGCGATCACCAGCTGGAAG
Source organism: Nanorana parkeri (assembly GCF_000935625.1). Taxonomy (NCBI): domain Eukaryota; kingdom Metazoa; phylum Chordata; class Amphibia; order Anura; family Dicroglossidae; genus Nanorana; species Nanorana parkeri. The sequence goes on from NW_017306464.1 coordinate 442,737, forward strand.
TCGGCATGTTTGGCTCCTGAATCCTTTAGTGTAATCATGGCTGATAGCAACAGTCTGGTCACAGCAAGAATACCGCGTACATTCACATGCATGTATGGTGGTCATCTATGCTGTATAGTCATTAAAGCTGAAGTTTAATCTGTTTATATCTTCTAGTCTTCCCTGCATACTAGCCCCCACAAACATACACACTCAACATGCTAATGACATTTTTAAATAAAACTTTTCTGTTTTTATTACATACCTCATTTTAGACCCAGTGATGTCATCACTGGGTCTGTGGGCTTCTCGATGCAATGAAGGCAGATCATGGATGGCGGGAGGGGCCAGCAGGGTGCTGTACATAGCTTCCTGAAAACATCACAGCCTCAGTACTCCTATCTAGAGCCCACAGTAACAATACAGCAGTGGGCAGGCTCTGGGGAGGAGTTATGCAAATATCAAAATGCCTTGATGGGTGGATGTCAGGCTGGAAGAGTAGGCGTCCCCATACAGGCTGTACATGCATGAAGACTGCCCTTGATAACACCCACATGCAGTGGCGGAATTACCAGGGTCACAGAGGTCTCAATTGCGACCGAGCCCTGGAGTTCCGCCACTTGGAGGGGGCCCAGGACAGGAGGACAGGGCCCCTAGTAACCGCTGATTACCAGGATATTTAATATCCCGGTAACCGCTAATATCAGTACCGGGGTCTCTTCCTCCTGTCCTGGGCCCTTCATGCTTCACGCTGCTCCCCTCACCTTGTTCCGGCTGGGCGCAGCGTGGAGTACGATCGAGCTGGCGCAGTGGCATCGTGGTTAGCATTTTTGCCTTGCAGCACTGGTTCAAATCCGGGTAAGGACACTATCTGCAAGGAGTTTGTGTGTGCTTGTGTGGTTTTTCTCTTATACTCCAAAGACATGCTGGAAGGTTAATTGGCTTATTTCTAAATTGGAACTGTAGGTATGCATGTGAGATAGGGACTTTAGATTGTAAGCTCCTTGAGGGCAGGGACTGCTCACAGTGTCCAGTCAAAACTGAGTAAGCAATTTCAGTCCAGGAGAGGAGCCGGTACAACTTTGCAAGACAGAAGGTAAGCCTAGAGTTTTGCTTCAAGAGGTTGAAGAATATGGATTCCAAACCATAAATTACACATCAACACATGGCATGATCCCATTCCCACACCTAACAGTTACAACTCTCTGGTAGGAATGGAGATATACATAGGAATAGGATTCCTTCGGGCTCTTCAGGAGACAAGGTGTTAAGCTACACAACAGCATACTAATATAAAACGGTACGTTAGGCAAAAAGAAACTAAAATGATCGTAAATGTAATGAGCTCTCCACTCCATATAAGAGGAGCAAACCTCAATATCGAGCTCCAAGTCTCTGTCAGCAAGTCCTAGTGGTTTATTTATCTTCCGAATAAGCAAAATTGTTCTTGAGGCAAAAGCATTTCAAAGGTCCTAACTATACCGATATATCTTGCCATTAGTGCTTGATTTCCCCAAGCAACAGAGAAATCAAACACTGCTCTTTACTAGCAGAGTATACAGGTAACTGAGTAACAATGTACATATACTAGTATACATTTTCTCCAGTGTCTACAGGAGGAATGGCTGCACTGGGACAGGGGGGGTCTCGTACCCGAACTGCTGTTTTGGGGAACCACAAAGAAGCTAAACACCCTGTGCAACAGATCCCTTTTATGCGGTTTCAGAAAACGAAAAAGAAAACACCCTCCGAGGAAATCAACACCATTATGCAAAACCCTATGTGCGAAAAATGTCTGTTTCCTGTGGAATCTTTCAAATTCACACTCTTTACGAAAGGCAGAAATGCCACCAGCTCGGACGTTTAATCCTAAATGATGTTTAACACTCATGACTACGCTCATAAGGAGAAAAAACGGGATGTGAGGATAAAGTTTGACAATCAGATAGCTTGTGTTAACCTTTGGGAAGGCTCCAGCACGACTGCGGCTTGTTAAGACTTTAAATTTCTACAATGTACATCACCAAGTCCCTGGCGATGGAAGCGAAATGAGAAAGTGATCAGAATTTAAACGCTGCGGACGTGAAGAGAGCGGATCTAACCGTCTATATGTTTCTAGTAATCAGTTGTTGCCCAGGGAAATCAGCAGCTAATGCTAAGATAGATCTGTGAAGTCACTGCCGTAGAAGGGCTTTCACTGCAATAACAGCACCACTTATTCTGAAGATGTCTTATAGTGTTCACCGGGTGATTATGAGGCAGCGGTCATGTGGTCTGAAATAAAGAGGGTCACATAATAAAGGGGAACGCTAGACTAAACCTCTACACAGACTACCCCCCCTTTAGTCTATCATGAATGCTGCTGCCAAACTCATCTCCTCACCAACCGCTCAGTGTCTGCCACCCATTTAATGAGACAGCTTAAAGCTGTTGCCTCTGCCAGCATCTCTTTGGGTCACCTGGGGGATGGGCGGCAAGCAGAGCAGCATGTTTGTTGTGTAGTGGCCACTCTGTTGCACAATGTTTATCTACCTGCCGCCCTCTTTCTGGCCAGAGCTTCCCAGGTTGCTAAGACCCGAGAGGGGAAATGTGTGAGGGCCATACACATCTCCCTGCCCAGCTCTTAGCAACCTCGGATGCTTTAGCCAATATCCTGCCCAGTTGGGGGAAATGCCGGCCAGAGCGTCCCAGGTTGCTAACAGCCGGGCGGGCAGATGCAGAGCCTGTAGAGCAGGGGTGGCAAACACAAGGCCCGCTGGCCGAATCCGGCCCGCCGGACCTTGTAATGTGGCCCGCACAGCAGCCACCTCATTTTGTCAGGTTGGGATTTCAGCAAGTGAGCGGCGTGGCCAGTCTGAGACTGTAAAGGATTGTGTAACTTTTATGCCTGGTGGCACTGTCTCCTTTACCCCCCTCCCGATGCTCTGATTGCATGCACCACCCCCTACCTCAGGCAGCAAAAAAGCTAAGGACAACACTGCTTGCACCCCTCTCTGCTGGTCCCTCCACTGGCTTCTGATTGCCCAAAGAATACAATTCAGAATACTAACAACAACATACAAAGCCATGCACATGTCTCCCCCCAACTACATCACCAACCTTGTTTTAAAATATCACCCAAACCATCCTCTCTGCTCCACCCAAGACCTCCTCCTGTCTAGCTCCCTTGTCACTTCCTCCTCTGCTTACCTCTAGGACTTCTCCAGAGCCTCTTCTTCCCCCTGGAACTCCATACCCTAATCTGTCCAGCTATTTCCTACTCTGTTCACCTTTAGGTAATCTCTAAAAACTCATCTCTACAGGGAAGTATATCCAGAGCCTACCTATCAACTGAACTTTTGCTTTCTCCATCAACTCATCCCCAGACAGTTATTACCTTTTGTATTATTTATTTTGTAAATCATTTTTAATGTCAGCTCTTCTTTATTGGAAATGCCACAGGGGGTACAAGGTCAGTGTCAACAGCAACCTCTGAAACCCTTAATAAAAACCCTTAAAATATACTGATGGATATGTGTTATTCTTCACATACACACAGATTTTCTATGTTTTAACTGCCTCAATGTCCTCCCTGTGGGGCCCCCTTCCATCCCCAGGCCCCACAGCAGCCTTGCAGGCTATGGCTATTGTTAAACCACTGCCCCAAAAACATAACCCTAAACATAGCCCCTTACCCTGGATCCTAACTATGAAGCTTAACCTTGAATAACCCCTTAAAATCTATGTTTACGTTGACAACACTGATGGGTCTATTTAATAAATGTTTGCAAAATGAGTGTCTCTGCGAGATTCACAGTGTAGTATAGCCACTAGATAGAGCTGAGGAGCGTAGGAAATTCCTGTGCGCCTTGAATCCATCTAGTGGCCACAATACACTGTAAAACTTCTTTGCAGAGACGTTCACTCTGCAAATGTTTTATAATTAGCCCCCTGAAAAGCTGATTGCCTCTTATGCCTCTTGGTAAATGCAACAGCAAAATAGCCCAGACATGTTTCCTGTTCAGGAATTCAAAACAATCTCATATACCTTAGAGTGTTATCACTCTTAAATTAAAGAAACCCTGCCACCAACTTAAAAAATTGGAGCCAAAAGCACAGAAAAATCAAGTATTTTAAATGCTTACTTGAAAGGGTTTTCATTTCCATGAACACTTTTTTATTGACTAGCAGTGTGCCTCTGAACTTGCTAGAAAACTAGTTCTAGTACTTAAGGCAAGTCCCCTAGTTCCCTAGTAGAGCCCCCTACCTCCTTAAATATGATAGCCCTCTCCTCTAATTACCGTCTGTGCTAGCTTAGCTCCTCCGCCCCTCCCTTCACCCTCCTTTTTTGTGTAGCCACTTGGGGAGGATCAAAAGGGAATACTACAATGTGTCACTTGAGTGACTGCTCTAAATCTGCTAGGGGTTCTGACAATACATAAAGGATGTGTAAGAGACATACATGCAAGCTGGTCCCTGCTCAAACATGTGCACCAAATCCTATGCTAAAAGTTATTGGCAAACGCACTTTGGCGCATAGATGTGCATGCACTAGAACGTTCACGCGCAATAGTGTACGTGTGCACGCGTGCACACTCAGCAGGCATGCTTTTTCTATTTAAAAAGAAGCCATTATCAAGTTGCTAAGTGGTCATCAGCTTGTCTCTGTGTGCCCCGCGTTTCACATTTCCTTTGTTTGAACATGGCTTGTGACTATTGACTCCGCCTCCTCCTTCTGATTTGGCACCTCGACTTTCTGGTCTCCCATGTATGATTCTAGCTTATGATTCGTGACCTTGCTCCTGATCTGCGATTTAGCTCTTCAAGATTCTGCTTCCAGTGTATGACCCCGACTTCAAACCTGACCTTGCTACTAGCTTGCCACTTGGTGCCTCGTCCCACCAGTACTCTGAGCCACCTCATCCAGCTAATGCTTCTCCGGCTCCACTCCTGTTATCTGATCCAGTTCCAAGAGATCCTGGTGTCATCCTGGTCCTACAGACTCACCAGCTGGTCCAATCCACTCAGGTGTCTCTACGAAACCCGGCCAGCCACCAGTACTGGCGCCTGTGCCACTCCCCATCCTTACATCCCCTGTCACCACCTTCAGAGGAGTGGGACGAGAGTTGCACATGTAGCCACCTCCTCAGTTGATTCTCCATTCAGATACGTGATAGGATGGCGGCAAACAGCAGCAGTTTTTTTAGGGCTTTTGAATGTCTACAGAATGGAGGCTTTTACAGGTAAATATCATGCCTAAAAACCGTTAAATGCACATATAGTCTTACGGTAAGGTTGTTGCTGAAATTAATAGTCTGACAACAGGGTCTCTTTAAATATCAAATAGGGTATATAAACAGCCATTAGTGCTTCAACTCTCCAACATCTACCAAAACCCAAAATATCAGTTTTCAAGAGGCTAACCATTGGCTTTCTCTTCTACAGCTTATTTCCCGTTTCTCTTCTAATGTTTGAGGCACCCAAGGAATGACAGCATTTGAGAGACAAGTCCAGGCAGTCTGAGTTAATAAATATGTAACGGTAACGCAAAGGGCAAACGTTATTTGGCTGTGAATAATGCACATTTCTTCTACATGAAAAATTCCCGTTAACAGCACACCACTGATGAGTCGCTGTACATATTTACTTTTCAGCGGTTCAAGGATGGCGTCAGGTTTTTAAGTGCTCCTAAGTGCTTTTATGAAACAAAACCCAGCAGAGCTGATAAGATTTACAGGTATACATTAAACATAGGGTTATTGCTTGTTGTTTAATGCAAATTATTTCTAGAAAAGTGCCATTACAACTTGAATGAATGATCTTTTGATACACAGCGCCAGAGCATTTGACCGTTCATTTAGGTCTACACGATAGCATTTCACTTTTATATTTTCATTATCTCAAATGCCCAGAAGCATGCTCTATATATTCTCTTTCTGCTGACAGTAGGGCCATAGAACAGGTCAATTATTCAAATGCTGCTTAGAGCTTGTTAGAAAAAAAAAAAATCTCTGTTTGGAAGGATCTGCTTTTTTATTATCAAGTGTTTAAAGGATAAGTATACTTTCAGCAGATATGTCTGTGCTACAATAGTGCAGACAAACTGAAAAGATGTAGTGCTTAGGGGTTGATCTACTTAAGGCATAAAGGCTGTTCACTTTGCAAGGGAATTTTCCTATAGCTTAGTGAATGTTGTAAACATTAGACTGGCGCATTTGTGCAAATCGCAAATTCTGTAATTCGGATGCATCCAAATTTCCAAATGGGAAAATAGCGAATTTAAACATATCCGAATTATTGATAACAAAAATTCTGATGAATACAAATTTTGTCCAAATGTCGTTCCGAACGAACTGATATGTTGCTAAATGTGAAAATAAAAAAGACAACAATAGGCGATGGGCAACGGAGATTTTTTCTTTCGTTGGGTCGGCGAGCAGTGGGCATCGTGACTGACAAGGATATATATCGCTGGAGGACTTGATTAACAATGGATTTATATTGTTAGACTTTTTTTGGTGAGGGGTTATTAACCACTTGTAAATAAATGGCCAGAAGGGAGCTTCTTGAATGCGGGTTGACGTTTTATAAAACTTCCAATCCCGTTTCCGCTCGTTCGTGCCGCCTTGCGCGCCTAGAAAAAAAATGTCAAAATTTTAAACAGCCAGCAATGACTGTTTACATACAAGTGTTCAGGCGGCTTTAGAGCTACCCGATAGCTTGTATGCTGTGCTGTATCCTGCCCCCCTCCTCCACCGCCGCTGATTCCGGGCTCTGCTGTGCCCAGTGTGGGACTTGGACTGGCACAGCGGCTCTGTGAAAGGAGATCGGCTGGAGATTAGCACACGATCTCCCGCTGTGTTATGAATGCGGAAGTGATGTTTATTACATCACTTCCGCCTCCAGCTGTCAAAGAAGCTGGTAAAGCCTTGATGTTGCCATAAAGAGGACCTATCACTGTAATTTGATATCATATATGAGGCTTCTTATTCCCTTATGTGATAACAATAAAGTTAAGTGTAAAAAAAAAAAGGAAAATAAAAATAAAGTCCCCAAAAAATTAAATTCCCACATAATAAAAGTTCCCCGCCCCCACATACACACACACAAACATGTGTCGGGTGCGCCTACGTGTGAAAGCGACGATTGCGCCCATTATAAGAGCTAAATTAAATATATATCCAGTGTATATATCAGTTTATTTTTATGGAGCGGTTGCGTTGTGTATAGAGTAAATAATTTCTTCAGGTTATGTCCACTTGCTGTGTCTTCTTGATTATACGTAACAGCAGGAGCTGCAGTGAAAGTTCCTGTCAGTTGAGCATTAGCTCCTAATTGCAGCAGTTTGTAGATGAGTTCACTGATTATTCAGACCATATAGTTTATAATGACCACACAGAAGAATCATCATGACACAGGCGGGCCCTCATTTCCTTACTCAAACTTACATTTTTTATATTTCAAACATTTTGATGCAAAAAAAATACACAGGTAACTTTTTCATTTTCAGTATTCATTGCTGAATGTGGTGCTTTACCTGTTCCTTTCATTCCAAATTTATGTGCCTTATATCTTAATGGGTATTTTCAGGCATTACTCAAATGTACCCCCAAACCTCCCTCTTCGCTTCTAGACCTCTGTGAGAACATTACCAGACTTGTAAAATTCTTGAAGGGGCAGCTGCAGGAAGATTAGTTCCTTTTGATGTAGGCATGTGCCCAGAACTACACTTCCCAAGACTCCTTTCCCTATAAACAGTGTGTAGGCAAGATCTTGGGAGTCAAACAAAATCTCTGTTTTGCAGAGAAAGAAATGAATGTATATATTTGGAGTGGAATGTGGGGGATAGGCAGACTTTTTTAGTCTATCAGGTAGGACTGACAACGTTGGTTGGGATTTCACCACATCAGAGGCACTGTGTTGTCATCCCAAACAGGGATGCAGTATTTGTGAAGAGACAAAACACGAGGAAACACGCATGCATTGGAGATACGTACTGAATATGTTTCTCTTTTTCAATTTAATGATGATGTATCCTATTCTCATCATATTCTTCTCATCAGAAGGATGGATGCAGTGCCTAATGGATAGTAAAAGGCTTATTGTTCTGTGCCCCCACTCTGCCAAGGCCAGTGAGGTCAACTTTACAGAGACACAGATGCATGCAGATTTCTGGGCTATGAAAATTAATGTATTCAGCTTTGAAGTGCATCACAGCACCTCCTTACCACCAGCCCTTATGAGAGAATGGAGAGCTTGGCAGCCTTATAGCAGATTACAGCGCACCTGACATTGTCTACTCTAGTTTTTAATGAATGTAAGCTTTAAACACTAACTCCAGCCAAATTGTTTTCCTTTTCTTTAGAATTAGAAACTTTGCTGTGTTTTTATTGCTCACTGTGTCATATTCATGATCTATTGTGTCCCAGTTCCAGCTACCAATGCACCGGTATGCAGGAGAAGTATACAGAGGTGGTCTCATCCAGGGTAACAGATAGCAGAAAATGGTTTAGGTGTCGCCATCTATTATCGATAAAGAAGCATAAGAAGAAAATTGATAAACCTGACCTGAAATAAAAAATCCCTTAAAGCTAAACTGCCTGGCCAATAAAAAGCACACACTCTAATATTTCGTTGGGCCACCTTAAGCTTTGATTACCGCCAAACATTCCCAGTGGCATAATTTCAGTAAGCTTATACAATGTAACAACATTTATTTCCATCCAGAGTTGGATTAATTTTTCATTAATATCTTGTAGTGATGATGGGAGACTCTCGTAGACCACTGTGTAAAGTCTTCTCCAGCACATCTCAAAGATTCTCAATAGGGTTAAGGTCTGGACTGTGGTGGCTAATCCATGTGTGAAAATTATGTCTCATGCTCCCTGAACCACTCATTCACAATTTGAATTGGAATATGACCAATGTGCCATCAATCAAGAACAAAATCGATCGATGGAAAAACCTGGTCATTCAGTATAGTCAGGTAGGCAGCTGACCTCATTTTAACATAACATATGAAACAAATGAACATAAAGCATTAATTATACAATAAAAGGCTCTTACCTATTTGCTTAGCTAAATCCAGGTGGTGACCTTGTTTTTAGGCAGGCATTGTATTTAAAAGCATTTTTTATTCTGCCAGTGTTTTCATTAATAATTATTATATCGGGGCAGTCCAATGGCTTAGTGATTCGCTCTTTTACATTGGAGCACTGAGGACTCTTGGTTCAAATCCTGGCCAAGACTTTATCTACATGAGTTTGCATGTTCTCCCTGTGCTTGCATGGGTGTCTTCAAAGACTTGCTGGTAGGTTCATTGAATCTTGTCTAAATCAGCCCTAGTATGTGCGCATATAAATGTGAGATAGGAACCTTAGATTGTAATCTACTTGAGAGCAGGGACTGATGTGCATGCAAAGTCCTGTGTAAATTGTCAGCACTATGTAACTACCATAAATAAATATGGATTTTAAAGCATCACGTATAGCTTCTTAACTTCATGACTCAACTCCAGCATTACCTAAGTCTTACACAAGTCTAGAGGCTCCTCTTCTGTACTGAAATGACATACTTTGATTTCACTACACACTGTGAGCTGTATTAGAAGATGCTACAAGTCAGACAGAGCCCGCCTCATTTCCTGGCTGGAAGACATCCAGCATTATCTAGCTGTTTCCTTCCCATCCTAACTGTTCCTGGTCTGCCCCTTTTCCTTTTAGGATTTCAGTACTTTCAATCATTAAGGCTCAGAATCACATGTGGGCATTTTGTAGGAAAGTCTGCATGTACAACTGCTTTTGCTGCTTTTCCATTCCCTATTTAGACTGCATTCACACCTAGGCGTCAGTGTTTTTACACGTGTTTTACCTAGTGTAGTTTGCTCGTTTTTGGGGGGAAATGTTGCACATGTTTACATGCGTTAGACACGCTCACTCTGTTTATGGTTTTCTGTTTTACTTGCAGCGAATATTCATAAACTCATCCGAAACTAACGATATTCAGATTTCGTTCAAATCTGAAACCTGAACCGAATTGAATTTCGGATCTGAATCTTGAATTCCAAAATAACGAAATATCCGAACGGAACCTAATTTTTCCACAGCTTACATGTCTATTTTACAACTTGTGAAAAGAAACACCTAGGTGTGAATGGGGCCTTAGAGCTGTGCTCCACAGGTACTTCAAGAGGTTGATACCAGGTCAAATTCACATATTTACACTGCTGGCATTAAAAAATACATTTAACAATGAAGCAATGAGTACAGTGCAAAATAATATGTGCCTTGAATTTATGCCTGGAGTTCATCTTTAAAGCTGAACCCCATGCACAAAAATTGACATTTAAATATATCAATGACCACAATGGATATTAAAATGCCTTCGCAAACCCAGATATTACATTAGCAGTGACAACATCACTGTGCTGCACATAGACTGAGCAGAAAGCAGAGCTGGGGAGGGGCCAAACAGGCCCCACCTCTCATAGGCTTCCTCCTACATGAGGGGCGGAGACAAGACCAGTCACCCTGTACAAGGAGAGAGCAGCAGTGGCCGACCTTTATTACAGGAGGGGCCGGAGACAAGACCAGTCACCCTGCACAAGGAGAGAGAGCAGCAGTGACCGGCCTTTATTACAGGAGGGGGTGGAGACAAGACCAGTCACCCTGCACAAGAAGAGAGGGCAGCAGTGACCGGTCTTTATTACAGGAAGCTCAAAGTTTTACACTGAATTACTGCACAGATCTACAAGAAATACACAAAGCTCACCAAGATTCAAGAAGAATACGCATGGCGCTTGCATTTAGACAATATTCGCTTATTCCGGAGTTCAGCTGTAAATCTGAGATATGAGAACGAGTAAAAAATTGCATCCCTAATTATCGTTACAGCAGAAGCAATACTCTAATTATGTTACACATAATGCAAGCCAATTACGATGTCACAGATGGGTGCCGAAGCAAATGTTGTACGTTCTCCTAAATCCGTTACATATGGGGGAACGTTCCTGAATCGGATCTCTCAGCTCGGCCAAAGGCGCTTCTTCCTGCATATTGATCGTCGCAGCAATCTGTAGGTTCATCTTCTGCTATTTTCATCATGTAAAGCTTGCGACTATAAGAGCGGTTATTAAGTGTCCCCTCCGTGTCACTGTTAAACAGAAGACTGACAAGGAAAGTCACCTTCAGACTATCTTGCATATAAGCAGAGAAAATGAAGCCATTATTCCTAATGTCGATCACCTGTCGCCGCTGTCGCATTTGTCTATACTTTATTTTTAGAGCCACGTTTCTCTGCTAATTGTGAAGCGGAAAAAAAAAAAAAGATTTTGAAGAATAAAAAATAATTCCAGCTAGTCATTATCTCTATGAAGAAGTCATTGGAAAATCACGAACACGCTTTGCAGAGTAATGATATGGCTGCGGAGTGACTCCCAGCTTCAGAGTGCCAGGTGTGTGTTAAATATTTTATTGTTTTAGTTATCAACAGCATCACTTGGAATTAAAGCATTATAGTGCGGATGGCAAACATATTCTGCAATTATGTGTCATGCCCTGAATCATAATATATTGCTTTGGCGGCACTGTTCAGGAAGCTCATTTGGATGCTTGTATGATGATAACCTAGAGGATAAAAAGAAATGTTTTTTAAAGGAGAACTGGAGGTAAAAATAATCAGCAATAGATGTGGAAAGGTATAAATGAGGTAGAACCCTGGGGCCATCCTAAAAGAAATGTAAACAAATACTGACTTTTAAAGTCAGACATCTGCATTTAAAAGTCAGATTTCTCAAATTAAAAGTTGAAAATTCTGAGTTTCAAGGTCAGAATAGTGAGATAAAAAATTAGAATTATGACGAAAAAAAGTCAGAATTCTGAATTTCCAAGCCAGAATTCTGAGATAAAAAAAGTCAGACTTTTAATGTCAGAATTCTGACTTACAAATTCAGAATTTTTCCTCCGAAATTTAGCATTTTGACTTTAATCCACAAAATTCTGACTTTCAAACTCTGAATTTTAACTTTTAATGGCCGAATTCGAATTCTGAATTCGGACTTTTAGTCTCAGAATTATTTTTTGTCATAAACCAAATTTTAATCTTACTATTCTAACTTTAGTCTCACAAATCTGACGTTTCGTGCCATAATTCTGCCTTTGAAACTTAGACTTTGAATCACATAGTTCTAACTTTGAAACTCAGAATTATGACATACGAATTCAGAATACCGACTTTGGAATGTATCTCTGACTTTAATTAAAGGAGAACTATGGGGTCAGGGCTTTTCCCCATAGTTCTCCTTAGGGTAACGGGAGGACACAAACTAGCGTCCTCCCGTCACCCTATGCTCAGTATACCGCGAGCTGCAGCACATCGATGTTGAGATCCGCCCAGCTGTGTGAGTGACAGCTGGCTCTGCCTATCTAGAGGCAGAGCCAGCTGTACCCGCCCCCTTCCCCGTCCTTTCCGCCAGTCAGAGCTGGCGGATCGGAGCGGGGGGAATCCAGCCCCTCCCCTGTCACGACAGAGAGCCGTGACAGGATCAAGAGGTGAGCGAACGCTGGTATATGTTCGCTCACCTCCCGATCTACTGAGCAGACCTGTGACAGTCTCATTGTCACAGGTCGGCTAGAACTATGAGGGGAGTGAAAAGCACTCACCTCATAGTTCTCCTTTAAAGAAATTCTGACTTTGAAATGCAGAATTCTGACTTTTAGTCTTAGAATTCCGACTTTTTATGTCATAATTCTGCCTTTGAAACTTAGACTTTGAATTACAGAATTGTGACTTCTAATCTCAGAATTTTGACTTTCAAATGCAGGATTCTGACATTTATACACATAATTCTGCCTTTAAAAGTATTTTTTTGTTTGTTTAGGATGACCCCAGGCACCCCTGTATAAAAATGGTTTAGTGGGTTCCTGACAGATTGGGGTCGGGGGGAGCGGTCAGTTACAGCTGGGATTTAGAGTCACAACCTGTGCAAAGTGTCACCTTGTGGCTCTTAAAGGGAGTACATTTATTATTATGATGTCCTTGCTGGGGAACATAAATAAATGCAGTTGATAAAGAGTTAATTTGCCCTCCTCATTGATGCCAAAACGTCTTTCCAGAATTTAAAAAAGCCTCAACTGAGCTCATTTTTATTCATGTTAATTACTATGTAGGGGTGAGATATTTCCACAAGATACCACCAGAGGACTTTGCTTCTCTCCAGAATGGAAGTATCATTTTCAGGATACCACCAGAGGACTTTGCTTCTCTCCAGAATGGAAGTATCATTTTCAGGATACCACCAGAGGACTTTGCTTCTCTCCAGAACTGATCATTTTAGGTGGACAGGATACCACCAGAGGACTTTGCTTCTCTCCAGAATGGAAATATCATTTAGGTGGACAGGATACCACCAGAGGACTTTGCTTCTCTCCAGAATGGAAATATCATTTTAGGTGGATAGGATTCCACCAGAGGACTTTGCTTCTCTCCAGAATGGAAGTATCATTTTTAGGTGGACTTACCTTTATGTTTTTGTTTTTTTTTACGCTTCTTTGCTACCAGTTTTCTGTCAACATGTGAAGACATAACAACTCTCCAAAATGCATCTGCCATCCATAAAAAAAATGGAAATGACTCCATTTGTGCTTGTTTTTATCCTCCCATTCTCCCATCCTCAGGCCCTGTCAACGAGACCGTATACAAATATTATTGTCAACCCTCAGCTAACCGCCGGTACAAAATCTCCTCCAACATGAGTGTCAGGAGGCCTGCAGTTCATACCCAGAAACTTTTTCTTGCTGCAGTAGTAAAAGTTCTGCTCCGCCACAATAAATCAGCCGCCCTTTATTCCTAAGGCTCTACAATTTTCGTGGGCTTGCAGAAAAGTACAGAAATTGCCATTATAGGGCATAATTTAGAAAGGGGAAAAAAAAAAAAAGTAGGCGCTGCTGGTGACAGAATAGAAAGTAGCCTTTATGAGCAGTTTTAAAACCGGAGTGTGATTTATACTGAATGTCAGTCTAATTATCAGAGGTGGCGCGGTATGATGTTAGAGATCGAGGGGCCAGCTTGACTTTTATGCTTCGCTCTTCAAGCTGCGTGGTTTTTTTTTCCTGCAAGGGGTAATAAATTTATAAAGGTGCATAAGTAACATTTATTGTATTTATTCTGACATTCTGCCGCAATATTATTATATTTTTTTTTCTCTTAGATGAAATATAGAACGGGTATTGAAGATTTGTTTTCGGCTCTGTTAGATATGTCTGGATATTACATGACTGAAGGGTTCATTTTTGTGCACCAAAAAAATCTCAATAAAAACACTAGACTGGGGTACATTATTGGATTTAAAGCGGATCTAAACCCAGGTCCGCTCCTATAATGAGGCAGCTTGTGGCTGCTGTAGCAGGCGGCATCTCTTTGGGTGACATGGGTGCCCCCTTTCCAGCCAGAGCATCCCAGGCATGCTAAGAGCTGTAAGCAGTAGGGATGCACCGATACCGGTTTTTCCGTATCGAGAACCCATATTTTTTCCCGGTACTCACTGATACCAAATACAGATACCGGAAGTCCCATTACGGAAGCCAGGCGGCGTGTAATGACCCGTCACTTGGCTTTTTGATTAGCTGGGAACCCGGGCGGCTTGTAAAGACTCGCCACCAGGCTTCATGATTAGCAGGGAAGCTGCCTCTATGTTCCTTCATCACCAGGTGACGAGGAAGCATGGAGCCGGCTTTCTGGCTAATCAGAAAGCCGGGGGCTGTGCAACGACTCGTTGCCCCGCTTCCTGATTGGTCAAGAAGCTGGCCAATCAGGAAGCCGGGCAACAAGTCATTACACGGCTACCTGATTGGCTGGGAAGCCGGCTCCATGCTCCCTCATCTCCAAGTGACAAGGAAGCATGGAGACAGCTTCCCAGCCAATCAGGAAGCCGGGCAGCGTGTAATGACTCGCTGTCTGGCTTCCTGATACCAGAAGCTCAGGTATCGGGCTAGGCATTGGAGCATTTGAGCAAGTATAAGTACTAGTATGCATCCCTAGTAAGCAAGGCTGGATTTCCCACAAGTCCGACCGAACCCCGGCCTTGGTGCAGCAGGGAGTAGAGGGGCAGCAGGAGTGTGGAATTCCCAACCCTGCCGCCCCGCCATCTGGGGGGGAAATTTGGCAGGGAAGGGGCACATTAAGGAACCTGGCCTTGGGGAAATGTTTGGGTGTCTCTTCATAAATAACGCAAAATGTATTTTTGTTATGAATCTCCCAATATTAGCTTTCCATAAACACATTTTCGGTACTAGGAGGGTTAAATGTATTTTTTTTTTAAATGATAGAATGTTAAAAAAAAATAGTGTGCAGCCCCTCTCCGGACAAACCAGCCCGCTCTGTGCTGAGCTTGCTCACCCTGTTCCCCTTCCCAGCAGTGACTTAAGCTGCCCATACACCTTACAACCATCGCACGACTTTCATTGTGTGATGGTTGTAAGGTGATTAAATTCTGTACGAACTGCCCATTTTGGACAGGCAGATCGTACTTGTGATCATGGCAAGCCCTCCCAGCTGAGGGGAGGGCTTCCAATGATTGCAGTGCTTAGCGGGCAGTGTGTGCTTGCGTACAGCGGTCCATGCGGCTTTCGTCTTGCGATCGCGCTACCAACCCATCGAAAATCGTACGATTTTCGGGCGGGTTTTCTAGCGTGCTCGTAAGACGAAAGTCGTGCGACCGTACAGCAAATGCGGTCGCACGCTGCCCATACACCTGCCGATCAACGTACGGTCATCGTCAGGTGTATGGGCACCTTTAGAATCTCAGCTACCCCTATACCCGGCTTCCCCCACAGACACCTTCCAGAGATTATATTTGAGATTAGAAGGCTGTAATGCAGCAAGGAGGGGAGAGCAAGGAGAGCTAAGCTGCTGCATCACTGATGGTTGGAGGGAGGGGGAGCTGCTGCATCACTGTTGGGAGCTATGAGCAGGGTGGTTGAGCTGTCCAATCATTGCTGGGACTGGGTAGCTGAGCTGCTGAGTCACTTCTGGGTGGAAGAAGCGTGGGGTGGGGCAGCTGAGCTACTGCATCACTGCTGGGAGAGGGGAGCAGAGGAAGTTGAGTTGCCATGTCACTGCTGGGAGGGGAAACAGAGGGAGCTGAGCTGCTTAGTCACTGCTGGGAGGGGGAGCAGGGGGAGCTGAGTCACTGCTAGGAAGAGGGAGCTGAACTGCTGAGCCACTGCTGGGAGGGGAGAGCTGAGCTGGTGAGTGGGGGGAGTATGGTGGGAGCTGTGCTACTTCATCACTGCTGGAAGAGGGGATCAGTAGGAGCTGAGCTGCTAAGTCACTGCTGGAAGATGAAGCTTAGCTGCTGAGTGCCTGCAGCTACAGAGGTCAGTGATGGCTTGTTTTAAAACTCATTCACTGCTTGTTATGTGTAAATACTTTCACATGCACAGCCTGGGCACTCATTAAAATGAATCTGTGGGCAAAAGCAAAAAAATAGCAGGCAGCTAGCAATAAAAATATTAAAAAAAATAAATATTAAAAAACAAAAATCTCAGCACTTTTCTTCCCTTGTAGGATTTGTACTTTCGTGTACTTTCGGGGCTGAAAAAAATGCCTCCACTTCCCCATAGGAGAGAATAGGCGTGGCCTCCACCCGCAGTGCCTGAGTGACCTGTTTGTAGGCTTAGGTACAGGCGCTTCGAGATGGTGGGTGACAGTACTGGAGGGACGAATCATAAAACTAAAGGCACATGGTGTCAGTGATCTGCCAGATTTCTTGTTTTATGGTCGTCCGCGTGTTCACTTTAAACAAAGCAAAGAAAACAATAGTCCAATATTTATGTCACTGCTTCACAATCCCATCACAATTTATTTTTGTCTTCCTCAGTCGGGATAAATGTCGTCTGCAAATACTTGAAGAAGAAAAAACAACGGCCATTCTCTCTGCCATTCTGCTGTTCTGATGTTTCTTTCTCTCTTCTATTCCCACTTAATTTTTTTTATTTCATTTTTTTCCCCAAAGAAGTGTCAGTTTTTCGGGTCATTCAGACTAGAAATGATCTTCATCTTGCTGATGCATCTCATGCTATGAGCGACATCTACACACAAACAGGCATTAAACAAGTCCTCCTGCATGAATGACAGGCAGCACGGATCTCTATGGATGAATGGAGCTGTCATTCACGGTGTTGGCAAGTGCATGCAGTTGGTCCAAATTGCACTGAAACATGTTTTCTCGCCACTTTCTGTGTCATCGTCAAGTGAATAGTAGAGAGGAGAAGGTTAGATCCATTGCCAGGTTGTATTATTAATAGATTGAAACAAAAGGAAGGAATAGGATTGTCTGTGTCAAAAACAATCCTCTATACTGCGGTAATCTTTATGAAACTGGAATGTGTATTATAGGTTCCAGGAGAGCTGACGTGTTACGGGGATTTGTAACCCCCTTCATCAGGGCTAATCTTAGACACGTTTGATATTAATTTATTTATTACAGGTATTTATATAGCGCCGACAATTTACGCAGAGCTGTACATAGAACACTTTCACATCAGTCCCTGCCCTCGAGGAGCCTACAATCTAAGGTCTAGACTTGTAAATTTAGTTTCATTCTGAATGGAAATTTGGACAAATTTCATTAAATTTGGAAACTCAGGATAAAACATTTTTTTTGCGGGTTACATGTCTAATGACCAGTATGGACTATAATGACCAGTACGGACTAAGATGACCGGCATGGACTAAGATGGCCAATATGAATTAAAATGACCATTATGGACTAAGATGACCAGTACAGATTATGAGAATTAGTATGGACTCAGATGACCAGTACGGACTAAGATAAGCAGTATGGAATAAGATGACCAGTACTAACTAAAATTACCCTTATGGACTAAGATGACCGGTATGGAATAAGATGATCAGTATGGACTAAGATGACCAGTACGGACTAAGATGACCAGTACAGAGTAAGAGGACTAGTACAGACTAAGATGACCAGTACAGACTAAGATGACCAGTACAGACTGAGATGACCAGCACAGAACTAAAATGATTTTAAAAAAGCATAAAAATTATTTAATTTGGATCGATCTGTAACAAAAAAAAATTTCAAATGGATTTGAAATTCGAATAACGAATATTGAACTGAATCGAGTTTTGGATTCAAAATCAAAAAAACTAAAAGATATTAAAAATTGCATTGATCCAAAACGAAATACATTTTTTTTGCAGGGTTACATGTCTATTAAAGTCCATATGTCACATGCATACATAAATGGCCAAATTCTAGACAGGAGCCAATTAACCTTCCAGCATGTCTTCGGAATCTGGAAGGAAACCGGATTACCCAAAGGAAGCCCACACAAGCACAGGGAGAACATGCAAACTCCATGTAGATGGTGTCCTGACTGAGATAATCAAATTTACACAGTAGTATCCATCACCAAGTTAAAAACTTACAGATCTGCCATTAAAAAGTTAGACTGTCATACCGCAGTTCAACTTGGTAAAAGACATGCTGTGTAAATGTATTTATGTAAGTTTTGAGGAAGGTTAACAGGAAATATTTTTTTAGAAGAAAAGCTGTCAAGTTTTTATTATTAATAAGGTAAAACAAAAGGATAGAGGGGCAGTGGCTGTCTCCAAAATAATGTTCTATACCACAGTAATCTTTATTAAATTGCAACATATTTTGCAGGTTCTAGGAGAGCCGACACGTTACATAGCTCTGCAACCCTTTCATCAGGGCTACACTTACGTTTGGTATTAATTTATCAAATTCACTCAGTAGCGTCCATCACCAAGTTAAAAACTGACAGATCTGTCATTAAAAAGTTAGACTGTGGTACCCCAATTTTACTTAGTGGAAGACAATGTGCGCAAATGTATTAATTTAAAGTCAAAGCACGCCATTTAAAAATAAATAAATAAATGCACAATTCTTCATATAAGAAATAAATGTGCATTAATTATTTTTTGCAGTGGCATCCCCATAATGAGGCAGCCTGAACTGGTATCTCATTGGGGAAGCGGGAGATGGTGGGGGGGAAGGAGGCAGCATGGTCAACTAACAGCACCCCTTTTCTGGCTAACATCTTGGCCAGGCACGGCCTCCTACCCTGCTGACAGCTCCGCCTCCCACCAAACTGAGACCTCGGGATACTGTTCGCTTCTCCTGTCCACTTCAGGTGGCAAATAAGATAGGGACAGCCCCGGGTAAGAACTTCAGGAACATGGCCGGGAGGAAGAATTAATAGACTACAAGTGTGGTGACATTCTCATTTCATTGAAAACTGCCAGCCTCACTACTGAGGTAGCTGATGGGACTTGAAGTGTCTCCATTCAGAGATCCTGTCAAAGCCATCTGCTCTTCTCACCCAACTGCACCAGATAAAACATTTAACCGCAGCCTGGGGAAGGGGAGGTGGGAATGGTTGTGATGTGACCATGTTTCATGTTACACTCTAAATACAGACAGTTGTCCCCGGAGCAAGTATCTCCATTGGAAGACTTTTACCTCTTGTGCTGGGGGACAACGCTGCAATTATGGATTTCCCCTCACTTTCTCTCTTGGTGACAATGGTCATTAGGAAGAAGAAAAGGGTGATTCTCTCCAATGGGAACACAGACCACAATGAAATTTTGACAGAGCGTCTAATCTTTCCCCACTGTATCCAAAATAAACTTGCCAGAGATACCCTTTAAACATACGCCATGGACCTCTGACCATGGACAGTATCTGCATCTGTGCTGAAATTTAGCAGAATTTACTCAATGTACTTTTCCATAAAGAAAAATATGAAGCTTTTCCATTGATGATCTGAGCTGTCAATCTCTCTGCGCCGCAGTAATGTGGAGCACAGTGCTTGCGGGTATGGCCACATAACGCTGCTCCCTACTCCCCCACAGCCGAGTAGATTTTCGTTCCAAGAATGTGCTCAGAATTCCATCACATGTAACTAATGTGCATCAGCTTTCTCCGACACACAGGCATGCTTCTCTTCCCATTCCAGATATTGGTGTTAATTATCTCCATTTGCATACGGCAAGAATAAAAGTTCAGAAGTGTGAAGGCAAATGAGCACTTATCAGTCCTGACAGGGAAACCCAGCAAACAGTGACAGTTGTCTCTGCCATAAAAGCATGCTGCAGAAATGTGGAAGAATGTGTTAAACACCATTAAACAGAAGAGCTCCTTAGCTGAAGTATCTCTGGGGTAGTGATAGCTCCTATTTAAGAGCCGTGTTATGACAAGCTTGACAGATTTGATAGTGATCTGTTCCAACTCATGACATTGCTGAAATTAAGTTAGATGGGATCAGGAAAAGCCTTTTGAAAAAGACTCCGGCAAGTCTATAAAGGGTTATGATTGCTAATATCGGGTGCTATCATTGGCATAGATGAACATTATTAGACCTCGTTACTGCAAGGTGCTCCTGACATGGAAATGGGATCGTAGCGCCCAACTGTTCTGATTTAGGAACCAACCTGTTCTGTCTCTTTTTTGCTCCACAGTTATGCCTCTTTTTATTTATTTTTTATTAAAGCATCTCTATAAAGCTTCAGACAAACATCTAAGTACATAGATGAAATATACTGTATATACAAGCTTCAGACAAACATCTAAGTACATAGATGAAATATACTGTATATACAAGCTTCAGACAAACATCTAAGTACATAGATGAAATATACTGTATATACAAGCTTCAGACAAACATCTAAGTACATAGATGAAATATACTGTATATACAAAGCTGAAAGATAACAACCACTGGCGCCAACTTTAAACCGTCCATACAGGAAGAGGGAAAACTCCAGCCACACGGGGCAGCTCCTCACAGTCAGGGAAAACTGGTATCTAGCAGAAGAGAAGCCCAAGGAGCGCCTCCATAGTGTAAAAACGACTTTATTAGATTGTAGCGCCCTAGTGGAAAGGGTGCTATTAAATCTAGTGTTTATCAGATTGTATGTGGTCTGATATTAATTTGTAGTCTTGGTTCATGTTGTTCTCCCCCTAAAAAATCTATCATTGCTTGCCATCTGTCTGCTACCAGAAGTGCTACAAGGTGTACCCTGGTGATAGAACAGAGGACGGTCGCAAATGGGATTTGCAGGATATGCCTTCCCAGCCAATCACTGTTGAATGGGCCTGTGGTGCATGCTGGGGGAGGAGATAAATACTCGGGGCGGGCCATGTGAGTGCTCTCTTCCTCCTAGGGTTGCCACCCGTCCGGGTTTCACCCGGGCAGTACGGGTTTGCAATCATGTGCCCGGGTCTGTGCCCACGTCCCGCCCGGGCACATCATTCAAAACGGTGCAATGCCGCATACTAGCATATCTTGCGGCGGACGCCAGGTGGCGCTGTTTGCTGTCCCTCGACTCTCCCTCTCCTGTTTCTCTCCTCTGTGGCTGTCGTGGGAGGAAGTGACATCAGGGAGAGAGGGAGCCGTGAGGGACAAATCTTTCTCCGGCAGCCAGCCAGCCAGCAAGCAGGGGTTGTGGAGAGCAGTGATTTAGCAACCCTACTTCCTCCCCCAGGCCCTCCCTGTGGGGAGGCTGCGCTAAACTGTGTGAGCTGACCAGGGTTCAAAGCCTGGGGACTAGCCTTGGAATCACCCTAGAGCCTGGTGGCAGAAGGTCCAGTGGTTGCTGCTGCTAAAGACAGAGATCTGTAACTTTTACCTCAAGTAATGCTGTGTTAGGTATTTGGACCTGCGGTGCATGGTAGCTGTAACCATACTCTCTCGGGAAAGAGTCTACATCTGCCTGGAAGATCCTAACACTCTGCTACCTCTCTCCCTCAAGTTCTTCAAGAAATGTTTCATGCATCACAACTACAGTCTGGACCTCACCACCACAATAGTTCAATGGAAGGGCGGTAAGTGCTGATGGGCAAAGCAAGCAACAATATCCCTAGACAAGAAGAATCATTGGTGTAGTAAACCCATAGCAACCGACCCTAGCAACTCAAGGAGTACTGGTGTGCTGTGGATCCATGGTAGAGGTTTCTTATCGAGGAAAGTCAGGGATACCTGTTAGTTCGGTTTATTGTAGATCACCCTTTCAGAGCCACCAGTAGTGTTATCCTATATTGAAGGGGAAGGGGGAGCGCTACAAGATAATAAAAACAACGAAAAGGTACTCACAATCAACCCATATAAAAAGGTTTGTAATAGCAGGATCTCAAGAAGCTAAGGATGGGCAAACATTTGAGGATTAAAAGTGCAGGTGAGGAGCTGAGTCCATCTTGCTGCACATCCCTCTCTGGTTGACGCATTTCTGGGGCCGAACCCCTTTCATCCGAACCTCTGATGAAAGAGGTTCAGCTCCAGAAACACGTCAACCAGAGAGAGATGTGCAGCAAGATGGACTCAGCTCCTCACCTGCACTTCTAATCCTCAGATGTTCTTCAATCCTTAGCTTCATTGTTTTTATTATCCAATAAAGTTGTTTTTTACACTCAATTTTACACTATGGAGGTGCTCCTTGTGCTTTTCTTCTGATATATACAAAGCTGTTTTACATGTCAAAGGATTTGTGTTTCTGGTCATCCAGTCCTAAATTTACTACATTCTGCCACACAGTACAGCTCGGTCTGGAAGGGCAGGATACCTGAGTTTTCTCTGCTGCACTTAAGTAACACTAAGCCCTCGTTCACACATGAACGTTTTGTAGCGCGTTCTACGCTCGACGAACGCTCTACAAAACGCTCAAAAATATAAATCCCATTGTATTCAATGGTCTCGTTCCCACCTTGGCGTATTTCCGCACGTCCCTAACGTGCTACAAAACGGCCCACGCCTGGAAAGGTACATGTACTACTTTGGGTCGTTTTGTTGCGCGTTTCCATTGGGATACAGCCAAGTAGCCTTCGGAAATGAGCGTTTGTCACGCGACTTTTTTACCGCGAATCGCGGTAAAAAAAACGTGCGACAGACGCGCATATGCAATAGGCCTAGGTGTGAACGAGACCTTACAAATCTTGGCCCTCACTTCCACTGGACAGTGAAGTGAGGAGCAGCAGACCAATGAGGTTATGTCTCTGACCACTTTGCTCACCCCTAGCAGCCTAAATCTTGCGGTATAGGGAATTGCAAGATGCTGATACCAGGTCAGATTAAGAAACTTACACTGATGGCATTTAAAATAATACATTGCATTATGAACGTATTAATGAATACAGAGCTGCATCAGTTTTTATATATATATATATGCCTGGAGTTCAGCATAGAAAAAAAAACATGAAAGTAACATCGCAGCTTGAAATTAGGCACGAGCTCCTACTATTTCGATAATCCCCTTCCCCCCAATTGACCATTACAGCTCCCTCCAAAAGTCAATATTTTAGGATATGGGGGCACTTGTGCACTCTTCTTGCCCTCCCACAATCCCTTTGACCACAATTCCCATCTCTATACAGACCCTCTGGGGCTAAGGAGAGCTGGCGAAGTGAATTGAGAACCTAGCACTTGGGACATAAGAGCTGGGAGCAATAGCACGTACACGGGAACCTCCACTGATTCAAATTCTGTTGTCATCAACCAGGCAAAGAAAAAACATAGGAACCGCAGTTTGTGTGGAGCTACTACCAGTCTGATATGTTTCTGTATCAGCATGTTACTTTTGAGCAACAACACAGGGACTGTCAGTGTGAGAAGCAGCTGCTATCTTTATGTGTACTCCACCTATGTTCTAAGTGCTGCAATAAAGCTTTAGGCTTTATTCACACCTATATTTTAGTTGCAATTAGGGAGTCCTGCAGCTGGAATCCCTAATCTGCTGTTTACAAGTGGCAGCTGTCCCAGTTTATGTTAATGATCAGGTGACAGTGTTCTGCCACTTTTAAATGTAGCCGATGTCACCCGATAATTAGCTTCAACAGGTGACAGCTGCTGCTTGTAAATGGCAGGATAGGAATTCCTGCTGCAGGAAATCGGAAGTTCCTGCCACAGGAATCCCTGATCGCACCTAAATTATAGGTGTGAGTGGAGCATTAGGGCTTGAGTTGATGGGCAATTGCAATGTGCTTTTGACATACGGTAAGTTTGAGACATATTTTTATATGTCTCATATATATGCTTTTGCATTCTCATAGACTTTTATGTAAAGAGAAGCAAAGCCTGTCGACACAGACCCTTAAAAAGTTAGCAATGACTGGACTTCCTATCTGTTTTGAAAGCAAATGAGCACAATACCTGGGGACAAGGTGATCTCATTTGGGGGTCCCATTTGCATCATACAAAGCAAAACTGAGTAACAGTACTACTAGAACGAATTACAGTAAAGTCCCATCCTTCCAATTTAGCAAAGGATCAGTCTCCTGGTTTACTCATTTTTCGAGAATATAAGTACTTTATCCATAGAGAGAGAAATTACCTAATTGCCAAAAGCTCCTTTCAGAAACTTTTTGGAAGCAGTAGCATAAAACCTTTTTGCTATGCAGTGTCTGCACTGGTTGCTTCCTACCTTCTTTGTCTGCCTTGTTGTCTGCATGTATGTGCATGTGCAGTAGCATGCTGTGCGCAAGCACTGCTGAAATAACATTTATTTGCACATTTATTTATGCAGTGTACTTCTCCCATTTTAAAAGCCGTACATCATTATGGCTTCCTTCAGGCAATAACCAGGTCACTTACTCCAAAAATACAGCATGCTATGCGAAAGAATTGTATTTTTTAAGGACATATTCCTTCTATTTAAACAAACACACTGAAATAAATGATGGGCAGATAATTTTACTGCTCCCGGGGAAAAATGGAACAGTCTTCGGGATGGTTATAGTAAATGACTTTAAGACACAAGGCTTTGAAGTTTTCTTTTCTTACCCTATAGAAATATAACAGTGTCTATCCAGTGCCGCAATATCATTTTATTACTTGCCTGTGATTGCAACAATAATTTGCCGTTTTGTGAACTGCAAACGATTTCAAACTTAATGTGCAAAATTTTCATCAGCTTAAATGCAAATTGGCCCAATTTCATAATAAAGGTTTATGTTATTTGCTAACATTTGGGGCATATACGGTAAATATTGATTCAATGCTCAAAAGTAGAAAGTTCAGTGAAAGTGTAATTGAGAATGGATAACTTTGAAGACTTGTTCACTTTACTGCAGGCGAGACACAAAATCCAGTCATTTGTGATTCAATGTTGATAGTCGATTACTTGAATCTGGTTTTTTTTTCTCTTTGGGGCCAGTAACAGGAAATGGAGCATGCTTATAGTATAGTGTTACTTCTATGTGCACGAACTATATAGTACACATGATGCAGTTGGATTGGAGAGTGGCAATGCCTCCAGATTAGACATCATGCGGATGCATAAGAAGGCAATCTATCCCCTCAAATTCTCTGCAATATGGTCAACCATGCCCAACCACTGAAACTTGCCCTCTCTCTTGTGCTTCTGAGTTCTGCACAGCACATACAATGGCTCGATCAGTCACACAGAGTTTGTGACTAACAGGGTTATTCACAAAGGGTGAAGAGTTTGGAGAAGGCAGGAGAAGTGAACAATCTAGGCCAAAATAGCTGAACTGGAAACTGAGCTGAATGGGAGAATTTTTCCAAATCAGCTATTTTGGCCTAGATTGTTCACTTCTCCTGCCTTCTCCAAGCTCTTCACCCTTTTGTGAATAGCCCTGTCAATGTGTGAGTTTGTTGTGTGGGATTTACAAGCATTGGCTTCTAAACCCCACCGGCTGAAAATGAGGAGCTAAAATCATCAACCAAGCCTTCATATTAAGGGGATCTAACCATTAAAATTGCAGTTCCTAGTGTCGATCAGTGTCTGGGCTGTCTCTGCTTTGACCCATCCACGCAAGGCTCTAGTTGGAAATCTTCACCTTTGCTTCAAGGTGAAATTCAAGAACTTCCTAAATAAAGTCAACTGTAGTTAAACTTGCCTAGCATTGTGCATTAGCACTCACAACAGCAGTGGCAAAGCCTATCCAGTATGGTCGGTGCAGTGCTGTTTCCTTCTAGCACTGTTTCTTTTATTACAAGGGGTAGGCATCTGTTATGTTGGAAAAACAAATCATAAGTGACATGGACAATGTTGGGAAAAGCCACCAGATCTGTACATCTGAGATCCTAGACACCCCCCATTTGTTACTATAAATTGATTTTTCCACTATAAAATGTAGAGAGATGCACAAAAGACAAGGTATTTTTGATTGGAGCAAAGGACCCACTGTAGACTGTGTCTTCTTTATATTCATATTCACATCACATCTCTTCCAGGGATAGATTATACATAGATAGTTACTATGGGGGTCACCTGAAGAAAGAATCTTTAAAAACATATGAAATCGTAATTTTCTCCGTGTTTTTTTTTTTGGATTCTCTGTTCAAATGCTGTTAGGTGTTATTACAAAATACAAAACAGAAAGTTTATGAGGTTTCCAAATCCCATGAAATTCCAATATGCTGCAAATCCTCAGTCCCCACTTTTCATTTATGTCTTTGTTTACTCTCACAAAGCTGAAAAAAAGTGGAGAAAATATTACTTCTTTTTGTCTTGTGCAAAATTGAAAATATGTGTTTGATTTGTTTACACATGCATCAAGTGAAGGTCATGCAAATGATCTTAAAATGGAACTCCACCCAATCCTTTTTAGAAGTTTTGAATAGAGTGGGGAAGTTAGATCTGCCATCTTGGTTTTTATTTTCATGCTAGAGCAATTTTGTCTGATTTCCAGGGTATTGCTGTGAGCTAAACTTCACCTTTTGCCTCTCCTTTGGAGGGACCTCTTGAGTTCCCATCACCTACTGGATTTTTGAAAAAAGAATATATGGAAAACGCATTGGAATTTCAGCTCACAGCAATGTCTCCTTGGTCAGTGAGGTCAGAAGTATAGGATTATCTACCCAACAAGGACAAAGAGAAAAGTAAAAACCTGACAAAGGTTTTAATTCTTCCACCCTGTC
Organism: Nanorana parkeri; assembly: GCF_000935625.1. NCBI lineage: Eukaryota > Metazoa > Chordata > Amphibia > Anura > Dicroglossidae > Nanorana > Nanorana parkeri. The sequence continues at coordinate 469,616 of NW_017306464.1, forward strand.
CCTAACAAAAATATTTGAGATGGCATTTTGTATTAAAGTAACTCTGTCCCGGTAAAGGATGCATGCTCCTTTTTTGCACCTTGTAGACATACTTGGTACTTTAAAGCTGGCCACACACCCCAATTCCATCATCCCATCCTGACAGCTAAATGTATAAAGATAGGGGCAGTTTCATTGTACACAGCCTAGCTTTGGGAATGCAGTCATTAACTTTCTTCTGTGCAGTGCAGGTGTCTGCTTCATCAACCTCTTTGGGGTTCCTAGGTGACATTAGGGGTCTAAGAGACCCCTTATGTTTCCATGATGAGGACCTATCCCTGTAATTTGATAAAACATAGGGGGCTTTTTAGTTAAGTGTCAAAAAAAATAAAGTCACAAACAAAAGTCACACATAAAAATGTTTTTAAAAATGTTTTATTTTTTTTAAGTCCTCTGCCCCCACATACACAAGCAAACATGTGTTGGGAGGGCCTACATGCGAAAACAATGATTGTGCCTATTACGCCGCACATGTTACACATCATCGTGAACGTCAGAGTGTGAGCAATAATTTTAGGGTCATCAATCACTGTTAACTGATGAGTGGTAAAAGCTTTTAAAGCTATGGCCAATTTTGGGTGTGGTAGTGGTAGTTTTTTGCGTTTTCGCAGGTGTGCGCAATTTTAAGGCTTGACGTATTCGGTGTCTGACCTGACCCCATTTTTTATATTTTACAAAAAAATTGGGTAGTAATACATTTTCAGCACATAATAAAGGGAAACATTGTTTTTTCGAAATTTTAGGTACTTTTTTTGTTATGAAGTAAAAAACAGTATAAAATTAATTTCAGTGCAGCATTGCATGACTGAATAAATGTCAATCAAATACCTCACCGTTAAATACTGAAAAATGGCCTGGACAGGAAGGGGCCGTAAACACCCCGGTCTTCAAATGGTTGAAGAGGTTTTCCATTTTGACAGATAAGGTGTCAAACCTATATACTCTGTTGATTTCAGCAGGGGCATCCCGCTCAGAACTTTTAGTTGTTTCATCAGTAATGCTGAGCAGCTTGTAGCTCCTCACATTGATCCAATGTCATAACCTGTCTTTGACAAACCCATTGACTTATAACTTGGACTTTCCTCAAGCGGATATTGGGAGACACAAAATACCTCTCAGGTAAAAGCCCTGCCTGTACTAGGATGGGCACTGGGCAAAAAAATCAGAAAGGGTTTGCTACAGCCCTAGTCAACTATACCACTCTGGACATGCAAAGTAAGCTCAGTTTTCTTGCACTGTCCAATCAAGTTGGGCATCCTACTTCTTCTCCATGTTAGAACATTCTCTTTCAGTCTGATGATTGATTTATGAATAGTAATTCTCTCTGCAAGGCTCCTAGAAGTGTCATCATGGGCCCCCAGCCTCATAGATTTACTGCCTGTCCTTAAAAACCCTTTGGGAATCAACAGGTCCCCCCAAGGAAGAAGAAAAAATACATGTGGTTGTGGCATTATAGCTACATCGTTATTTTTTGTAAACAGCTGATCAGCACAGAAAATAAATATAGATGGTTCCTATACAAAGTGCTGATACATGTTCCAGAGTATTTTATAGAGAACACTGAACTGTTCACATTAGTCTGTAATCCCAAATGAGCTCAAAGCCTAAGGCCCTGATCATTCATAGTGATAGCTTTGGGCTGAAGCTAGCATTTCTACTGGTGTGCTTTTGGGTTGTGGGAAGAAATCCAATAAGAACCCCACACAGATAATGTCTTTGGTGGAAATCAAACTCAGGAGGACCCTACAGTTACAAAGCAAAAGTTCTATCCACTTATCCACCATGCTGCTCTGCACTGAGTTTTGGAACCGAGTACATAATAAGTTAATTAAAAACTTTTTTTTAGCAGACACCAGCATGTTTTCCCTCTGTAGGAAAATAGAATAGTAGTATAGTTTAACACAAAAATTGATACTCTGTGCATTCATTTTCAATGTACAATAATCTAATTCTCCCAGCGAATGCATGTTGCGTTTAATATAATAGAAGACACTGGCACATTTCGAGATGCAATTTTCCTGCAGTGTGCTTTATTTGTGCAAAACCAAACAACTCACTGATCCCTTGGAGACCCAGCTGTAATTATATTGTCTTGCTACGAACAGCATTTTGGAAAGCATCTCCGTTGCAAGCTCTCTTTTTAAAATGCGATCACATGGAAAAACGATCTATATGAATTATCTACGCTGCACTAGACGGCAATGCCTGGCTATGCTAAATTAAATCAAAGTTATTCAACTCGGAGGAGACTTAATGTTGACAAAAGTTGTGTATTACACAGATGGTTGGAGGAACAGCAAATTATTTTTGTCATATATCATATGCTCTTTTTAGTGGGCAATATCGTCTCCAGCGATGTTCCTGAACGTGCCATAAATTTTGCAGGTGCTGGAAATGTTGTGACATTTTTACAAGCAAACTCAGGTTTATAAACCGGTACTGTAATCAACAGTTTCGAGGCATTTTAATTTTCAAACTGACTTATTTTTTTGTCAAATTAAAAGAGAACTATGGGGTAAGTGTTTTTCCCCATAGTTCTCTTTAGAGTCACGGGAAGACATATACTAACCTCCTCCCGTGACCCAAAGCTCAGTATATAGCGGGCTATTGCCCACGATACACTGAGAGCACTGCAGCTGGGACGGATCCCGGTAATACTGTCGAGAGCCACCCAGCTGATTGAGTGACAGGTGGCTCTGCCTATCTAGAGGCAGAGCCAGCTGTGACCGCCACCTCCCCGTTCGTTCCTCCACTCAGCGCTGTAGAGGGGGATCCCTGCGGGGAGTGGTGACTGACAGTCAACGCTCACTGCAGGGAGACGATCGTGAAGTGAGCGGTTCGGTGCATGTTTCTGCTCTCTTCCCAATCTATAGAGCCAACCTGTGACAGCTTCTTTGTCACAGGTCGGCTCTAACTATGAGGCTGAGTGGAAATCACTCACCTCATAGTTCTGGTTTAAACTTTACCTGGAAGCTACAGTCTAAGGAGCCCAAATGATGGTCTACCAATCCATGTGGACAAGGTTAGGATGATGGAAGAAGCTCAGAGTCACCAACAGAATGCAAATTAGATATTGGAAAGACATGGGCTCTAGAAGTAAATGTCTTAATCCTGGAAGTGGGGCTAGGTTTTAGCAAAAGGCACCCCCTGTTTGTAGCACTTGGAATGGCCTTGCTAGTAACAACATTGAAGCCAAGCCAGGCCGTTGGTCTTATCAAGATGGGTTTAGATGAAAAATTCACATCCATTTAATTCCAGGCTCCATTCACATTTGAAGCTCAAGGAAAATTAGTACCTTTTGATTTGTTGCTGAAAAATGTCAGCTATTTTAGCACTAAAATAAAGTGGGGATACAAAAACACTAAGGGGTCTATTCACGAAGCTGCCGAAGGATCTAGCCAGTAGCTTCGGCCGATCCTTCGGCTAGCTTCGGCCCCAGGACCCAAAGATAACACTTCTTGCGGGGATCCAAGAAGAAGTGGAGTGAAGTGCTCTTTCACTTGTCGTCGGATCCCCCTCTGCCTCTGCCCGGGAGAGCAGGGGGGATGCAGAGGAGAAGCTGAGCCCATTTGTGCGTGGCCGAGCGGCAGAGGATCGGTACATGTCAGTAGTATGTACCAATCCTCTGTGCAGGACAAACACTGGAGCGATCGTCTGATCACTCCAGTGTTTGTAAATAACTAATTTTTAGAATAGAGGCTTCAGAAAAAAAGATTGAGGACTATGTGTCCTCAATTTCTTTTTCTATTTTAAAAGGGAAATATCAGGGGGATTTTTAGACCCCTAATATTTGCCCAAAGACTTCAATGCACCGCCACGCCCCCTCCCGCCCCTGAATGCAGGTGTTTTTTCGTTGGTAGATCTCAATGAGCTCGTCATTTGAAAAGTAGATCTCCAGACGAAAAATAGAGGGCGCCCCTGCTCTAGTAGATATAGATTAACTTTATTAACAGATTAAACTCCAGATAACACTTTTAAAACAGTTACACTAACAGTTTTTTTTTTCTTTTGGGATAAATGTTTTATATAAATTAATAAAAGCTGTCCATTGTAAGCAGTAGCACCCCTGTCAGTGTTAAATGGTTTGTCTCTAGTATCTAACTGCCACTTTTTCTGGATAGCTTGGCCTGTTAAGGAAGTTACAAAATAAAAGACTTACTGGCTGGTGAAATTAAAGGGAAAACAAGCCTGAATAGGAAAACTAATGCACTAACTAACTAGTTAGCAGCAAAAAATACGTTTTAGTTTTTGGGTTTAGATACACTTTAATAGTTGAGATATTTTCGGGGTAAAATCACACAATAAACTAATCTGAATATACTTCTGTACAGTTGATATATTTTCTGCATAGCAGTAGTAAACAATTTTACAAAATTATTTGATGCTTAACTGAAGTTGCTGTTTAACTGCTTCAAAATCTTTTTTGTTTGGTAGACTTTAAAAATGTACTTAGAATCTGATAAATAAACATTAGGTCATTAACAATATCCAGAATATTATTAAATACATTTGCTTCCTATAAAAATGAATTAGATATTGTGCAATGAGCCAAGCTCAGAATGTTCTTTGATATTTTTTGTTTCTCTCTTTTGCTTTTATGTTTCCTTATGACGTTTTATTGTATATAAATCATTAGTAATAGGGCAAAGTTTGCTTACCTGAATAGTACATATAGTAGCTGTTCATTTTATACCCGTATATTTGAGCTCTGTGTGTAGATACAACATAATATATAGTAAATCCACTTTTTATCTTTGAGGCACGTATAAGATCCGCACAGTGTTATATTAATGTTCTTGTGGTTTAGACTTGGCTAAAGTTAAGACCTGTTTTTCTGCTCACATGCAAAATTCAAATCGAGGCTGCTGATGGTTGGCGAGAGGTCGTTATCTTCCTTTGAACACTTCCCAATTATTGGCCTGAAAAGGCACCATGATTCCTCAAAGGCGTAAATGTTATCTTTTATTGCGTGTATTATTCTTGTGGCGGTGGAAGTTATAAGCCTGTCTTGGCTGGCCTTTAAACTTTATACACAGAAAGAGTAGTAGCTATACGTATGTAATACTTCTGCTCGGTCTTGGCCTGTAACTGATTTGGCCATACACTTATATAGCCAAATCTAAGCAATCTGTTTGTTTGAGACATATACTATCGCTTTACACAATCAAATATTAATGTTCTACAACAGAATTGGCAAACCCCAAACAACCTCATGCAGAATATGACTACAAGTTTATTTTGCTGTTTTTGCAACCAATTAAATTGGAACATGATGGATAGATTTGTTGGTTCGTCTCTCCTTTGTAAAAATGAACTCATTAGACTGCACAACATCAATTTAAACCAGCTACAGGGGCCTTTTATTTAACCACAATTAGTAATTCCATAAATAACAATAACACAATTAGACCATACCAGATTGATTTTGGCAAGTATTACCAGAAGGAGATTTTTGGGTGTCTGCCAGCCTAAAGGTTCAAATAAGATCCACCCTGGTCCCTAACAGCACCCATTTTGCTTGAGGATAATTCTGAACCTAAGCATTTTTTTGCCTACTCTAAGGGACTGAGCCGCTGGTAGACTGACACCAAAGGGGGGGCGAGCTCGTACAACTAGATGGATCCCCCCATTTTGTATTCATTACTGCTCCTCCACAGACCACTGAAGACCCCCTAACTTGACAAACTGCTTTGAGCATCCTCCGCAGTTAGATTGCACTTTATCAGAAATTAGGTTGGGTGGGTGTACAAACTTCTTCCTCTCTTCAACCTTTCTGTAATGACCTTCCAGCACTTTACAGTGCTCCTCCCTGCGATCCGACCCTCAATCACAACACCACACCACTTACTACACCACGCCACTCACCACATTCCTTCTACGCTGTTCCCTTGCCTTTAACCCTTTGCTGGGACAATACCATCCTTACCCCCAATGTAGCCCCTGTGTTAATTATTTTCCTCTGGGTCTGACTTTGTATGTGAGTATATATTCTACCATATAGCGACAGAGAGTGGGGGAGGATATGCCAACTTCAGGCAGAAAATACTTTTTACCTTTTTGTAAACTAGGATATTTTCAGGTTCTTTCTGAAGCTGTTGTGCTAAAGATAAGGTCAGAGGCAGTTACAACCCAGAGGAAGGCATAGAAAAACCAGGGAAACATTTCAGCCAATCATATCTCAAAAGTTATCCATATTTTGATGCAGAGCAGTGTAGTTTATTTAGTCAAATGATCCTTATAACTAGATGGAAGCATAGCTGGCAGTAGGGAATATCTATGGTGATGACCCAGACATAATGAGATATCATGGACCTTTAGGTTGTGGACTGGGCATGGGGATAAAGGACAGGAAATCATGTCATTTATGGTTTGCAGTGGAATGTTTTTGAGTTCCCTATACCAAAATGGTGGGGTGTGGGGGTCTTTACTGACTCCACCCAGCATCTTCCCCTACTACTTTTCAGCCTCTCTTGACCTTTTATTTCTTTGCCTGTTCTACTTCTTCTGTGATTGGTATTAATGCAAGTATTTTATTTTGACTGACACCGACAGAAAGACTATTAGGCATGGACTAATTGATATTGACACAGACACATAGAAAATATGAAGATACAAAGACTGATTGGCTTTGATTAACAGTCTGGTTGACTGACATGACTGACAGTCTAACTGAGACAGACATGGATAGATATATGTGAAGACTTAGGAGGAGGTAAAAAGACAAGCGTTTGGCATTTATGTACAGCTGTATTACCACTGAAAAACAGGCTCAATGGCATTGATGGACACTGGTGCGACTATTTAAAGTAGAACTTTAGACAAAAATAAGATAAAAATTAATAGCCAATGAAAAGACAAAAAAACAAAAATAATTTTATTGCAACACATTTTCATTCCTGAGATTTTCCCCACATTACGGCACCTGGAATCAATGGCTTCTACAGTTCCTAGCTGGGGTTTAGGCTGAAACTGATGGCTGTCAGTGGCAGCCGGCATCCAGAACTAAGCTTAGGAGCTGAAACGCTCAGCTCCTGGACTTCTGATCTTTCCATACAGCACTTTAAGGAAACACTTGTAGCAAATTAATGTAAATACAAAGCAACAAAACTTCCACATTGCATTTGCAACTGGCGTGTTGTGACACAAGTGATGGAGGAATGGATCAGGTCTCCACTGAACAGAAATGCCCATTAACAGAAAAAAAAACCATAAAAAAAGTAAACAAAAGAGCACAAATATCTGAATATATATAATGTATTTCCTTAAAAAAAAAAAAAAAAAAAAACATTTTCTCTCACCAGATTCAGATTAATCCCCAGGTACTAACAAGGTTGGATGATCTGGATGACATCTGCAAATCAAATATGTGAACACAGAGTCATATTTGGATTTTTAGTGATCACAGACCTATAAAAAAAAGTAATTGTCGTGCTAATTTGTTCCCTCGTCAATCCAGTCTGATTTGATATTAATGTTATGCTACCAATTTACACAAACAAATTTTTTTGCCTGCATGTGTCACAATGTATTTAAAAGAGGAATACAGATATTTTAAAGTAAAACAGACGCACTCACCTCGAGCTTTACCATTCCTCTACACCGGGAGTCCCTAAATGGCAGGCCGCGGTTCTGTCTGGTTCACAATCGCCGATCTGCGCTGGGTTATGGCTGGCTGACAGTGGATACACCGGCCTCCGAGACTGGTGCATCCACTGCCAGCCACACTTC